>NW_022631125.1:1743705-2111352 GCF_010015895.1 Lontra canadensis
AGAGAGAGGGGAGCAGAAGGTATATTGGAGAGAATTATTGGAGAGAATTTCCCCAATATGGCAAAGGGAACAAGCATCAAAATCCAGGAGGTTCAGAGAACCCCCTTCAAAATCATTAAGAAGAGGCCCACACACCGCCACCTAATAGTAAAATTTGCAAGTCTTAGTGACAAAGAGAAAATCCTGAAAGCAGCCCAGGAAAAGAAGTCTGTAACATACAATGGTAAAAATATTAGATTGGCAGAAGACTTATCCACAGAGACCTGGCAGGCCAGAAAGAGCTGGCATGATATATTCAGAGCACTAAATGAGAAAAACATGCAGCCAAGAATACTATATCCAGCTAGGCTATCATTGAAAATAGAAGGAGAGATTAAAAGCTTCCAGGACAAACAAAAACTGAAAGAATTTGCAAACACCAAACCAGCTCTACAGGAAATATTGAAAGGGGTCCTCTAAGCAAAGAGAGACCCTAAAAGTAGTAGATCAGAAAGGAACAGAGACAATATACAATAACAGTCACCTTACAGGCAATACAATGGCACTAAATTCATATCTCTCAATAGTTACCCTGAATGTTAATGGGCTAAATGCCCCAATCAAAAGACACAGTGTATCAGAATGGATAAAAAAACAAAACCCATCTAAATGTTGCCTACAAGAAACTCATTTTAAACCCGAAGACACCTCCAGATTTAAAGTGAGGGGGTGGAAAAGAATTTACCATGCTAATGGACATCAGAAGAAAGCAGGAGTGGCAATCCTTATATCATATCAATTAGATTTTAAGCCAAAGACTATAATAAGAGATGAGGAGGGACACTATATCATAGTCAAAGGATCTGTCCAACAAGAAGATCTAACAATTTTAAATATCTATGCCCCTAACGTGGGAGCAACCAACTATATAAACCAATTAATAACAAAATCAAAGAAACACATCGACAATCATACAATAATAGTAGGGGACTTTAACACTCCCCTCACTGAAATGGACAGATCATCCAAGCAAAAGATCAACAAGGAAATAAAGGCCTTAAATGACACACTGGACCAGATGGACATCACAGATATATTCAGAACATTTCATCCCAAAGCAACAGAATACACATTCTTCTCTAGTGCACATGGAACATTCTCCAGAATAGATCACATCCTTGGTCCTAAATCAGGTCTCAATCGGTATCAAAAGATTGGGATCATTCCCTGCGTATTTTCAGACCACAATGCTCTGAAGCTAGAACTCAATCACAAGAGGAAATTTGGAAAGAACCCAAGTATATGGAGACTAAACAACATCCCTCTAAAGAATGAATGGGTCAACCAGGAAATTAAAGAAGAATTGAAAAAATTCATGGAAACAAATGATAATGAAAACACAACGGTTCAAAATCTGTGGGACACAACAAAGGCAGTCCTGAGAGGAAAATATATAGCGGTACAAGCCTTTCTCAAGAAACAAGAGAGGTCTCAGGTACACAACCTAACCCTACACCTAAAGGAGCTGGAGAAAGAACAAGAAAGAAACCCTAAACCCAGCAGGAGAAGAGAAATCATAAAGATCAGAGCAGAAATCAATGAAATAGAAACCAAAAAAACAATAGAACAAATCAACGAAACTAGGAGCTGGTTCTTTGAAAGAATTAATAAGATTGATAAGCCCCTGGCCAGACTTATCAAAAAGAGAAGAGAAAGGACCCAAATAAATAAAATCATGAATGAAAGAGGAGAGATCACAACTAACACCAAAGAAATACAGACAATTATAAGAACATATTATGAGCAACTCTATGCCAACAAATTTGACAATCTGGAAGAAATGGATGCATTCCTAGAGACATATAAACTACCACAACTGAACCTGGAAGAAATAGAAAGCCTGAACAGACCCATAACAAGTAAGGAGATTGAAACAGTCATCAAAAATCTCCAAACAAACAAAAGCCCAGGGCCAGACGGCTTCCCGGGGGAATTCTACCAAACATTTAAAGAAGAACTAATTCCTATTCTCCTGAGACTGTTCCAAAAAATAGAAATGGAAGGAAAACTTCCAAACTCATTTTATGAGGCCAGCATCACCTTGATCCCCAAACCAGACAAGGATCCCATCAAAAAAGAGAACTACAGACCAATATCCTTGATGAACACAGATGCAAAAATTCTCACCAAAATACTAGCCAATAGGATTCAACAGTACATTAAAAGGATTATTCACCACGACCAAGTGGGATTTATTCCAGGGCTGCAAGGTTGGTTCAACATCCGCAAATCAATCAATGTGATACAACACATTAATAAAAGAAAGAACAAGAACCATATGATACTCTCCATAGATGCTGAAAAAGCATTTGACAAAGTACAGCATCCCTTCCTGATCAAAACTCTTCAAAGTGTAGGGATAGAGGGCACATACCTCAATATTATCAAAGCCATCTATGAAAAACCCACCGCAAATATCATTCTCAATGGAGAAAAACTGAAAGCTTTTCCGCTAAGGTCAGGAACACGGCAGGGATGTCCATTATCACCACTGCTATTCAACATAGTACTAGAAGTCCTAGCCTCAGCAATCAGACAACAAAAAGAAATTAAAGGCATCCAAATCGGCAAAGAAGAAGTCAAACTATCACTCTTCGCAGATGATATGATACTATATGTGGAAAACCCAAAAGACTCCACTCCAAAACTGCTAGAACTTGTACAGGAATTCAGTAATGTGTCAGGATATAAAATCAATGCACAGAAATCAGTCGCATTTCTCTACACCAACAATAAGACAGAAGAAAGAGAAATTAAGGAGTCCATCCCATTTACAATTGCACCCAAAACTATAAGATACCTAGGAATAAACCTAACCAAAGAGACTAAGAATCTATACACAGAAAACTATAAAGTACTCATGAAAGAAATTGAGGAAGACACAAAGAAATGGAAAAATGTTCCATGCTCCTGGATTGGAAGAATAAATATTGTGAAAATGTCTATGCTACCTAAAGCAATCTACACATTTAATGCAATTCCTATCAAAGTACCATCCATTTTTTTCAAAGAAATGGAACAAATAATCCTAAAATTTATATGGAACCAGAAAAGACCTTGAATAGCCAAAGGAATATTGAAAAAGAAAGCCAAAGTTGGTGGCATCACAATTCCGGACTTCAAGCTCTATTACAAAGCTGTCATCATCAAGACAGCATGGTACTGGCACAAAAACAGACACATAGATCAATGGAACAGAATAGAGAGCCCAGAAATAGACTCTCAACTCTATGGTCAACTAATCTTCGACAAAGCAGGAAAGAATGTCCAGTGGAAAAAAGACAGCCTCTTCAACAAATGGTGTTGGGAAAATTGGACAGCCACATGCAGAAAAAAGAAATTGGACCATTTCCTTACACCACACACGAAAATAGACTCAAAATGGATGAAGGACCTCAATGTGAGAAAGGAATCCATCAAAATCCTTGAGGAGAACACAGGCAGCAACCTCTTTGACCTCAGCCGTAGCAACTTCTTCCTAGGAACATCGCCAAAGGCAAGGGAAGCAAGGGCAAAAATGAATTATTGGGATTTCATCAAGATCAAAAGCTTTTGCATGGCAAAGGAAACAGTTAATAAAACCAAAAGACAATTGACAGAATGGGAGAAGTTATTTGCAAACGACATATCAGTTAAAGGGCTAGTATCCAAAATCTATAAAGAGCTTAGCAAACTCAACACCCAGAGAACAAATAATCCAATTAAGAAATGGGCAGAGGACATGAACAGACACTTCTGCAAAGAAGACATCCAGATGGCCAACGGACACATGAAAAAGTGCTCCACATCACTTGGCATCAGGGAAATACAGATCAAAACCACAATGAGATACCACCTCACACCAGTCAAAATAGCTAAAATTGACAAGTCAAGAAATGACAGATGCTGCCGAGGATGCAGAATAAGGGGAACCCTGCTAGACTGTTGGTGGGAATGCAAGCTGGTGCAACCACTCTGGAAAACAGCATGGAGGTTCCTCAAAATGTTGAAAATAGAGCTACCCTATGACCCAACAATTGCACTACTGGGTATTTACCCTAAAGATACAAATGTAGTGATCCGAAGGGGCACGTGCACCTGAATGTTTATAGCAGCCATGTCCACAATAGCCAAACTATGGAAAGAACCTAGATGTCCATCAACAGATGAATGGATAAAGAAGAGGTGGTATATATACACAATGGAATACTATGCAGTCATCAAAAGAAATGAAATCCTGCCATTTGTGACAATGTGGATGTAACTAGAGGGTATTATGCTTAGCAAAATAAGCCAATTGGAGAAAGACAACGATCATATGGTCTCCCTGATATGAGGAAGTAGAGAGGCAACGTGGGGGGTTTGGGGGTTAGGAAAAGAATAAATGAAACAAGGTGGGATCAGGAGGGAGACAAACCATAAGTGACTCTTAATCTCACAAAACAAACTGAGGGTTGCTGGGGAGATGGGGTACGGAGAGGGTGGTGGTGTTATGGACATTGGGGAGGGTATGTGCTATGGTGAATGCTGTGAAGTGTGTAAACCTGGCGATTCACACACCTGTACCCCTAGTGCTATAATATGTTTATATGTTTATAAAAAAATAAAAAATTAAAAAAAAGAACTCACGTAGTGTTTCCTGCCTCTTGCCTTTGTGTCTGCTGTCCCTATTCTTGATACACTCCCCCTCCCCATTATATACCTAGTCACTTCTCATAACATGTCTCCTTGTTTGTGATTTGTATTATTCAGGGGACTAAATTATTTGACTAATTATGCTGTATAATTATTTATGCATTGCTTATCTCCCCTATTATATATACTATAAGCTCCAAGACAGCAGGATTGTGTATAGTTTATCTTCAGAGACCAGTGGAGTGTCTAGCATATAATAAATACTCCATAACCATTTGCTGAATGAATACATGAATGTACCATTGAAAAGGCAACCTGGAAATCCTGAATTCCTACTGAGAAAATTTTCAGGAGGAGGGAGAAGGGTACTGGTGAAAAGATGGAATCACGGCCAACTAGTACATAGAACTAGCTCTTCAACAATAAAGCACGTGTTTGGGGACACCTGGGTGGCTCAGTCAGTTGAGTGTCTGCCTTCAGCTCAGGTCATGATCCCAGGGTCCTGGGATTGAGTCCTGCATCAGGCTCCTTGCTCAACAGGGAGCCTACTTTTCCTGCCTGCTGCTCCCCCTTCTTGTGCTCACTCTCTCTCTCTCTCTCTCTCTCTGACAAATAAATAAATAAAATCTTTAAAAAAATAAAGCATGTGTTTTCCATTCAGGAATTAAAAATGCAAGTCATTCTACTCTTTAAAAAAATGACCATTTTCCTAATGTCTTTGAACCAAACACATATTTGGGAGCTGGTAAGCCATTCTTATGATGGAACATCCTGGTTGGAATTCTTCTTCTCTAGCATTACACCTCATGGGATGTTTTGTCCCAATTTATGACATCGTGACTATCAGGAAACTCAATTCTCCTTTCAGGTACTTCTATAGATAATGAGGTCTAATGCCCATAGTCTGACTAGCTCTGAAGTGAACCAGATTTAGGTGGTTACATAGTTGCTCTACCCCACAGGGACAGAAGGATCTTAGACCTGTTACCAAGACCCTACACCTATGAGGCCCAGTATGGCAGTTAATTAAGCCCTGTTGCATGGGTAGTCTGGGTAGGAACAAGTAGAGTTACCATCAGCCCAATCTATGCTGGGTGTGGTAGAGTTTCCATGTGAGATTTCTTTTCTTACATCACCCAAGAAACATATAGTGTCTGAATCTGGAATCCTCTGAAAAATCAGCTGAGAAATCAGGAAAGTGAGAACATGTATTATAATATAATCCTCCTGCAAGAATTTGAGTTCAGCAACCAATGAAGAGATATCACTGTTCTGAAGGAATCCACTGTCATCAAATGGAAGGCAAGAGCAGGAAAGGCTGACACACTGGGTGGGAGGTTTAGGTCGATATTTTCAGGGCAGAACTATGTAGAAAAGTGATCATTTGGTCCTCCTTGTAGCCACTGTCACTTAACAAGTGTGTGTTTTTGGCCCTATTGCCTGCCAGTGGTGAGTCATGCTTGCAAATAAAATAACCATTGGTCATTTTATATGCACAGTATACTTGAAGCAAATCCTTTGAGTTGTGGTTCAATAAATAAGTTTTGGGAGCAAAATAAGTCCTTAACATGGCAATTTTTACACATGATTTTATGTGGTATTGTTAACACAGCTGAGAGATACAAATGTTATTTGAAGACTACCCAATAGTGTTAGCTGGTATTTCTCAGTTTGAGTATCTCCTATTGGCTGCAGTTCTTTATAAATATTAAAAAACTTACTATTTCTTATTGATTAAGTGTTTTATTTCAGATATCAGCAATAATGAGTAAAGAGTTTGAAGTATGTGGGAAGTATTTTAAATAGCTCCCTTTAGGTTAGATTTTTGGCGGATGGGTCAAATTCCATCCACTCTGTTTTTGTAGATAAAGTTTTATTGAAACAAAGTTTTGTTAATCACTCATTTACTTATTGTCTATGGCTGTTTCCATGCTACAACTGTAGGCTTGAGCAGTTGTCATGCAGACTGCATGGCTCACAAAGCCTAAAATACTCACTACCTGGCCCTTTGTAGAAAATGTTTGCTGACCCGTGGGTTAGGCGAGTGGAGGCTCTGGAATTCCATCAAAGCTCAGCGGCATCTCTCCTGGGCCATTGCTCCTACCAGGAGGCTCCTCCAAGATTCTAGCTCTCTTGAGCTGGAAGTCTGAGGACGATAATGGGTTCCAGCTAGTGCTAGTCTCTGGGTGACTCAATGTCCCTTATTTGTTTTCTTAATTCTCATGATTTTGTAAGTAGACTTTCAAAAAAAGTCTTTTCATTTGAACCACATGGGGTGAATTTTTCCTGCCTGGATCTAACTAGTGCAAAATGACTACATGCCTCCCCTTGGCCACACATTTGAACAGACCCCACTGGTAAAGGACACCAGTTTACACTGAATCAGTGTCTGCTTCACGGCCATGGGTGAGGTGGTTTACCTGTTGGCTGATGAAGCCCAATAGTCTTCACTGTCGAATTAGTGTCCCGAGCCCAGGCTTTGCTTATAGGGAGGGAATATCTTATCCCTTTCCACTGATAAACCATCCTTAACGTCCCAGCATGCTTGCTGACTGAGTTTATACAAATTATACAAGAAGGCAGTAAATCTCCCTCCCCCCTTTTCTAGGAAAATGTGATGAGTTTAGGAAATCTCCATGAGTTAAGCTGGTTTTAATTTCTTTGCTGGTGTCCAGATCAATTTCTTCTGAAAGGGAATTGAAATAATTTCTTCTTTCAAGTTTAAATACCATCAGAAGTACAAGTGAGTCTTTGCCTAAATTTGTAGGGTTTTGGTTGGGGTGGGGATGCTATGACGTCAACTCTAAATCTGGCTTTTTATAGTTTTTATTTGATGAGGGGACTTACAAATTTCCTGTCTCACTATACAAGTAAGCTGTGCTTGCTGGTATTTCTTTTTCTGGAAATTATTGAAGAAACTATTTTTTTTTTGCAATGTTGACTATAACCCAGGTTGCTCCAAAGTTTACCCAAGAATAAAAATATAATTTTCACATTTTCAGTTAGGCTTGCCTCTGAAGTATTAACCACAGAACACAAATTTGATCAAGGGAGGTTATGGAAGGGCTAACATTTCACAACAAGAAATCCCAAGGTATGAAAATCATATATGGTGCTCTTGACTTCAATAATTTTATTTCCCATCTTTCTCTTGCCTCTCTTTTGAATTTCTTATATGATAACTAGTTAAATTAAACCCTGCACTCCCATTCAAGGAGTGTTATATAAAAATTTTAGGAATGTAAGCACTGTATCTACAATATTGGTAGTTATTAAAGTGTTACCTATGAGGACAACACTGTGAGGATAGTAAGTACTAAGCAAACTTAATAACTAATGCTTCCTTAATTTACAAAGCATTTTCTCATGCATTGTTTCATTGATCCTCACAATAACCATGTAAGGTAAATACTATTTATTCTTACTTCACATGTGAGGAAACTGAGGTTGATTTATTTGCTCAGTGTAATATACCTGGCAAGTTTTCATATTGTTAGCGGGCCCAAGACTGGCGTGGAATTGTAGGATTGATTGCTGGGACCTCCAACAGGAAGAATGGAAGTTTGGCAAATTGAACCAGCTGCAGAGACTAGGCCCAGCAAGAACACCTGGGCAGGCTGATCTCAGGAACTGACAGGAAGAGCAAGTTGGGGCATGCTTTAGGCAATCATTAGTATCAGGCAGAGACTACTCTAGCAGGTAAATCACAGCAGTGGACATAGGCACTGAGTTATTCTGGAATGTTCAGAGAGAATTCCATGTAGAAGCTTAGTGCCATGAACAGGCCAAAAGGAGGGCAGGAAAATGCCTATCAGTGCTATTAATTCTGGGTTTCACCCATGGGGATGCTGAGACTCTCCTGTTATATACCTTGCCACCTTTCCATTGACTGACTTTCTTGGTGGGCACTTTTAGTGGCAAGGATAGGGATAATGAGGGTAAGAGATATTAAGCGAAGGCAGAGCCTGGAGGGGTACTTCTTAATCCTTTTCTTTCAGAGGCTCTATACTCTCCACTGTACCTCACTACCTGTCATGGATGGGACAGGACAGAAAATGAAGAGGTAAAGAGACAAAAGTCAGGTGATCAACTGGTGAATAAAAAGATGGGCCTCATCAGGAAAGGCTTCAAGGTGCAAGCGAGTTTCTAGCTTATTCTCAAAGGAAACACAACATAGGGCCTGTTATCTGTTGTGACCCTTAAGAAGGATAAATAATAATATTGGTTGTACTAAAGCCCAATCATATATTTTATCATCTTTCTCAGGCAAGTCAGTTTGCTCAACTTTCTTCCAGTCTGTCTTCTCTTCTAAGTATCCATTCTTAGTTCCAAAGACCGATTGAAGCAAATGATCTTGTCTCACATTTTCCATGGGTATAAACTCTTTAGAGCTGCACTCTTCATGGCAGCCATTAGCTATATGGGGCTATTGAGTACTTGAAATGTGGCTGCTCTTAACTAAGATATACCATGAGTATAAAATAGATACTGGGTTTTGAAGGCATACTATGAAAAAAATGTAAAATTTCATTAATAATTTTCGTATTTATTACATGTTGAAATATTATTTTGGATATAATTGATTAAATACAAATATTATTAAAATGAATCTCACCTCTTTCCTTTTCTTTTTCTAGTGTGACTACAGGAACATTTGCAATTACGTATGTGGCTAACATTGTGTTTCCACTGGCCAGTGCTTCTATAGGGAGAAGCACCAGATTCTTGAAGAGTTGCTGTCTTTCAACCTTTGCCAGATGATTCTCTTCCCTCTAGGCCAGTTCTAGCAAGTCTAATAATGCAGATTTCATAATTAGAAGGAAGGTTGCAAGTCATTTGGAAATTAGGTGATGAAAATGCAATAGGATCATAACTCCTGCATAACAATTTGCTTTTCTGAGTCTTTCTTATTCCAAATGGAATAGTCCCTGCTCTGTTCTTTCCTCTAGCTAATTTACATCTTATTTTCTTTGTGTTGGAAGTGTCATTTCCTGTGATTGATGAAATGATTTTGGCTAAGTGCAAAAACAAGACCACCATGTTATTCAAACTGGATTCACTACAAATGTTTTCCTCCTCTGGATTGGGAAGAATTCACCTAGTTGCTTGGAAACACTTTTTAAAAATGGCAATGTTTGGTTACTTTCAGAAATTGTAGTCAAGGGGCGCCTGGGTGGCTCAGTGGGTTAAAGCCTTTGCCTTCAGCTCAGGTCATGATCCCAGAGTCCTGGGATCGAGCCCCACATTGGGCTTTCTGCTCAGCTGGGAGCCTTCTCCCCCCCCCCCCCCCCCCGCCCCGGCGCTGCCTGCCTCTCTGCCTACTTGTGGTCTCTGTTTGTCAAATAATAAATAAAATCTTAAAAAAAAAGTTGTAGTCAAGATTACAGGAACAAAAAATATCATTACCCTTTACAAATATGAAAAAATTTGAGATGCTATCTGGCAGAACAATTTTTATTCAATCTTAGGTCGTGTCTCTACGTGGCCTCTTAACGTCATTTTTTGATTCAAAGGTTTTAGGGTTGTCTTAATGATGGGTTTCTACACAATTACTTATACTGACTATGCAATAGATTTAGTTCACCTGAGTTGATTCAGGTTTTAGAGATTATTTTAACAGCCTGTAGCCTTCATTTTTATGAATACTTCCAATCAGTAACAGCAGTATTAGAACTTTATAATTATTACTTGGAAAAAGAAAGACGTGTCAAACAAAAGGAAACAGACCCTGTCTCTCTAAGAGGAAGCTGGGACCAACTACATGTTGATATATACTTCCATGATACCTTTTTCTTGCTTTGCTTGAGTTTCTTTTTAAATTATCTTTATTGGATTTATTAAAATATATGACTTGTTTATTATTTTGCATTACTATTTTAAGCTACATATAGTAGAATTTTAACATTTGTAGATTTTTGTAACCACCACTAATGGGATATAGAACAATCCCAGCACTTCCCCAAATTCCCTCCTGCTACCTCTTTGCAGTCAAACACTTGTCCTACCTATGACCCCTGGCAACCACAGTGATGGGTTCTCTGTCCCTCTAATTTTGCCTTTTAAAGAATGCCATATTAATGAAATCATATAGTATATAACCTTTTGAGACTGGTGTCTTCTAATTAGCACATTGTAGTTGAGATTCATTCACGCTGTTGCAGCTAGCAGTAGTTTGTTCCTTTTTATTGCTCACTACAACACTATGTTTATTCACAGAATCAGGCATGTTTGGGTTGTTTCCAGATTTTCACCACTACAAATTATTCTGCCATAAATGTTCATGTCCAGGATTTTGTGTGCATGTAAGTTTCAGTTCGGTAGGGAGAATGCCTAGGAGTGGGACTTCTGGGTCATAGAAGTGTGTGTTTAAATTTATAGGAAAGAGCCAAACTGCTTTCCAGAGTGGCTGTGCCATTTGGCATTCTAACCAGCAACACCTGAGAATCACAGTTGCTTTGCAGGCTCATTGGCCCTAAATAATATCAGTATGTTTTTATTTTAGCCATTCTAATAGGGGTATTATGGTATCCCATTGTAGTTTTAATTTGCATATCCTTAATGATTAAGAATGTTGAGCATTTTTCATGTGTTTATTTGGTATCCATACATCTTCTTTGATAAAATATCTACTAATATCTTTTGCCCAGTTTTAAAAATTGGTTTATCTCAGGGGTACCTGGGAGGCTCAGTAGTTTAAGCATCTGCCTTCAGCTCAGGTCATGATCTTCAGGACCTGGGATTGAGCCCCACATTGAGCAACCTGCTAAGTAGGAGTTTGCCTCTCTCTCTCTCTCCTTCTGCCCCTCCCCACTGCTCGTTCTCTTGCTCTCTCTATCTCTCAAATCAATACATAAAATCTTTAAGAAAATAAAAATAAAATTGGTTTATCTCAGATTTTTAATATGTCTTTTGTCATATATGTGACTTTCAAAAATTTCTCTCAGTCTGTGGCTTTGTCTTTTCATTTACTCTCACCTTCACAGAGTAAAAATTTTAAAAATTTTAAATTTGGGAGATGTCTACTTTTCTAATTTTTTTTCCATCCTGTGACTTTGTTATGCTTGCTTACTACTTCTAGGAAATTTTTTGTAGATATTTTAAATTTTATACATAGATAATCAGGTTATATGCAAAGAAGTCTCCTCCTTTCCAATCTATGTACTCTTATTTCTTATTCTTACCTTATTCATAACCTAGGACTTCTAGTAGGATATTGAATAGGAGTGGTGAGAGAGGACATCCTTGTCTTGTTTCTGATCTTGGGGGAAATTGTCCATACTGAGGTCCAGTCTCAAGTATGACTGTAGCTGCAGATATTTTGTAGATGTTCTTTACCAAGTTGGCAGTGTTCCTCTCTATTTCTTAGTTTGCTGAGAGCTTTTATCAGAAATGGGTGCTGGGGGGTTGCCTGGGTAGCTTCAGTTGGTTAAGTGTCCAACGATCTCAGCTCCATGTTGGGCTCCCAGTCAGTGGGAAGTCTGCTTGAGATTTTCCCCCTCTCCCTGTTCTCTCTCTCTCAAATAAAGAGATAAATCTTAAAAAATGGGTGCTGGGGATTTATCAAAAGCTTTTTCTGCACATATTGATATAATCATGATTTTTTCTTCGTTAGCCTGCTGATGTGATAGATTATACTGATTGGTTTTTGAATGCTGAACCAGCCTTGCATACCTGGAATAAATATAATTTGGTAATTGTGTATATTTTTTAAATACATTGTTGGACTTAATGTTAATATTTTGTTGAGGATTATTGCATTTATATTCATGAGAGATACTTGTCTACAGCTTTCCTTTCTTGTAAGGTCTTTATCTGATTGTGGTATTAAGTTAAATCTGGCTTCATAGATAAATAAGCAAGTATTCCCTCTGGTTCCATTTTCTGAGAGATATTGTGGAGAATTGCTATTATTTCTTCCTTAAAGATTTAGGAGAATTCACCCATGGAATTATCTGGCCTGATGCATTTTTTTAGAAGCTTACTAATGTTGATTCAGTTTTTAAATGAGATCATTTAGCATACCTACTTCTCCTTTTGTGAGTTTTGGTAGTTTGCACATTTCAAGGACTTAGTCTAAGTTATCAAATATGTGGGCATAGAGTTGTTCATAGTATTCCTTTATTGCCCATGGGATTGACAATGATGGCCCATCTTTCATTCTGATATTAGCAATTTACATCTTCTCCTTTTTCCTTGGTTACCTGGCTAGAGATTTTTCAATTTTGTCTTTCCGAAGAACCAACTTTTGGTTTTGTTGCTTTTCCCTATTAATTTTCTGTTTTCAGTTTCACTGGTTTCTGCTCTAATTTTTTATTACTACTTCTTTCCTTCTCCTTGCTTTAGACCTAAATTGCTCTTTCTTTATTTTCCTAATGTGGATTCTTAGGTTATTGATTTTAGATCTTTCTTTTTTTAATATATATTTAATGCAACAAATTTCCCTCTACACACTACTTTTGCCCACCTGTCACAAATTTGGTAAGTTGTATTTTTATTTTTATTTAGTTCCATATGCAGATCTGGAATATATTTTCTTAGATTTATACCTAAAACTTTAGGGGGGGGGGCTATTGTAAATAGTATTATTAAAATTTTGGTTTCTAATTGTTCATTGTTAATGTGTAGAAATATAGGGGTTTCAATGTTGATCTGGTATCTGTGAGCTTGCCTAACTCAGTAACTTTAAGTGCTTTTTTTGAAGATCACTTGACATTTTCTATGTAGGCAATCATGTCATCTGGGAATATGGATAGTTTTATCTATTCCAGTCCAATATGTAAAGCTTTTATTTTTTTTTCTTGGTTCATTGCACTTGCTAATGCTTCCAGTATGATACTGAGTAAGGGTGATGAGAGTGGGCATCCTTGCCTTGATCCTAGTCATAGGGAGAAATCATTCAGTCTTCCATCATTAAGTATGATGTTAGCTATAGGGTTTTTATAGCTGTCTTTTATCAAGTTGAGAAGATCCCTTCTATTTCTTGCCCACTGAGAGTTTTTAAACATGAATGGATGTTGAATTTTGTCAAATTATTTTTATGCATTTTTTAAGTATAATCATTTTTTAAAAATCTGTTAATACAGTGGATTGCATTGACTGATTTTCCATTGTTGAACCTTCCTTGCATTCCTGGAAATAAATCCCACTTGGTGTGGTGTATTGTTCTTTTACCATATTGTTGGGTTAAATAGCTAAATTTCTGTTGAAGATTTTTTATCTATTTTAAGAGGGATGTGGTTTACAGTTCTCTTTTTGGTATTCTCTTTATTTGGTTCTTATATCAGAGTAATGGTGGCTCATCAAATGAATTAAAAAGTGTCCCCTGATCTTCTTAAATGCATAGCAGAATTCTCCAGTGAAATTAACTGGGTCTGGCGTTTTCTTTATTTGGAAGAATTTTAGCTATGAAATCAATTTCTTAATAGACACAAGGTTATTCAAGTTATTTATTTTTTCTTATGGTGAGTTTTGGTAGGCTTTGCCTTTCAAGGAAATGGTCTAGTTTATCCAAACTCTTATATTTATATGCATAGAATTCTTTTCAGCATTCTTTCATTGTCCTTTAATGTCTATGAGTCGGTAATGACATCTCCTCTTTAATTCCTGATATTTATCATATGTGTCTTCTCTCTTTTACTTGATCACCAAGCTAGAGGTTTATTAGTTTTATTGATATTTTCGTAGTATCAGCTTTTTGCTTAATTGATATTATCTATTGTTTTACTTTTCTGTTTTACTGTTACTGTTGTTTTCTCTGTTCTCAATTTTATCAAATTTTTTTTCTCTTCTCTTTGTTATATCCTTCCATTTGCTTGCTTTATGATTCTTGTCTTTTTTTTTCATCTCTTAATTTGGAAGTTTGAGTTATTGATTTGAGACCTTCCTTTTCTTTCTCTTTTTAAACATTTTTTTAAGTATAGTTGGCAGATGGTGTTACATTAGTTTCAGGTGTACAGCATAGTGACTCAACTCTCTATACATGGTGTATGACTTTTCTTTTCCAATATGAGCACTTAATGCTATAAAATTTCTGTAAGCACTACTTTGGTACATCTCACATATTGTAATATACTACTTTATTTCTATTTTATTCAATTCAAAATATTTTCTGATTTTCTTGAGACTTCCTCTTTGAACTATGGATTATATACTAGTGTATTGCTTAATTTCCAGATATTTAGAGATTTCCTAGATATCCTTCTGTTATTAATTTCTAGTTTAACCGTGTTATGTCCAGAGAACATATTTTGAGTAACCTTAGTTGTTCTAAATTTAACAAAGTTTGTTGTGTGGCTTAGCCTATGTTTTAATTTGGTAAATATTTCCATGAACACTTGAAAAGAGTATATATTCTCTTGTTGTTGGGAGGAAGATTGTATAAGTGTCAATTAGATCCAGTTAGTTGATGATGTTGTTTATCCCTTAATATCTTTGCTGATTTTATTGTTACTCATTCTATCAATTTGTTAGAGAGGAATGTTGAAGTGCACAGATACCACTGCGAATTTGTTTCTCTTTTCAGTTGTCAGTTTTTGCTTCATTTATTTTGAAGGTCTGTTGTCAATTGCATACACAGAGTTTTTATGTCTTCTTGATGAATCATTATATAGTGTTCCTCTTTGTCCCTGGTTATTTTCCTTGCTCTGAAGTGTAGTTTTTCTAATATTATCATGCACACTCCCATTTTCCTTTTGCATGTTATATCCTTTTCTCCCCTTTCATTTTTAACCTACTTGTATCATCATGTTTCAAGTAAGTTTCTTATAGACAACATACAGTTGTACAGTTGTGTCTTTGTGAGTGTGTGTGTGTGTGTTGTTTTTAAATCCAATCTAAATATCGATGTCTTTTAATTGGTTTGTTTAAACCATTTACATTTAATATAATTACTGATACTGCATTTTGCTGTAGCATTTTATTAGTATCTGCTTTTCTCTTATGTGTTTCTTCCCTCCCCCAATGTGTCTTATTTCTCTGTTTTCCCTTACTTCTCTTCTTTGAGTTATTCAAATACTTTTTAGAATTCCATTTAAATCTCCCATTTAAATCTTTTTGATTATATGTCTTTGAATTATTTTTTCAGTGATTGCTGTAGGGAATACCATATATACACCCAATTTTACACAATCTAATTAGCATTAATAACTTACCATGTCACCAAAAATAAAGAAAATTTGTGAGTATATAGTAATTTTAGTCTTTCCCTTTTACAAAGTTTTCATATATATCTGTATATCATGAAAATTTCATCAGACAGCATTATGATTTTTTGCTTATTGTTACACTAAGTTAAAGACAAAAAATGATCCATTTTATTTAAGCAGATATTTACCATTTTTGTTGCTTTTCAGTCATTATTGATGTTTCAGGTTTCCTTTAGTCAGTATTTCCTTTCTACTTGAAGAATTTCTTTAAAGCAAGTCTATTAGTGATGAGTTCTCTTAGATTTTTTTGAGAACATCTTTATTTTCCCTTTATTCCTGAAGGATATTTTCACAGAATATAGTATTCTGGGTTGACAGGCAGGTCTTTTCTTTTAGCACTTTAAAAATATTGTTCCATTCTTTTGGTCTCCATGGTTTCTCATGGAAAAAATCTGTACTCATTTAGATCTTTGTTCTCTACATGTAATATGTTGTTTTTCTGTGGATGCCTTGCAGATTTTATCTTAATCTTTGATTTCCAGCAGTTTTTTATGATGTGTATAAGCCTGGTTTTCTTTCAGTTTATTCTCTTTGGGGTTCACTGAGCCTCTTAGATGTATAAAATTTGTTTTCCAAAAAACTTGGAGAGTTTTGGTCACTATTTATTCAAACTTTTTTTCTCCTCTCCTTTTGAAAATTTCACGATATGAACATTAGACCTTTTAATATTGTTTCATAGGCCTCAGAGGCTCTGTTTTTTTTATCTCAATTTTTCAGATCACATTATTTCTCATACTGTATCATCAAATTTATTAATTCTTTCCTCTGTCATCACAATTCTGTTAAGCCCTTTCATTTTTTAAATTTCTGTTATTGTAGCTTTCAGTTTTAGGATGCCATTTGGTTCACTTTTATAGATTCTATTTCTCAGATGAGCACTTATATCTTTGCATTTCTTTCAAAATTGTTCACCCTTACTTCTTATAGCATGATCATAATAGCTGCTCTAAAATCTCGTCTGGTAATTACAACATTTGGTTATCTCAAGGTTAGCATCTGTTGATTGCCTCTTCCCTTGACAATTATTCAAATTTGTCTGAATCTTTGTATGTTGAGGAATTTTGGATTGTATTTGGGCACTTTGAATACTATATTTTGTAAGACTCCGATTCCTATAAAAATCTTCCAGGGAATGTTATTTTTAAAATTTTGTTTCAGCAGGCATGCAATGCAGTTCCATCCAGACTGCAAGTCCTAAACCATCTCCTGTGGGCTACAGTTCTGACATCACTTCAGTTTTCAGAGCCATTGCATTGCTCTTCCAGTTTTTTTTTTTTTTTTCCCCATCTTTGCTGTGTTCATTACAGCTGGTTTCACACACACACGAGCAATTTGGGACTGAGGTAGTACTTCATATAGAGATTTAAAAATCCCTACTGATAGCTTCATCATCTCAATAGTTCTCTCTGATTCCCAGGGTGTTTTTTTTTTTTCCTTTTTTTTTTTTTTTTACTAGTAGTTTGGCTAGAAAGCCAGAGCTTTAATGTCCCTACATTTTCATGCACTCCTTGTGACTGGGCCTAATTTAGGGCAAAACAGTGAAAGAAGAAATCCTGTGGGGCTGCCGTGGCTTCTCCCGTTGCCACTACTTTTGCTCAGTGTAGTAAAGGGAAAATTTAAGAAAAAAAAAAAAAGAGGGGGGAGGGCCTTCCACACCACAGGAGCTGCTCCTGCTATACGAATGGAGGAAGGGACTACATTTTCTTTGCTGGCACTGAGAAGAGCTTGGGACCATATCCATCTTGCTGGGAGCAGGGAACTCTTATTTTGTTGCTCATGCTGTTGAGTCAAGAGAGGTTTGTCCCCCACTCCTGCTTCTCTAGTTAGAGAAAGTGACTGAACCTGACTTTATCTCTGCCTGTTAGTTGTTTTGGTTTGGGGTTGCCACAGAGCTTAAGCCAGGATGTAGAAGAAAGGGAAAAAAAAAAAACTCAGGCAACTCACTGCTGGGTTGTCCTGTGAGTATTGACTTCTATACCTATCCACCTGCTCTTCTTCTTTTATAGTCTTCTGATAGCTTCTTTATTTTGTGCAGTGTTCTTAGTTATAAACTGTTGAGGAGATAGGAGAGAATGTATTTACTCCATTTCTATGAGACCCAGACTCACCTGCTTTGCTTTTATAAACAGTGATATTTATAGTATGAAAAGAAAAATGTTTGGTTGGGGGAGTGGGTTTTTTTAAATTTAAATTCGAATTAGTTAACATAGAGTATAATATTGGTTTCAGGAGTAGAATTCAGTGATTCATCACTTACATACAACATCCAGTGCTCATCACAACAAGTGCCCTCCTTAATACCCATTGCCCATTTAGCCCATCCCCCACCCACCTCCTTCCATCAACCCTCAGTTTGTTCTCTATCATTTAACAGTCTCTTATGGCTTGCTTCCCTATAAATTTTTCTCCCTTTCCCATATGTTCATCTGTTTTGTTTTTTCAATTCCACACATGAGTGGAATCATATGGTATTTGTCTTTCTCTGACTTATTTTGCTTAGCATACTACACTGTAGCTCCATCCATGTCACTGCAAATAGCAAGATCTCATTCCTTTTGATGGCTGAGTAATGTTCCACTGTGTGTGTGTGTGTGTGTGTGTGTGTGTGTGTGTGTGTATCACATCTTCTTTGTCCATTCATCAGTTGATGGATACTTGGGCTCTTTCCATAGTTAGGCTATTGTTGATAATCCTGCTATAAACATTGGGGTGCATGTACCCTCCAAATCTGTATTTTTGTATCCTTTGGGTAAATAGTATGCAATTGCTGGGTCATAGGGTAGTTTTATTTTTCACTTTTTGAGTAACCTCCAGAGTGGCTGCACCAGTTACATTCCCACCAACAGTATGTGTGTGGGGGGCTGTTTTTTAAACATGAAGATTCTCAAGCCCTACCCCGAGACATAATACATCTGGGAGTGGACTGAGAATCTAGATTTATGGAATATCCTCAGGAGATTCTGATGAAACAGTCAAGTTATGAACCTACTGTTTCTCATATGATTTGTAGACGTGAAAATTGAGGACCAGATTGTACTTTGTCCATAACCCATTTCATCCCTTATTAGGCATGTTTTTCACCCTGTGTGTCACATTTTGTGCTAATAAGGAATATTTTACTACTGCATTAGGGACCAAGCTCATTTGTGCAACATTGCATGTTTAAACCACAGGGTAATAGAATAGGAAAAATGAGTAAAAATGGCTACTGTGACAGTTGGATCTAATTTCTTATAAACATTTTCCACCAGGAAAAGCTTCATAGACCATGAGCAGAGAAAAATAAGCAGGAAAAAAAGTTTTTAGAAATTCACAGAATTGAAAATTTGGGGAAGATTGCCCAGCTGAGCTATTTGGCTAAGAGTACCCAAATTGAAGGAGTGGATCTGAGTCCTAGATAGTCAAGGAGCTAGAAGAGAAATTTTCAGGTTTGGGCTGAGACTGGAAGGGAAAGTGGAGGAAGAAAGACTGGTAAACCAAAGCCTTAATGTAACCTAAGAATTGAGGCTAGAACAGGATTGGCTGAACTACTTGTGAAATTACTTACAAATAAAGGAAGACCATGATTGTTAAGTTCTATCGATCTAGTTTAATTTAATGGGACTCTGTACTTACTTGTTTGTTCCCATGTATATATCATCTTGTACACCTTAGATGGCTGTGTGGATTGTATACCACATAATTCCACAAAGCACCTACTCACATATACATCCTCTCTGGATTTATGTGCAATTGTGTGTGGTAGCCTTTCTTATATTCCAAAGATTTTTTTTGCTAGGCAGGAAAATGGTAACCTCTTCTGGATGACTGAATGCATACTATGCTTGAAAGTCAGTTTAGGGTAAGGGAGGCTAGTAGTGGAAAATAAACTGGAAAGGCCTTAGTGTAAATTCATTTAAAAATGAACCAGGATCGGGGCGCCTGGGTGGCTCAGTGGGTTAAGCCGCTGCCTTCGGCTCAGGTCATGATCTCAGGGTCCTGGGATTGAGCCCCGCATCGGGCTCTCTGCTCAGCGGGGAGCCTGCTTCCTCCTCTCTCTCTGCCTGCCTCTCTGCCTGCTTGTGATCTCTCTCTGTAAAATAAATAAATAAAATCTTTAAAAAAAAAAAATGAACCAGGATCCAGGGGCACCAGGTGGCTCAGTCCATTGTGTCTGACTCTTGATTTTGGTTCGGTTCATGATCTCAGGGTTGTGGGATGGAGCCCTGAGTTGGGCTCTGTGCTCAGTGTGGAGCCTGCTTGTCCCTCTCTCCCTGCTTCTCCTCTTGCTGGCTCTCTGTCTCTCTAAAATAAATAAATAAAATCTTTAAAATAAAAAGATGTATTGGGATCCAGAAATGGTGAGGACTCATAAGCTGGAATCATTAAATTCTCTACTACTATAACCAACTTCCTTCCTTCAGTATCTTCTCCATCACCTCCCAGAACAGGTGATGACATTTGGCAGGGAGACATTTGGCCTGAGGACAAGGGCCAACAAACATACCCTCTTTGTTACTGTCATTCCAACATAACTCCCAGTGAGTCAAATTGACTGACACGGGAGATCTCCTCCCCACCCCCCGCCCAAGTCTAAATCCCTAAAACCATTTTTTTCCTTATCCTTCTGTGCTAAACCCTAAACCTTTCAAATTTTACCATGGTAGTTGCCCATTCTTATGAAAAGCAGACTCAAAGCAAGAAAGATGGAAGGTGTATTAGAAATTGGGGCTGCTGTGGAGTAGGATGAGAAATCTTACATAAGGCATGTTTCTCAAAATGCAATTCTAGGTAAGTATTAGGGTCACCTTGGGATTTTGCAAAAAAAAAAAAAAATTCTTAGCAGGTAGTATCTTTGTATGTTATGTTGCTACCTAATACTACAAGGGTATATTCCTGAGGGACTGTGTCCTAAAAAAGAATCTTGAAAGATGTTTTGACTTTGTCAAAAGAAATGTTTGCAAGTCAATTGGGGAAGCCCAGAAAGTTAATTTTTAATTATAAGATAGCCTGCTTCTTACCCTTTGACCCAGAAATTCCACTCTTAGATAATCTACCCAAGAGAAATGAAAATGCATGTTCATACACAAAAAGTTTGTGAAAATGTTCATAGCAGACTACTACCCCCAAAACTTGAAAAAACTCAAGTGTCCAACTTTAGCAGAGTAGAGAAATAAACTGTGGAATATTCATACAACGAAATACTAGTCAGCAAAAAAAAAAAAAAAAAAAGGAACGAACTACTGGCATATGTATCATGACAGATATTAGGCTGCCCATAATGTTTGTGAGAAAAAGATCTGAGACACAAAGAAGTACTAACAGCATATACAGCATATTCTGTTTATGAAGTTCTAGAATAGGCCAAAACAATCCTTGGTGTGAAAAAAAAAAGTAAAATAATCATTGTCTTTGGGTTGGGGTATACATTGACTGGAAATGGACATAGAGGAACTTCCTGAGATGATGAATATGTTAATATATCTAAATATGGGATGTGACTTACCTAGGCATATACATTTGTCCAAATTACAGTTAAGATTCTTGCTTCTCAATGAACACAGATTTTATCCCTATAAAGAACTGTATATAAATAATAATTGAGTGGGGAATTGAGAGATGGATACAATAAAACAAGAATGGCCTGATGAGATTTATTATATTAGTCTATTTACTGGACATTTTCCATAATGCAAAATTTAAAAAAAACTCTTCAGAAGGTCTTGAAGTCTGACCTGATTTCTGTTGTCTGCATGATTTTTTTTGTTGCTTTACTTAAAATCTTGATTTTTCTATTTGAATTCAAGAAAAAAAGAATATCATTAATTCATAAATCCTGAAGTAATTGATGCTCTTAAGTTTATAACCTTCACCCATGCTAGGTTTGTATACATACTAGCCTTCAGTTTTTATTAGTTACAAACTTTTATAAAATTGATTTTAAGAACCAAATAAATGAATGCTTGTAGGACTCAGAGGACATTGTCAAAGTTTCCATGAGGAGTTTGGGGGTGAGGGTGTAATTCTTGTTCTTAATGTTAGCCAGACCGTTTAATATCTACGATTTGCAACTAGTCATGACTATTACAGTGATCACTCAGAGAGAGAGTTAGACAATTATGGTCATTAGCTTGGATCAGGGTTCAGTGTCTTCAGGTTCACATCATAGTGTAGGCCTAAAAGCAGACAATCAAACACTTGTTGACTGAATAGCTACTCGACAAGAGGAACACGCAGACACTGTGGCTGCCATAGGTTTCCGTATAGTCAGTCAACTTGATTTCCCTTTGACCTTATAAGAGGATGTTCTCAATTAAACTGTACAGCCTACACTCCCACTCCCATCCACGAGTGGTACTTCAACAGCCATTTGTTGAGCACTGGATAAAACATATGTGCAAACATTTGCCAGCTATGTGAATTATTTAACCACTTATTGAGTCAGTTTCTTATCTGTAGAATGGGAATAATACTAGGGCTTACTTCATAGGCATCTTGTAAGAATTAAATGAATCGATATGTGTAAAGTACTAAGAAGAGTGCTTTAAAACATAGTACTATATGGGGCGCCTGGGTGGCTCAGTGGGTTGGGCCTCTGCCTTCGGCTCAGGTCATGATCTCAGGGTCCTGGGATCGAGCCCCGCATTGGGCTCTCGACTCAGCAGGGAGCCTGCTTCCTCCTCTCTCTCTGCCTGCCTCTCTGCCTACTTGTGATCTCTGTCAAGTAAATAAATAAAATCTTTAAAAAACAAAACAAAACATAGTACTATGAAAGACATAATGATCGTGATGGTGGTGATTTAGCATGACTAATACCAATGTGTGCCCTTTCTTTTGGCTGAGAGCTCTTATTGCTTAAGTTAAGTCCCATGTTCCTTTCTAACATCCAGGTATTTTTTGTGTGTGAGTTTTCTCTTGCTAAAGAAAAGGGGGAAAAAAAAACCCTTTCAAATCCCCACAGTATAATATAATTCAGTATATGTGAGTTAAGAAGTGGGGGAGCTTTTTTGGCCTAACATGGTGATAACTGCTGCGTGTTGTATTGTATTTGTCAATAAATGCACTAAGGGTCAAGTAATTGGCTTATACTTAACACGTAGAAACATAGTGTATTCGTTTCCTGGGGTTGCTGTAACAAATGACCACCAACTTGGTGGCTTAAAACAACAGAAAAGTGTTCTTTCACGTTTCTGGAGGCCAGAAGTTCAAAATCAGTTTTACTGGTCTGAAATCAAGGTGCTGGCAGGACCACACTTTCTGGAGGCTCTGGGGAAGAATTCATTCTTTGCCTCTTCCAGCTGCTTGTGGCTGCCAGCCTTCCTTGGCTTGTGACTTCCTCACTCCATTCTCTCTCCTTTGCCGTTACAGTGTTTCTCCTTTTCCGTTGTGTTAAATTTCCCTCTGGCTCTCTCTTATAAGGATACTTGAGGGTAATTTGGAATAATCTCCCCATCTGAAGCTCTATAACCTAATCACTGCAAAGTCTTTGCCATATAGGGTGACATTCACAGGTTCTGGGGATTCGGATGTGAACCTAGCTTTTGGGACCATCATTTAGCCTACCACACATAGCTGATTTTAATTTAAGATTGACTGTAATATATACATCCCACTTGCCTTTTCCTCATTCATAGAGCTCATGACACTAAGATATTTACCATGTAAATATCAACTGAGTGGACATTGTCAGTGAAGAATGAAATGTCATTATTCAAGAAAATGATGTTAATAATTCCACAACATCCTTCTGAAACAGATCAGCTTGATCCATTATAACCATTTGTAAATATTGGAAGGAATTGCATGAGCATCTGGGTACCTCCGGGAATAATTTGGCCTTTAAAAAGACAGCAAAACAATGAACCAATAGAAAAACTTAACAAGTGTTTAGAAAAAGAAACATTGTTTATACAGGTTACCCACTTTCTCTCCGGTTTCAATTCAAGCACTCCAGAAATACGTTAAATAAGCACATTTAGTACACCTGGTTTAAAAAACTGTCTTTTGTCAGTTTGCTGCAAACTTCATTGGGAGAAATAAACAATAAAGTCCAGAATTAATGTTCTAAACTGCAATTGCTGGAAGCAGGGAAGGACAGTGAAAAACCTCAAATACGAATGACACTTAAAAATAAATCCTTGAGTGGCTTCCAGGCTGTCTAATACCTATTTCCCCAAGCACAGAGCATTTGTTGTCTCTCATCTGAAAAAGATTGTTTTGTCTTGCTGGAGCTTACACATATGTACCTTTGTTTATTCTCCGAAGGTGATTCTTCATCATAAGGTATTGGAAACAGATTCTCCAGGGAAAACATCTGTTCAGCTATAATGCTAGCATCTGCCAAGTTAGGTGGGCTAAGAAAAAAGAACTTTCTCTTTTTGGTGGTTCAGGGACCTCAAATCCACAAGCTAACACAGTATCAAAGACACAAAAGCTGCATCTTTCCTCTGTTGCTCCTGCCCGTAGTCTGGCTCTGGCCATGCCAGGCATGGGACACATAGTGAGATGACATTCACTTATCGTAGGGTCAATTCTGGAGGTAGAGGCCATTTGGTCCACGTAGCAAAAGGGCCTCAGACCAAACTGGACACCGGCTCTGCCTTAGCATTTCCTTAGAACTTACCCTGCTGTTTCTGCTGGGCTTGATATCTATGGATCCAAGGTCTTGGGCCTGGCACAACATGAGAGAGAGAGATAGAGAGAGAGAGAGAGAGAAGAGTAGAGAGGAACACAAGCCCTAGAGCCAGACTGCCATGATTCAGGTGCTTGGCTCGACCACTAACTGCATAACTTGGGAAAGTTCCTTAACCTCTCTGAGCCTTGACTACCTTATCTGTAACATTGAGATAATTATTTCAGAATTGGGTGTAAATAGATAAGATGTATAAAAGCACCATATGCTATCTGGAAATGCTTGCTCTTAGAACTGTTTAGAATGAATAGCAAAATAATTTCTACTGACCTAGCGAAACCTAGGTACTAACTAACCCTTTAATAAAAGTCCCCTTGGGAGACAGCTCTGAGCTTTTGAGGGATTTTAATCTCTATAGATCCTGACTTTACCTCAACTCTCTTTACTCCAACAGAATCTATGGGCTTCCTTCACTTTTAGCCTGCATTTCCTGCCATGCGGATGGAGAACAATTTGGTCCTTTCTGGAATTTGCAGAGGATTTGTAAGACCTGAGCGGATGGAGCTTCAGCTCCTACTCCATTTCCATTCCACAAAAGTTTTCTGAGTGTTTCTGGAAGCAAGGCATTTTGGTGCCCAGTAGGATTTTGGTGCTGGCAAAAGCAATTTTTTATTTTAAAATCTGTTTCCTGCTCCATTTCTCTTGATCAACCCTTATCTGATCCTGTAATTTGCTTTAAACTCTGTGATTGAAGCTTCTTTTGCTACTTCTTCTCCATTGTTCCTAGATCCCCATTGTTGTCATTCCTGGAGGCCATAAGGAGGTGCCAATTAGAAACTTAAAAGTCGAAATGAGATTTCTGTTGGAGAGTCAAAGTCTACAGGACCTCTGCGATAGATCAGAAGGGAGAATTTGTGGCTTAAATAGACAGCATGGGGGAGCCTGGATGGCTCAGTGGGTTAAAGCCTCTGCCTGCAGCTCAGATCATGATTTCAGGGTCCTGGGATCGAGCCCCACATCGGGCTCTCTGCTCAGCAGGGAGCCTGCTTCCCTTCCTCTCTCTGCCTGCCTCTCTGCCTACTTGTGAGCTCTGTCAAATGAATAAATAAAATCTTAAAAAAAATAGACAGCATGGCTTTTGGACCAATAAGACTGGATCACAACCAGATCTACTTTGTTAATATTTGTGAAGAACAAAACAGTCTTGGTAGTGCTGGGAAAGGGAGTCCCACACCATCAGGATTCAGCTGAGCATAGTCCACTATATAGGGGATCTGGGCCAAGGAGGGGGCAGGTAGAGGATCCTCGGCAAGACTCTCCCTGTGCTGGGTGAGAAGGCTCAGGCTGCTTCAGCTGAAGACTATTACTCAGGCTTACCTAAGTTCTCTTCGTTGTCCTCAAGACCTCTGGCCTCCCACACCAAGAGGGAATGTGCTGATCTGCAACTGTGAGTTTCTGTGACTCTTGACATTTGTATTTCTCATGGTAAGTGGATGAAGCAGCATTTTGTTGGGTCTACCATCTTGGTTCCATGAGCTTGATGAGTATGAGGATGCATCTCAGACTGGCGGCCGGGAGCAATGTCCACACAAATCAGGTTCTTGAGTCTGCTATCTGAGGCCTAGGCCTTGTTCAATGACACTATTGTCCAGCACTTATTACCTTTGACCAAAAAATAACCCCTTGCCTGGATTGACACATCACTTTCCTAATTTCTTATTTTCCTGCATCTTGGTTCTTTCCCTTCTAATCCATCCTACACCTGAATGCAAAGACTTCTCCCCACCAGATTTGTTTTATCACATCACCACCTCAGGAAAGTGCAATGGCTACCTATTGCTTTCTGAAAGAGTTTAAAGAGTCATCTAACAGATTCCCACCAAAGAATGCTTTGCCCCATCCTGAATGCCAGCCTACCAGAAATGTGACTACCAGAGGGGTGCCCGGGTGGCTCAGTCAGTTAAGTGTTCGACTGTGGGTTTTGGCTCAGGCCGTGATCTCAGGATCCTGAAGTTGAGCCCTGCGTTGGGCTCCATGCTCAGCACGGAGTCTGCGTGAGATTCTTTCTTCCTCCTTTTCCCTCCCTCTCTACTCCTCCCCCTGTTCACATGTGGTCCCTTGCTCTCTCTCAACTAACTAGCTACCTAAACAAACAAATAAATAAAAATAAATAAAATCTTTTAAAAAAATGTGATCACCAGAGCTTCATTCCTTTTAGTTTAAGGCCCAGAATTTTGGAAACTTGTTTCTATTGGTTTCTCAAATCCATTTTTTTTTTTTTTAAATGAGAAGACAGAGATCATTCTTAATTTTTTTTTGTTTCTTTGGATATAAATGTGCTTTTCTCCTGTGGCTACTTTAAAAATGTTCTCTTTATTTTTGTTTTTTAGCATTTAGACTACGGTGTGCCTATGTTCTTATTTCTTTTGTATTTACACGGCATGGAGGGATCATGGCTTCCTGAATATGTGGGTTATTGATTTTTATTAAATGTGGAAAAATTTGGTCGATATTTCTTCAAATAATTTTTACATACCATTATTTCTCTTGCCTCCATCTGAGAGTCCAATTACACTTATATTAGAGTGCTTGATACCATGCCACATGTCACCATGATTCATTTCATACTTTTTTCAAATTTTGTTCAGTCTATGCTTCAATTTGGTGATTTTTTTTGTCCTGTCCTCAGTTTTCTGATACTTTCTTTTGTTTGATCCAATCTACTATCACACTCATTAGCTAAAATTTTTATTGTTGATGTTGTATTGTTTTCATTCTAGAATTGTTCTTTTTTTTTTTATAATTTTATTTTTTATAAACATATATATATATATTTTTTTTTTCCCCCAGGGGTACAGGTCTGTGAATCTCCACGTTTACAAACTTCACAGCACTCACCATAGCACATACCCTACCCAATGTCCATAACCCCCCCCAACCCCCCTCTGCCCAGCAACCCTCAGTTTGTTTTGTGAGATTAAGAGTCACTTATGGTTTGTCTCCCTCCCAATCCCAACTTGTTTCATTTACTCTTCTCCTACCACATTAACCCCCCATGTTGCATCTCCTCTCCCTCATATCAGGGAGATCATATGATAGTTGTCTTTCTCCGATTGACTTATTTCGCTAAGCATGATACCCTCTAGTTCCATCCACGTCGTCGCAAATGGCAAGATTTCATTTCTTTTGATGGCTGCATAGTATTCCATTGTATATATATACCACATCTTCTTTATCCATTCGTCTGTTGATGGACATCTAGGTTCTTTCCATAGTTTGGCTATTGTAGACATTGCTGCTATAAACATTCGGGTGCACGTGCCCCTTCGGATCACTACGTTTGTATCTTTAGGGTAAATACCCAGCAGTGCAATTGCTGGGTCATAGGGTAGTTCTATTTTCAACATTTTGAGGAACCTCCATGCTGTTTTCCAGAGTGGTTGCACCAGCTTGCATTCCCACCAACAGTGTAGGAGGGTTCCCCTCTCTCCGCATCCTCGCCAGCATCTGTCATTTCCGGACTTGTTAATTTTAGCCATTCTGACTGGTGTGAGGTGGTATCTCATTGTGGTTTTGATTTGTATTTCCCTGATGCCGAGTGATATGGAGCACTTTTTCATGTGTCTGTTGGCCATCTGGATGTCTTCTTTGCAGAAATGTCTGTTCATGTCTTCTGCCCATTTCTTGATGGGATTATTTGTTCTTTGGGTGTTGAGTTTGCTAAGTTCTTTATAGATTCTGGACACTAGCCCTTTATCTGATATGTCGTTTGCAAATATCTTCTCCCATTCTGTCAGTTGTCTTTTGGTTTTGTTAACTGTTTCCTTTGCTGTGCAAAAGCTTTTGATCTTGATAAAATCCCAATAGTTCATTTTTGCCCTTGCTTCCCTTGCCTTTGGCGATGTTCCTAGGAAGATGTTGCTGCGGCTGAGGTCGAAGAGGTTGCTGCCTGTGTTCTCCTCAAGGATGTTGATGGATTCCTTTCTCACATTGAGGTCCTTCATCCATTTTGAGTCTATTTTCGTGTGTGGTGTAAGGAAATGATCCAATTTCATTTTTCTGCATGTGGCTGTCCAATTTTCCCAACACCATTTATTGAAGAGGCTGTCTTTTTTCCATTGGACATTCTTTCCTGCTTTGTCGAAGATTAGTTGACCATAGAGTTGAGGGTCTATTTCTGGGCTCTCTATTCTGTTCCATTGATCTATGTGTCTGTTTTTGTGCCAGTACCATGCTGTCTTGATGATGACAGCTTTGTAATAGAGCTTGAAGTCCGGAATTGTGATGCCACCAACTCTGGCTTTCTTTTTCAATATTCCTTTGGCTATTCGCGGTCTTTTCTGGTTCCATATAAATTTTAGGATTATTTGTTCCATTTCTTTGAAAAAAACGGATGGTACTTTGATAGGAATTGCATTAAATGTGTAGATTGCCTTAGGTAGCATAGACATTTTCACAATATTGGTTCTTCCAATCCATGAGCATGGAACATTTTTCCATTTCTTTGTGTCTTCCTCAATTTCTTTCATGAGTACTTTACAGTTTTCTGTGTATAGATTCTTAGGCTCTTTGGTTAGGTTTATTCCTAGGTATCTTATAGTTTTGGGTGCAATTGTAAATGAGATTGACTCCTTAATTTCTCTTTCTTCTGTCTTGTTGTTAGTGTAGAGGAATGCAACTGATTTCTGTGCATTGATTTTATATCCTGACATTTTACTGAATTCCTGTACAAGTTCTAGCCATTTTGGAGTGGAGTCTTTTGGGTTTTCCACATATAGTATCATATCATCTGCGAAGAGTGATAGTTTGACTTCTTCTTTGCCAATTTGGATGCCTTTAATTTCCTTTTGTTGTCTGATTGCTGAGGCTAGGACTTCTTGTAATATGTTGAATAGCAGTGGTGATAACGGACATCCCTGCCATGTTCCTGACTTTAGCGGAAAAGCTTTCAGTTTTTCTCCATTGAGAATGATATTTGCGGTGGGTTTTTCATAGATGGCTTTGATAATATTGAGGTATGTGCTCTCTATCCCTACACTTTGAAGAGTTTTGATCAGGAAGGGATGCTGTACTTTGTCAAATGCTTTTTCAGCATCTATTGAGAGTATCATGTAGTTCTTGTTCTTTCTTTTATTAATGTGTTGTATCACATTGATTGATTTGCGGATGTTGAACCAACCTTGCAGCCCTGGAATAAATCCCACTTGGTTGTGGTGAATAATCCTTTTAATGTATTGTTGAATCCTATTGGCTAGTATTTTGGTGAGAATTTTTGCATCTGTGTTCATCAAGGATATTGGTCTGTAGTTCTCTTTTTTGATGGGATCCTTGTCTGGTTTGGGGATCAAGGTGAGGCTGGCCTCATAAAATGAGTTTGGAAGTTTTCCTTCCATTTCTATTTTTTGGAACAGTTTCAGGAGAATAGGAATTAGTTCTTTAAATGTTTGGTAGAATTCCCCTGGAAAGCCGTCTGGCCCTGGGCTTTTGTTTGTTTGGAGATTTTTGATGACTGTTTCAATCTCCTTGCTGGTTATGGGTCTGTTCAGGCTTTCTATTTCTTCCTGGTTCAGTTGTGTTAGTTTATATGTCTCTAGGAATGCATCCATTTCTTCCAGATTGTCAAATTTGTTGCCGTAGAGTTGCTCATAGTATGTTCTTATAGTTGTCTGTATTTCTTTGGTGTTAGTTGTGATCTCTCCTCTTTCATTCATGATTTTATTTATTTGGGTCCTTTCTCTTCTCTTTTTGATAAGTCTGGCCAGGGGTTTATCAATCTTATTAATTCTTTCAAAGAACCAGCTCCTCGTTTCGTTGATTTGTTCTATTGTTTTTTTTTGTTTCTATTTCATTGATTTCTGCTCTGATCTTTATGATTTCTCTTCTCCTGCTGGGTTTAGGGTTTCTTTCTTGTTCTTTCTCCAGCTCCTTTAGGTGTAGGGTTAGGTTGTGTACCTGAGACCTCTCTTGTTTCTTGAGAAAGGCTTGTACCGCTATATATTTTCCTCTCAGGACTGCCTTTGTTGTGTCCCACAGATTTTGAACCGTTGTGTTTTCATTATCATTTGTTTCCATGAATTTTTTCAATTCTTCTTTAATTTCCTGGTTGACCCATTCATTCTTTAGAAGGATGCTGTTTAGTCGCCATATGTTTGGGTTCTTTCCAAATTTCCTCTTGCGATTGAGTTCTAGCTTCAGAGCATTGTGGTCTGAAAATACGCAGGGAATGATCCCAATTTTTTGATAACAGTTAAGACCTGATTTAGAACCAAGGATGTGATCTATTCTGGAGAATGTTCCATTGTGCACTAGAGAAGAATGTGTATTCTGTTGCTTTGGGATGAAATGTTCTGAATATATCTGTGATGTCCATCTGGTCCAGTGTGTCATTTAAGGCCTTTATTTCCTTGTTGATCTTTTGCTTGGATGATCTGTCCATTTCAGTGAGGGGAGTGTTAAAGTCCCCTACTATTATTGTATGATTGTCGATGTGTTTCTTTGATTTTGTTATTAATTGGTTTATATAGTTGGTTGCTCCCACGTTAGGGGCATAGATATTTAAAATTGTTAGATCTTCTTGTTGGACAGATCCTTTGACTATGATATAGTGTCCCTCCTCATCTCTTATTATAGTCTTTGGCTTAAAATCTAATTGATCTGATATAAGGATTGCCACTCCTGCTTTCTTCTGATGTCCATTAGCATGGTAAATTCTTTTCCACCCCCTCACTTTAAATCTGGAGGTGTCTTCGGGTTTAAAATGAGTTTCTTGTAGGCAACATATAGATGGGTTTTGTTTTTTTATCCATTCTGATACCCTGTGTCTTTTGATTGGGGCATTTAGCCCATTAACATTCAGGGTAACTATTGAGAGATATGAATTTAGTGCCATTGTATTGCCTGTAAGGTGACTGCTATTGTATATTGTTTCTGTTCCTTTCTGATCTACTACTTTTAGGTTCTCTCTTTGCTTAGAGAACCCCTTTCAATATTTCCTGTAGAGCTGGCTTGGTGTTTGCAAATTCTTTCAGTTTTTGTTTGTCCTGGAAGCTTTTAATCTCTCCTTCTATTTTCAATGATAGCCTAGCTGGATATAGTATTCTTGGCTGCATGTTTTTCTCGTTTAGTACTCTGAATATATCATGCCAGCTCTTTCTGGCCTGCCAGGTCTCTGTGGATAAGTCTGCTGCCAATCTAATATTTTTACCATTGTATGTTACAGACTTCTTTTCCTGGGCTGCTTTCAGGATTTTCTCTTTGTCACTAAGACTTGTAAATTTGACTATGAGGTGACGGGGTGTGGACCTATTCTTATTGATTTTGAGTGGGGTTCTCTGAACCTCCTGGATTTTGATGCTTGTTCCCTTTGCCATATTGGGGAAATTCTCTCCAATAATTCTCTCCAATATACCTTCTGCTCCCCTCTCTCTTTCTTCTTCTTCTGGAATCCCAATTATTCTAATGTTGTTTCGTCTTATGGTGTCACTTATCTCTCGAATTCTGCCCTCGTGGTCCAGTAGTTGTTTGTCCCTCTTTTGTTCAGCTTCCTTATTCTCTGTCATTTGGTCTTCTATATCGCTAATTCTTTCTTCTGCCTCATTTATCCTAGCAGTGAGAGCCTCCATTTTTGATTGCACCTCATTAATAGCTTTTTTGATTTCAACTTGGTTAGATTTTAGTTCTCTTATTTCTCCAGAAAGGGCTTTTATATCTCCCGAGAGGGTTTCTCTAATATCTTCCATGCCTTTTTCGAGCCCAGCTAGAACCTTGAGAATCGTCATTCTGAACTCTAAATCTGACATATTACCAATGTCTGTATTGATTAGGTCCTTAGCCTTTGGTACTGCCTCTTGTTCTTTTTTTTGTGGTGAATTTTTCCGCCTTGTCATTTTGTCCAGATAAGAGTATATGAAGGAGTAAGTAAAATACTAAAAGGGTGGCAACAACCCCAGGAAAATATGCTTTAGCCAAATCAGAAGAGATCCCAAATCGTGAGGGGGGGGGAGGGGATAAAAAGAGGTTCAGAAAGAAAAAAAAGAAAATAAAATAAAAAAGAAAAAAGAAACAAATAAAAAAAAGAAAACCAATAATGAAAAAAATATAAAAAGGAAAAAATATATATATATTGGATAAACTAGTTAAAAAACGTTAAAAAAGAAAAGGGTAAAAGTTTAAAAAAATTTAGCAGAAGAAGAGAAAAAAATTGAAAAAGAAAAAAAAAATTAAATTAACTGCAAGGCTAAAGAATCATGGGGAGAAAGCCGTGAGTTCCGTGTTTTGCTTTCTCCTCCTCTGGAATTCCGCTGCTCTCCTTGGTATTGAAACCGCACTCCTCGTAAGTGAACTTGGTCCTGGCTGGGTTTCTTGTTGATCTTCTGGGGGAGGGGCCTGTTGTAGTGATTTTCAAGTGTCTTTGCCCCAGGCGGAGTCGCACCGCCCTTACCTGGGGCCGGGCTGAGTAATCCGCTCGGGTTTGCTTTCGGGAGCTTTTGTTCCCTGAGCGCTTTCCGTAGAGTCCGGAGGACGGGAAGGAAGATGGCGGCCTCCCAGTCTCCGGCCCGGAGGAGCCGAGAGCTCGGGGTCCCACTCCTCAGTGCGCCCTCAGAGAACAGCGCCCAATTGCTCCCGTCTGCCTGGCCTCCAGCCGCGCTCCGAGCTCACCGAGCCTGCGACCGGTTCAAGGTAAGCCCGAGCAGTGAGCTCACTCCTCGGCTCCGTCTCTGTAGCCGGCTTCCCTGTTCTAATACCTGCGAGCTCTGCGACACTCAGACACCCGGATCCTTCTGTGACCCTGCGGGACCTGAGGCCACACTGGCCCCGCGTGGGCTTCACCCCAGTTAAGCCTCTGGAGCGATGTCCCTCAGCGGAAAAGACTTTTAAAAGTCCCGATTTTGTGCTCCGTTGCTCCGCCGCTTGCCGGGAGCCGGCCCCTCCCCCCGGGGTCTGTCTTCCCGTCGCTTTGGATTCACTTCTCCGCCAGTCCTACCTTTCAGCAAGTGGTTGATTTTCTGTTTCTAGAATTGCTGTTCTTCTTCTCTTCGATCTCCCGTTGGATTTGTAGGTGTTTGCAATCTTTAGATAAGCTATCTAGCTGATCTCCCGCAACCTGAAGTAGTCTCAGCTGCTACTTCTCCGCCATCTTGACTCCTCCGAAAGCTAGAATTGTTCTTTTTTAATTTTATCTTTTTTTAATTCGAGAGAGAGAGCACACAAGCTTGAGGGAGGGAGCAGGAGAGGGAGAAGCAGGCCTCCTGCTGAGCAGGGGCCAGAGTTCTAGAATGGTTATTTGGATTTTTTTTTCACTGTTTAAGAATCTCCTAAAACCTCCTATTCCTCTACTATTTATTCATTTTTTTCCTATAAATTCTTGAACAAATTTATCATAATAATTTAAAAATCTTTGTTCAGATGAATGAATAAAGAAGATGTGCTATTGTATACAATGGAATATTACTCAACCATCAGAAAGGATGAATACTTACAGTTTACACAGACCTGCATGGAGCTAGAGAGTATTATGCTAAGTGAAATAAGTCAATCAGAGAAGGGCAATTATCATATGGTTTCACTCATATGTGGATTATGAGAAACAGCACAGAGGATCATAGGCGAAGAGAGGGAAAACTGAGTGGGAAGTCATCAGAGGGAGAAAAACCATGAGACTCTTAACTATGAGAAACAACCTGAGAGTTGCTGGAGGGGAGGTGGGTGGAGGGCTGGTGTAACTGGGTGATGGACATTAAGGAGGGCACCTGATTAAGGAGCACTGGGTGTTATTCACAACTGATGAACTGTTAAACACTACATCTGAAACTCATGATGTACTATATGTTAGCTAATTGAATTCAAATTAAAAAAATCCTTGTCTCTTAATTACAACATCTGGATTATCTGTGGGTCTGTTTATATTGACTTATATTCTTCCAAATATTCCTGTTTGGGTTTTTTTCCCTCACATATCTAGTAATTTTTTAAAAAGATTTTATTTATTTCTTTGACAGAGAGAGATCACAAGTAGGCAGAGAGGAAGAGAGAGAGAGAGGGAGAAGCAGGCTCCCGGCTGAGCAGAGAGCCCAATGTGGGGCTCGATCCCAGGACCCTGAAACCATGACCTGAGCTGAACAGCAGCAGCTTAACCCACTGAGCCACCCAGGTGCCCCTCTAGTAGTTTTTGATTGTACACTGCATAACACATTATAGAGATTCTGGATTCTCTTATGTTCCTCTAAAGAGTGTTGAGTTTTGTTTTGATAGATTTTGATTTGATTGATTTTTCGGAGGCTTGGTTTTATGCTTCATTAAGGCAGCTCTATTTTAGTTTTGTCTTTAGTGCTTGGATAAAGCCCTTATTCTCGGCATTTGGTATGTATTACAAAGATGGGACATGGATGGAATTCCAGTAGGAATTCTGAGGTATTTACCAAGCCCTTCTAATCTGAGACTACCCAAACTCCAAACTCTTTCTCCTCTCCAGCGGACAGTTGTTAAAACTGCTATTCAGTTTTCAGCTTTCCAGCTACTGTTTCTCTCCCAGGCTCCTTGGAGTCTTACCCCCGTGTTAGAATTCAGAAGTCAGTCACAGATTCGAGGAAGGTTTGCCTGCACATTTTGTGATTTCCCTCTCTAAGCCCTCTCTTTTCTGGGATTTCCCCCCTCCTCAATTCCCCATTGCTCTGTCAGGTCTAAATTCTGTCCTCTAAATCTTCAGGTCAATAAAACTTAAGATTTCCGATGTGGCCACATCCAGCAGATTTGTGAGGCCTGAGAAATACCCTTAAAAACGACAGAGAAAAAGACATATAGATGTGACTCTCAGCTAGTGTGATTGCTGCTTCAGAGGCCAAAATTCCTCCAGTTTCTTCCTGCTTTTGGTCACTGGCCAGTGCCTCCAAGTGGCCATTTTATATGTTGTTCAGAGTTTATAGTTGCCATCAGCAGAAGGGTTAGTCTTATATCAGCTTCCCCACCATTAGAAGAAGCCCTAAGCTCCCTCTTTGACATTGTGAACTTCCCCTACAGTGGTTAATGCACAAAACTCTTATTGCCTATGAGTACGTTTTCTAGGACAGCCGCTGGGGTTCTCTTTGATTGCTTGACCATGACCATTGGTCCCCAGTGACCAGCTATTCCCTGCCAGTCTCATCTGCCCACCTACGGAAGCTATTTCGGCACAGCAGGAGCTTGTGGGAGTGATGTTTTTAAAGTGATGTGAATTATTATAGTAACTGACCAACCACTATGAGGTTAACTGGGTGAGTATCAAAAATATACAATGTGCTCATGGAGCTCTTTGGGAGGCCAGTGTAACAATTTGGAGCAAATGCTTTGGTGTCAGATATCCTAGGGTTGATTTCCAGCAACTCTGCTTAACTTTGGTGAGTCCCCATTCTCTCGTGGTAAAATAGGGATATTGTCTCACACAGGGTCATTGTGAGAATTAGAGAAACTGTTAGATGTAAGTATAGATATAGATGTATGTATCTATCTATATATATTATATAACAAATATATGTTAATTAATATAATTAATAGAACATAATATCGATATAAACTGATATATATGATTCATATGCACACACATACAGTGTCCAGCCTAAACTAAGTGTTCATTAAGTCATCACTCAAAATTTGAAAAGTCAAGAAATCATCTTTTCTGTCACCACAGTGTTAGAGACGATGAAATTAACAAATTCAGGATGAATTTTCCCTGGCTCACTGTTTCTCCAAATGTGATCAGCAAACTCCCTGCACCAGAATTATCTGAGGTTGATGGTTAATAAAGCAGATTTCTTGGCTCCCATCTGAGAACTACTAAACCAAAACTGGCATGGGTGGGGTCTGAGAACATGGATTTCTATTCAGCTCCCCAAGTAATCCCTACGCTCACAAAGTTATAAACTACCAGATAATTTGGAGACAAAGAGATGTTTCTTGTGGGGGAATGTAGAGTCTGTAAGACTTTGAACTCCTGCCTTACCTTCTAGAAGTCTAGATTTTATTGCCATTTTGGCATTGATGTCTGTAAGCTTATTATTTTAGATGGAGACTGAAAAGTTTTAGTCATCCTTAAGTGTCTGGCTGGAGGGTGATTGCAGAATGATTAAGCCAAAAAAGGTTATAATTCATCCTTCAAATTCATGGTTAAAGGCATTCTGCTATATAGCTTCTCACCTGTGAAGTATTCCACAGCTCTTAAATCATCATTTGCTAAGTGGAAATCCCAGCTTCCTAAAAGAATAGATATTGTTTTAAATTTTTCATTTCTCTTGCTTTCAACAAACATGTTAAAAAACAATTAAATGCTTGATTGCAATTTTCATTTCCTTTTTATTGTGGAATTGTGGCGGGGTTTTGTAATCTACTTAATATTGCATCTGGACTTAACACTATGTAGGGTAATTATAAGGATCTTGGATACAGTGCAATCATGGTTTTTAAAGTCTGAAGGTTTTTTTTCTTTTGAAAAGAAACAGAAGTTCCTACTTTTGTAAGCAAAGGAGATTGAGTGTCACCAAAGTCAGAGGGAAGAGAGATGAGGATAAGGACTCACAAGGATGAGTCATAGGTACCTAGTACATTGCCTAACACTCAACAGCTACTCCCTAGAGATTGAGTGAATACATGTGAAGTGCTTATATTTGAAATTGATGGAATCCCACTTTTGAGTGGGTGAATGGGTACATCCTATCTTATGAGCCTCCTTCCTTCACAGTCTCTCCACTTTTAACCAAATGTGCTGGGATGGAAAGACAAGTGCCAATTGCAGAAGTTGCTGAATGGCTACCAGGCTGGGACAGAGTTGGGGATGATCCCTCAGAGCACCCCCTGCCTGTGGCTCCCTCCATGGGCATGCTTCTCCCTATCCCATCCCTTACCACACAAACCCCTTCTTGGAATTGTCCATGATTTTTTTTTTCCAGCTTACTCATCTGTATTACCCCCCACAGCGCTACTCAACTCCGGATATCTTCCCTACTGCCCTCCAAAATAACCTTTCTGAAAATCTTACCAGATAAGTGATGAGCAGCATCTATACAAGGAAACAAACCCCTTTGATCTGGAGAGAGTAAATCCAACACTGGGCAAAAATCTACAGACACTTGCTCCTGAATAGCAGTGGGGGTGATGTGGATTTGCTTACTAGCTGTTACGCTTGCTGAGGGAATTGTTCTAATTTTGCAGGCTGTGGCAGACCTGGAGAAACGTGCTCTAATATGCAAGGCACGGGCCCCAATTAATGTTTCACCCATTGTGTGTAGCCTGACAGTCCTCCCGACTTGTTGCAGTCATAAGTGTGAAACTCTGGGGGTTTCAGTTAAATTATTGTGTGACACGCTGCCTAATTTTCTCATTCCACAATCTTGCCTTCTATTGCAAGATTGCGAGGGCACTGTCTTTATGCAGTGACTATCTGTATATACCTATATAAATAGTAAGCCATCCTTTGTTTACAAAAATCTGTTGTAAGTGGAAGGGACATCCCATCCCTGTTTATTGTGGATGCTGCTTTTTAAAGATCAATTTATGCCTGAGAAATAACCAATAAACTCACACTTCCAAAGGAGGCAAGTATGCACACTATGAAAAGTATGTAGAGGAAGGGACAACAACGTTGGCAGTTAACACAGCCCACTACAAACTGATAGTAGATCTTTGGTGAATGATCTGGGTTGGTGGGCCAGGCACAGAACAGGCTGAAGGGAATTGTTAAAAATTTCTAGATTGCAGCAGGCAACTTCGAGGTCGTGCTCATATCCCCTCACTCATACCACCTGTTGTGGGTTGAATCATGGCCTCCCAAAAGATATGTCCGTGTCCCAACCTCCAGAATGTGTAAGTGTGATCTTGTTTGGGAAAAAAAAAAAAAGAGAGAGAGAGAGAGAGATTCTCTGCAGATGTAATTAAGTGAAAGATCTTAAGATGAGATCATCTGGGACTGAGGGAGGGCCCTACCTCCAAAGTATCCTTGGAAAAGAAGAGGAAAAGACACAGAGACATGGAAGAGGTGGTGATGGGAAGACAGAAGAAGAAACTGAGGTGATGTAGCCACAAGCCAGGGAATACCTGGAGCTTCCAGAAGCTAAAGAGGCAAGGAAGGATCCTCTCCAAAGCCTTCAGCAGAAGTATGGCCCCCACTGACACCTTGATTTCAGACTTCTGGTCTCCAGAACCGTGAAATAACCCATATTTGTTGTGCTAGGCCACCAGTTTGTGGTCATTTGTTATGGTGAATCTAGAAGACTGATAGAACACCTTAGTGCATGTTGGCTGGAAAGACTTCCACCTGCCAGAACCTGTATTTCTTTACCCAAAGCCTTCCTCTGCTGCCAAGACCTAGCCTGCCCACTTGTTGAGCAGGCTAGGCAGGTTGTGCTGGGGGAATGAATGCCCCTGACTCAGCAGCCCTCCTATAAGGACTGATGAGAGTTGGTGTATGATGTCAATTTGGCTAGGGCAACCCTGAGGCACGTAACCTCTCCTGGCTCCTAGAATTCAGCTCCAGCTCCCCACAGTGGTGATGAGTGTGACAAGATTTGTATTGACTTCCTTCCCTTCCCCAATTTCAACGGTCCACTCCAATACCAGTTTTCGCTGGTATCATCTCCTAAGTAAACTACTTCAACTGAAATGTTTGTCTTGGGTCTGCTTCTGCAGCAGGGAGAGGAGCCCAAAGTAAAACAAGAATGTAAAGGAAATAACACATTGTCCCAGTAACTTAGAAAAGGTACCATCTCAGTGATGTGATGCTTTGGACATTTTCCTGGGCTGTTGTATGAAAGTTGTCTGATTCTAAACTTATTTGTACCAACAGATACCTGCTCTCATTAAAAAGGATCTCCCAAGATATATATCTGTCCACAATTTCCTTTTAAGGAGGATTTGAGGTAACATTTGAATTGTGATATTTAATATATCATGTCATATTCCTTTATTCTCTCCACTACAAAAAATATGGTTCCTTGGCACACAATTGGGGCTCAATAAATATTTGTTGAATGAATGATTTACTTAAGATATACACATTTGGGTGTAATAACTCAGGAAGCCTACCATACATATTATAAGAAATATTTTAGAGAATATTATAGAAATGAGCAAAACATTTTTTTTCCTTTCAAGTGAAAATCTCTGATTAATAACTCTCTTCTAGACCACTGTTCAATGTAAAATTTACTTTAATCCAGTTAAGAGCCATAAGTAGTTTATCATATTTTACCTTGCAACTGTTCATCAGCCTGTGTTTTATGTGGATAAATGATTAATAATGTCCCTTCCCTCAAGGTTGGGGTCAGTGATAGTGAATGACAAGTGGCCATTTTTATTTTATGCAAACCTGCTTTTCCCTCTGTTAACAATCAGCTGCTCTTTTTCAGAATTTACAAAATTCCTTATCCTCAGTTGTCTGAATCTAAATTAGTTACTCCTTTCATACACTGTATTTTGTGAAAATTGAAAAAAAATTATCACAATAATAAGGAAAATACCATAATTAATTTTCCAGATACTCTATTTTGACTTTCACATTATTTGTTTTTATTTGGCATGTCCTCCCCTTCTTGTTTCCCAAAGACCCTTCCTTTACTTTCACTTAAATGAACCAAAAGTTCCCAAATGGAGAAAAAGGTGACCATTTTCTCATAATAATTTTCGCTGAGTGCAAAGCCTGTCTTCGTATTTAAAAATGCTTGCTTGGTTTGATGTTTGTCTGAAATGATTATGTGAGTCTTCTCCAAATATTTTGTAAAAAGTTTTTGAAGATGCTGACTTCATTGATCTTGATTTTATCTCTGTTCAAAACACTGAGGAGACAGACTGCAGGTCAAGTAAACAAGTTTATAAACAAAAAGGTCATAAGTGCTACAGGATTTTACTTTATTTTATTTTCAAATTTTTATTGAAATTCTAGTTAGTCAACATACGGTGTAATATTGGTTTCAGGAGTAGAATTGGGTGATTCATCACTTACATATAAGGATTAAAAAAAAAAACTTTTTAGTTTAGTTTGAACCTGGTGCAGCCAAAGTGTTTTAATTTCAAAATTATCTGGAAATAACTGCACAGTACACTCACTATTTTAAAAAGTGTTATATTTGACCTTTTGAAAAAGTACTGCCTACACTGGTGACATTTTTTCTTCTAAGAAAATACAAAAAATAATGATGGGCTTCCAGTTTGCTGGAAGAAAAAAAAAGCGACAACCCACAGAGGAAAAGTCTGCTGAAGTCATACAACCAAGAAATGACTATTTCTTGCTCCTTCCGAAATCAGCAGCCTCCCTGTAAATTCTTATTACTCATTTCTTAACAAAACACTTTGTGAGTCCTTGCATTCAATCAAGAAATCTTTATTGGAGGTTTCGTAGATCTTCAGAATGAAGCAGATAATTCTTCTTGCTTCCATTTATTAATTTATTATCAAAACACCATTTGCTGGTAAAATATGAGGACATTTTATATTAATATAACCAGACAGTGTATTAACTTTAATCTTTAATAAAAATTTACAAAGTGGGAAAGAAATGTGATAATGTTTCAATAACCTCGACTTATTGTCTGTTGTCACAGTGAACCAGATGCTTTTATCCCTGTTTTCCATCATAAGAAACAAAGTCATCTTTATCAAAAAGAGGCCATGTGCTGACATGGGGATTTGCGTGCGATTTTCAACACAGTTGGAAAGTGCAAAGTCTGGGGACAAATATCCTATAAGATAGAAATTAAACTGAGCTATTTTATATCGAAGTGCAGAATCCAGGGATTAGGAAACGGATGGATCCAAGGATAAAAACCTAAATTGAGATTCCACCATTGTGTCAGTCTTTGACGGAGAGTAAAAAAAAAAATCTCATCATCTAGATTTTTATCATAAATGCTGGTGCAAATAAGTTTTCAGGTGAAGTGGTGAATTGAATTTTAAGCAGTGCAAAGTACTTTATTAACAACTTTTAAATATGTCATTACCTTACATGGCACTCTGTCCAGACATCCCACAAGTTAAAACGGAGGTCTCAGAGTTCTGCAGAAGCAACTACTTCACGTGATTTGCTTTTTTCATTTCGGGCTAATCTACCATGGGGGTGCTTCTCCCAAGAACTTGGCTGTGATTTCTTCTTCGGTTTTGGATGGCTTCTTTTTACATTTGCGATGTCATTTCGGGCGTAGGGATATAACGTTTCTTCCCAGTTATCCTTTGCAAAAGTGAGGACTTAGCATCACTGATAATCTCATACTTGTAGATTTGCATGAGATGGTGTCCTTACACAGATCTGCCTCATTGAGTTGCTTATGCTCGCTCAGTGGGATCCCGAGCACTGTTGGTATTTCCTGAGTGGGCATTGGGCGCTCCTGGGGTGTGAGAGAGAGTGTGTGTGTGTGTGTGTGTGTGTGTGTGTGTGTGTGTGTTTATGGCAATGTCTGCTGTGGCAGGGTGGTGAGTAAAAGCCAGTTCAGAAAGCTCAGAGATTCTTAGGCCTCCTCTATAGGTTTTAGGATATAAAGGTCTGATCTAGCCATCGAGTGCCGCAGTTGGGATATCCATCAGGAGTAAATACTACTCTTTACACTGGGTCAACTCACCGGGAGCTATGGGCTCATCTGGCCTCTCCCCTAGCCAAAATGTAAAATCAGGGCTCTTGGGCACCATCCCAGGGTCACCAGCACAAGGGAGATCAGTGACAAATCCCGGCTAGCCACGTATACGGGCCCATGGTAGTTGGATTTCAACACTTTCGCAAAGAAATTTACAAAGAGAGAAAGTCTGAGCTCCTCGCACAGAAGGAGAGGGGACCACCTTCCTTTGTAGGGGATAGATGCCCCAGGGAACAAAATGAACAGATCACCCTTTTCCATCAGACTGGGTTGTTGCTGAAGCCACATGTGAAGCAAGCTTCTTGTCAGCACTCCACACGAAATACCACAGTTTGTGTTAGGTAGAGTATCAAGAGCAGGTGAGCTGGGACTCCTCATTCCCCAGGTCTGAATGGGATGTTTTCAGGGTTTCTGTCACTATTTGTCACTCCTCAGGATGTTCGTCAAGAAGGGAAACACTGCACAGGGGAGTTAGACACTCTTGTACACGGAGGAGGCTTTCGCAGATTACAGAGAAAGCCATCCGTCCTTGTCAACAGCTTGTAGAAAGAATGGCGAAATGGAGACGGAACCATTCAATTGTCACCAGCTTTGCTTCTCTGTCATCTGCCATTTCTGAGGCTCACAAACATTAAAGCAGAGTTACAGACACACTTCATGCGCTAAGAGCAGCCTACCCGGTGAAGTGTTGGTTAAAAAAAAAAAAAAAAAAAGCCAAGCACAATGTTCTCAGGGTTTCTGCAGTCAAGCAAATCTGTCGATGAAGAGTGATTGGTTTTAGAGGTATGTGAGACACTGTCATTCCAGACATTTCCAGACACAAACTAAATGATAGCTTAACAATTCAAACACACATGAATCTTTTCTCACCTACAGATTTCAGCTCTGTGATAGTGAAGACATCAATACGTGTGTTTGGCCAGAGATATTCTGTCTACGGTACTAATGATTTTTGGTAACTCTATAATCCCCCCAAGGCTGGCCACTGTCTTCTGTGTTCCTTGGGGAGCTGGGCCCCCCCACATAGGATTAAAAAGAACAGAAATTATATCCATTTGTTGGACTGTGCCCTCTGCAGCTCTCCATGACAAGACTTCAAATTACATTTATCCCTCAGATCAGCTGAGATGAACTCCTTTTACCTTATTAAAGCCGACTTGGGCTGTCCGAGTCTAATTTTCAAAAAAAATTAAAAACATGATTCATATGCATAGAGTAAGAACACATATATGTGTTCATATGATACGAAGATTTATTAACCCACTAATGAGAGAACTGGTAACATGATAAAAGCTGGCTGAAAGACTGTTTTTGAGGGAATGATTATTTAGAGGCCCTTAAAAAGGATATGGAAATAAATTGCTATCAGATACAAAACTGGTTTATATCCTCCAGGACAATGAAAAACCATAACTGGGGCACCTGGGTGGCTCAGTGGGTTAAGCCTCTGCCTTCGGCTCATGTCATAATCTCAGGGTCCTGGGATCGAGCCCCACATTGGGCTCTCTGCTCAGCAGGGAGCCTGCTTCCCCCCTTCTCTCTGCCTGCCTCTCTGCCTACTTGTGATCTCTCTCTCTGTTAAATAAAAAATAAAAAATAAAAACTTAAAAAGAAAAAGAAAAACCATAACTTTTAGGATTTCCTTTTCAACTGGATAGACATTATTTGCATCATTCCTGGAAAAGATCTATAAGTTAACATGGAACTTCACAGGCTATGAGACAGTAATTAAGAGTAAACAGCAAAGTTAAACAAAGGCACATTCCTCTAGAGAAGTAAACAATCTTTGGGAAGTTTGTTCCAATATGGCATTGAAAGGATTTTATTACCAAGGTTTAGATATTTTTTATTTTTTTTCTTCATGCCTTGTGTTACATCGATAAGATGAATCTAGATTTCACTTTCTTCTGCCTCCCTTCCCACCGCTGCCCCAGTATGAGGTAAGGACTTCTGGTCTGTCAAAAAAGTCCACTTTCCTCTGCCAATAGGAATTTCAGAGACTCACTGGGAGGAGAAGAGATCATCTTTTTGACCAACAATAGATCTACTCTTTTGAGCTCCTTGGCCTCTTCTTCTGCCTCCCAGGCCATCACAGCATCGATTGTTGCTGCAGTTGATGATGGGGCAACTGTGGCCTCTCACAGGTACCCTGGAACCTTCTGCCCTGTTGTTGAGGGCGGGGGGGTTTCTGCTAGGGAGAATCTGCACTGTGCTGATAAATGTTTAACAACTGGCTCTCAGAAAAATAAAAAAAGAAAGCCCTGAGTTGTAACATTTGGCAGTTTTCATGGTATAAATGAAGCCCCCATGGCCAATTTCAAACTGCCAATGTGATGTCAAGCAGCTAAGCCTGCACAATCCAACTCCGGAGGCAGGAGGGGAGCCGCTTAGCATTGGGATAAAAAACCACTCAAGAATTCCACAGCTGTGTTCCTGCAGCCATTCCCAGAGTTTTTGGAAGGCAACTCTCCCCCCACCCTTTTATTTTTAAGATTTTATTTATTTATTTGTCAGAGAGAGAATGACAGCGAGAGAGGGAACACAAGCAGGGGGTAGTGGGAGAGGGAGAAGCAGGCTTCCCACTGAGTAGGGAGCCCAATGTGGGGCTCAATCCCAGGACCCCAGGATCATGACCTGAACCAAAGGCAGATACTTAACCGACTGAGCCACCCAGGCATCCCAACTCTTGGCCTTTTTCCTTACAGCTTTCCATGTTTCTCTGGATGACCCAGCAGGAAAGCCTCGGTCATTGGAGGGAAGAGGCAGTTTCTGTGAGATGCAGAGCCATCCAATGGCCCGTTTTGCCCAACCTGGCCGGCACTGGGTTCACTGCTGGTCTTGAGAATGGAAAGCTACAGGGAAAAAAACAAAACTGCTTAGAGCTGTTTTACTCAACCCCTGAGAAACACTCAGCCTCAGGATCACTACCCTGAGATTGGCAAGAAGTTGGAACTTGTTTGAAAGTGCTCTAAGCTGTAGGTATTTAAACGTGTCCTAAACCAAATATAAATGTACTCGGTGTTCTGTCTTAAGTCAAAGCAACCTGCTCCAACATTTATGCCCTGTTATTATATCTCATATTCAAGCTCTTGCCAGTTCTGAAAGACAGAATCACCAATAGAGTTTTGCTCCATTGTTGTGGCTGAAACTGACCAGCCCAAGGGGCACCTGTCAATCTCCTCTCCCTTGAGGAATAGTTCATTCAGGATCCTGTTATACCACCTCACTTGGAGCATTTCATTTTCTTGGACCTCCTCCTGAACCTTTGTGTACTTGTTGAGTCCTCTGATAAGAGCTGCATGCAATGTCCCAGCTGGGGACACACTGCTCTTGGTACAAAGATAGGACTAATTTCTCATTTAGTTGATATACTCCTCCAGAGGTGCTCCAGCAGTTTGCCGGTTTCTCTTGTTTGTGGAGACATGCCAGATTGGCGTCTTCAGGAATTCAACCAGGTATCTATAGGTTTTGAGATATTCCCATGTATTAAACCCCTCACGTGGACAGGGATATAACTGTGGCTCCTGCTAGCCGATTCTGGGCTTTTGTTCAAAATAACGATGCTCCTTCCTCTAAGTAGAAGTAGCTCCATGCTGAGGTCCAAGACCTGTTGAGCAGAACGTCAGCTGAATTTTAGCATTCATTCCTAGGGTGCCTGACTACATTCACTTTCCTACCCAGACCAATGCTGCACATCTATCCTAGTTCACTGCCCTTGAACCAGACCTTTAGCCTCTACAAGTGTCCCTTCAAAAAAGAACCCCTTTTTAGATCCCTATCTGAAAGAAATGCTATAAAGGCAGGTCACAATTTATTTTTTATTTTTTTTAAGATTTTATTTATTTATCTGTCAGAGAGAGAGAACACGAGCAGGGGGAGTGGCAGGCAGAGGGAGAAGCATGCTGCCTGCTGAGCAAAGAGCCCAGTATGGGATTCAATCCCAGGACCCCAGGATCATGACCCGAGCCAAAGGCAAACACTCAACCAATGGAACCACCCAGGTGTCCCAAGGCAGGGACCTGAGACATGAAGCAGGATGAGCATTAGCCCCAGGTGGCAGGGACGCCCACTCCCTGACCCCAGCTCAGACCTCTGTACCTGGCAAGTGGTCTTCAAACTTTCTAAAATTTTTGCATACCTCCTAAAATAAAAACGATTTCAATTCAAGTGATGTAGCCCCTAGGCCATTTTGCATTTTGAAGTTGATATGGAAAATTTTGTATCTTAAACCTGAATACTGCAAAGGATGTCATTTGTGGTATAAGTCATTGACATTTAAAAAGAAAACTCTGACATTCCTCTTTTGAATGCATCTTAGTTTGTCTGGGCTGCTCTAACAAAACAGAGGCTGAGTGGCTTATAAACAACAGAAATTTATTTCTCATGGTTTTGGAGGCTGTTAAGTCCAAGATCAAGGCGCTGGCAGATTAGATATCTGGTAAGAGCCCACTTCCTGGTTCATAGACGACCACCTTTTTACTATGTCCTCACATGACAGAAGCCAGGAGGGAGCTCTCTGGGGTCTCTTTTGTTAAGCTACTGAGCTTCTTCATGAGCACTCTGCCCTTATGTGCTAATCACCTCCTTAAGTTGCCACCTCCAAACACCATCACGTTGTGGACAGGGTTTCAATAGGAGGTGGGTGTGGGTGGGTCTGGGAGAACATTCAGTTGATAGCAGAATTATCCAAAGGAACCTAAATATCACAGTGATTTGATACCCACCATCCCCCTTAAAAAAAAATACACAAACAAGCTCTTCTTTAACCAGCAGAAATTTGACCTCTTTCCTTTATCTCAAATGAGCTCCTGGTTCTATTCTGCTTCCCTTGCAGGATTTTATTCTAATGTAATATATTTTTGTGTTTGAAAAAAATTTATTAACCACCGTATTATGCTCTCTACAATAAAATATATATAAGTTAACATTATTATTATTTTTATTTCCTATGATTACAAGGCTCTCAGTGTTTAAAAACGTCTTCAGGATTGAGTCATTGCTATAAAAATTAGTTGTTCTCAACTGATTAAAATAATATAAACATACTACAAAGTTTGATAATTATTAAACATAAAATGTAAAATTTTATCGAAAATACATTTCCTAATACAGCAAATGGAGATCTTCAAAACAATATTTCATGTATTTATGGATGAATATTTTTTATTGCCAGAATGAAATAGGGCTTAGCCTGAGTTTATTCTAATTTTTTTAAATAATGTCAGCCATAAATAAGATGAAAGGAAAGGGTTTGTTACAGCAATTTTACTCAGTTGTTTGAACTCCTTCCAAGTTATATAGCAAAAAATCACATGGTAATCTATTTTCAAAAATAATCTTCAGTGATCTATCAGCTGACAACTCAATAATCTGATAAAAGCTGGAACCACTTGACTGCCAAAAGTTTTATGACCTAATCTTAAGAATCCTTCTTCTTCTTCTTTTTTTTAATGCCAACCCCTCTTATATTGAATTGTACCGTTGGCATTTTGGAGATTTTTCATACCCAAGTAGAATATACCAGAGTCATACTCAGGAAGGGAGAGGTATCCTTTTCTTCTATAAAGCAAGAGATTGGCCACTGTGAAAAAAGGAGGTCAAGAAGGGACATAACTTCAATCACAAGCCGATTCTCAGGCAGATGACCCTTGGAAAAAAATTGAGATCTGACACAGGGCCCATTAAAATCCCACCGTGTCCACATCATGGAAAGTTTCCATGTGCTCCCAAGGTATGTACCAGTTTGAAGACCCTTGTACCTGCTACCCACAGATGCTAGATTTAGCAAACGAAGGAGCATTGCATTTGCTTCTATATAAAGAAGAAATATTTAAGTAGTAGAAGTATGTCCCAGGAACAAACTATGACATTGCAATATTTGGGCCATATATACACTACAAAGTATTTATTGTTGATCTAAATTTGAATTTAAGTGGAAGTCCCCTATTTTCTTTGGTCACCCTAGTTACCATACTAGTGCAAAATACTGTTACAGCTCTTGGGAGCTGATCTCTTGCTTGCAGACAATGAAACCTCTCAAAGGCAAGTTCAAGTCTTACCCATCTTTGTAGCTTTTTGTTTCATCAGCATCCAGCGAACTAGTAAACAACAGCAAGTACTTGTTGAATGTTTGAACCAAGGAATAGCTGGCATATAGTAGGTGCTCCACAGTTTATTGAATGGAAAAGAACGGAGCTGGTCTCAGCTTTTGGATGATGGATTTCTGGATTGCCCTTTCAATAACATTTGGTGCCCTCCATGTGAATAACGAACTGCTCCTGACCTTGCAACTTCCCCAGCCTCCTGTTTCTATATCTTTGATTGCATAAATTCTCATGCCCAGATACTTACTTCCTTAATCCTACATACCTAGCTGGGCATAGCAGTCATGTTACTCAGTTTCCATGCCCCTACATATGGAAGAACCTTCCAACTGCTTCCCACCCCACTCTGAATAAAATCCATATGCCTTATGACAGTTTACAAGACTTGAAGTGATTTAGCCCCTTCTGTTTCTCTGATCTGAGCTCCTACTACTCTCCCCATCCTTAGTTCTGCTCTATCCACACTGAATCTTACCTCAGGGCTTTGCATTTGCAGTTCTTTCTGCCTGAAATGTTTCCCTCAAGATCTTTGCATGTCTTATTTACTCATCTCATTCAGGTCTTTGCGCAACTGCTGCTTCCTCAGGGAAAGCTTTGTTGACCACCCCGACTGCAATAGCTCTCCTCCTCCTCCCTGCACCTTGAAGGCTGCCCTAGGTCTTCCAGTTGTGACCAGACACTGGGCTTTTTGCTACAGATACAGGAGGAAAAAAAAACCCTCAAATGTCTCCATGCCTGAATTTGCCAGGCCAAACAGCAGGGGGCTCAGGGACAAGGTCTCTCCCTCACTCCCATCTTTCAAAACTCATGTGAGTGCCTCTGATTAGCAGTACCTTGATTGGAGCCAAAAAACAAAAACAAAAACAAAAACAAACAAACAAACAAAACTTAGTTGCAGGGGAGTCTGGGAAATGTAGTTTTTGGCTTTCCAGTGGCTGATTTCAGCAAGATGCAAGAGGGAGGGTGGAAAGAATGGCATATCCATCATATCCACCACAATGAGGTAGCCACTGCATACAATGTCTGAAAGAATATTTACAAGTGTAAAAGTTTGGAAGGCTGTAAGATAATATGCTATTTTTGTTTAACAAATCAATATTGTGTCTATATATATATAAACTGAAAGAATACATACCAAAGTTAATGGTATTTCTGAACAGCGGTAAGAATATGTTGATGGAGTAAGTTCTTGAATAGGATGAAGGTGGAGATGGGGTTCAAACATGTGACGAGATCAGGCTGGGGACAGTGGGCCATCTTCTCCCAAGCCACTGGAGAGAAAATAAGGCCAAGTGTACAAAGACAAGTGGTAGATGGGGAAGGAAATAGTGAGGTGGTTCTTAATTGTTGGCTCATTTCTGCTGTGAAGTGGAGACAAGGCCATCAGTGAGAGTGAGGGTGTCATGGGATTTGCGTCCCCTGAGTGCCCGTGGTTCTTGGTCACGCCACTTCAAAGAATGAAGAGGTAGACCAGACAAAGAGTGGTGGGCAGCAAAGCAAAGTTTATCGAGCAAAACTATAAAGCTCCTGGAGAGGGAGGGGTGCCTGAAAGGATTGCCACTGGAGTTTCTAAGTTTAAGGGTTTTGATGAGCTCCTTTGCCAAACTATCTTAAGCAATCAGCGTGTGCTGAGTCCTGCCAGTCAGGGCTTGTTCACATATCTGTCTACCTATTAGGTTAATGTCCACGTGCCAATGGTTTTATTTTTGGCTGACATCTGGAGGCTTAGGTCTTAACCACCCCCTTGCCCATGATATTGACAAATGCTTTGTGGTTAATTGCCTTATTTTAGGACATTCTGCAGAAGTCATTTGTGCAAAGGCTGCTGCAAAGCAGAATGTTAGGGCAGTTCCGTCCAAGCTGCAAAGCAAGATGTCAATGTGGAGTTGTCCTGACTCCATATTTTCTTGCTGGGGAGCCCGGCCCTGACTACCTAACTGTCCAACGAGCTTCTAACAAAGGGAGAAGCTGTGAGTTTGGAGATGTGGAATTAATGGTGGAAGTTCCAGGCTACAGATATGGGGAATGACAGAGACAGCTGCCTGGGCTCAGACACAGTTGTTTCTGGTGGGTGATGAGGGCCCAGCTGAGGTAAGTAACAAGTCTGTGCTGCTGAGTTCATTTCCCTGGCAGTACTCAACAGCCCCAGAGGCTGATTGTGGTTAGGGCTGTCACAGTCTTCAGCCTACCTGGCATTTCTTGAGTAAGGTAAAGCTTCCTATCAATAATCATTGAATTTGACTGTATCAGACATGACTAGGAATCAGTAGAGTTTTTCTTTTTTCTTTTTTTTAATTAGGGAGGCAGGTACACTGTATCTAACAGCGGTAAGAGTGAGTTCTCAAATACAACAGCCTAGATTACAAATCCGGGCTGCGTCACTTATGAGAGTTGTATGCTTTCTTTATGCCTTAGCTGCCTCATCTCTGTAGTGGAGGGCAATAACTGTGTGGACTTCACAAAGTTGCTGTGAAATTTATATGAAATAATACAAAGTGTTAAGAACAATGTCTGTCATGTAGTAAGCCCGTAATACATTTTGTTTGCCATTGCTATTATGATTACCTGTTAATATGGGGAAAAGGGTGTGGAGAAAAAAAGAAGTGTGGTTTAATATATTACATAGCTCCATTTGCCCACTAGCCCTGACCTCAGGCCTGCTTGTTATACTGACATGGTGGAGAATTAAGGCCCTTAACTTAATCAAATATTCTGATTAAGAGATCATGGACATATATTGATTAGCAATTTCCAAAGCAGCACTGCACAATAAAATATGCAAACCATGAATTTTTTTTCATTGTATATAATCTGCTCTTTGATGCATTAGGAGGGTCTAAGTACCTGTTATAGACTGGCTTCCCCAGGAAGCAGATTATGAGATGGAAATTAACATGCAGGAAATTGATGTGGGAGAGCTCTTGGGATTAACACGGGGAGTTGGGGGCAAGTAGGGGAAGGAAGCAGGAATGAACAGGGGAGGGTGTTGACCTCTAATGCAGCCTCCAGCAAAACAGCCCATCTCCTGGGGGAGCTCTGAGCCTTGGATGGCCCCCCAGCATTGTCTTGAACTAAAGTGAGGGGATCCAGCCTTCGAATCTGTGTATTTACCAAATAGCTAATGCAGGTTACCCCTGAAAGGAAGCATGACCATGGGCAAGGTCATTTGTTCAACACAAGCAGTCCTTGGAGAAGGATGACGGTGGAGGGCTACCTTCCGATGGCACTACCAATAGCTAGGGGAATAGTCTTTCCTTCCCTCTGAAGGGGGATCTGGGTGCCACATCGAGACTCCACCACCTGGGCACCGTTATTTGAATGTGTCTGTTACATGAATTGGTAGATGTACAATTCCCTTAAAATCAACTTTGGTCAGTGAAACATCAGGTGAAAGAAATCCCACGGTGCTTTGACTTTGGAGGGAAACAGAATTCAAGGGGTCTATGTATTGCCTACGAAGTGATGTCATCCTTCTACCGTGGAGGAGTTTGGAGAACTGTTTTCTTTCTCTCTCTTCCTGTAAACCATCTCTCCCAGTCTTGCTTTGTCTGTCTCCTCCGCTTGGTGTACTTTAATACTACACTTCCTTGTAACAGAAGGGAATGTCAACCAGAGCCACAGGGGATTTGACCTTCTTGGGTTGTTTTCTACAGATGCCGGGGATTAGCAGAAACTGGCACTCTTGAGGGGATGGATTACCTGAAGGACACCGTACGTCCCAGAGGAAGGAGGTCGGTGTTCTGACAGAGATGATAGTCACAGCAGCTGGCATCATATGGCAACGGTGTTCTGGGGACAGTGGGGTGAACACTGGCCATTGGGCCTCTGCTTGGGAATAATGGAGGAGTGGCCATCTTTGTACTGAAACTATAGTATTTTGCTGTGCCCACTACTGGGGCTGTGGATTCACTGTGGAGCTGGCCTGAACATACACCTCCCTTCACCTTCATATTAATGTGTCCTACCCAGGACTTAAATTTTTCCAGGCTACTGAAAAACCCTTCTCTTGCCAAGCTGCTTGTTAGTAAAGGGCCGGAGGAGGAAGGAAAGACATAGTTATTGCTTCTACCACTGTTTCAGTCCTGACGGTAGTGTAGGAGGTAATTACTCCTGGAAAACATTTACAGTAAAATAGAACAGAGAAAATCTCAGAGACCTTCTCTGTAATGAATAGAAAACAGTGGCCGTAAATAGCAGTGTTCAAATGAAGCGTTCTGGCCTTGCTCCCCTCCCCACTCCCGCCCCCACCTCTACCCCCACCCCAACCCCAATAGGGATTTCTTACTTTCTTCTTTGGTACACAGGTATGGAGAATGGAGAACTGGCTGGTAAAATGCATTCCCTTTTCACAGAGGGGGGAAAAATACTAGTTATGGTGGAGGGTAGGAGGGGTGACGCAGGGTGCCAAGTGGGCTAGACAACAACTATTTGTTGAGTGATGACAGCAGCTTGCAGTGTACTGAGGATACACAAGAGAGCAAGGGGGCTTGCTGTTTGCGTGCTGAGCACCTGTACCTTGACTTCGCTACTCCAGGGTTCGCGGGTCCTGCTGACCATTGCTGGCCTGTGTGTTTTGTCACCCGAGATCTTTCTCTGGCTGTCACAGCTTACTAGCCTGTGTACCAGGCATCCCAGATGTTCTGGGGGAATGGATGCTCCTCACGAGCTGCCCTCAGTCATGATTGACAGGAGCGGGTGTGTTCAGAGTCCACCTCCCCTGATTTGAGGAAGTTGAGAGGCAACGTGGGGGTTTTGGGGGATAGGAAAAGAATAAATGAAAGAAGATGGGCTCAGGAGGGAGACAAACCATAAAAGACTCTTAATCTCACAAAACAAACTGAGGGTTGTGGAGTGGGGGTAGGGAGAGGGTGGTGGGGTTATGCACATTGGGGAGGGTATGTGCTAAGGTGAATGCTGTGATGTGTGTAAACCTGGCGATTCACAGACCTGTACCCCTGGGGCTAATAATACATTATATGTTAATAAAAAAATTAAAAAATTTTTTAAAAGACATGAAAAAAAAAAGAGTCCACCTCCATCCCTCTCTACCTTAGCTCCTATAGGTTCCCCCGGCCGCTGCCCTCGTATTAAGCTTAGTGTAGCTTGCTTGATAACGGACCTTTTATTGGCTGCCTTGTTTTTCTCTGTCTCATTTCCCCACTCCTCTCCGGGTGTTTCCAGAGATCATCTCCTAAACCAACCACTTGCACTCTGGCCCTTCTCGCAAAGCCTGGGAAACCCACACAAAGACCCAGTCTGTCAGGGAAGGTGGACATATCGACAAGCGTGAAGAGCTCCACAAGAAGTACAACTGGCTTCAAGTTACAATCCCTCTGCTGAATTTTCGGTGTGACATTCGGAGTCCTCGTCATGACGAGGAGACATTGGTAAAGGAGCACTTATTTTGCTCTTCACGGTACAGGGAAGAGGCTTCGCTGTTTAACGAAAAAGGAGGAATATGATTATGAATATGAATTCAGCCATGGATTCAGCCATGGCAGAGAATGATGCCTCTGCCTTCCGTGTTGAGAAGGCTGGGAATGCTTCCAGTGTGCACTGGATGGTCTGGCTGGGTGTGGGGCTACAGGGCTCTGCTGGGCAGCAAGGAGTGGTGAAATGCAGGTCATACTGTCAAGACCTTTGCGGTAGATTTGGTACCCTTAGGCACACGTTTGATAAGTTGATATGTCTTGTTCTTTGTTAGCCTTTAAAACTAAAAGCAAAGGGATCGAAAGGAATAGGATTGGGGCTAAGGAAAAAAAAAGTCATTTTCTGGGCAGCTAGTGTCCGTTACAAAGTGGCTTCCTTGTGTTCATGGTGATAAGCCATCAGCCTCCAAGTTATTTATTACAGCATAACAGCTGCAAGTCTGTGAGTACGGATGTATTCTGTAAAACCCCTTAAGCCTTCTTTCAAATACTGATTTTATTAGCATCTGTGATTGTCTCTGTTGAGTCGTTCGGCATAGAGTGATCTACACTGTTTATCTTTAGCCAGGGCTCAGAAAATGTTACTTAAGCAATGCAAAGGAAAGCCATTTTGTCCGGGGCACGCTGGCTCAAATCCCCGCCCCCTTGGTTAAGCTGCTATTTACCTAGTGTGCCAACAAGGCACTGCAGAGCAGAGATGAGAAGCGGGATGTGAACCCCCGCTTTCCATCCCTATTCTCCCTCACCATCCGCCACCCTCTTTGGCTCAGAGGGGTTCCTTGCCTCCGGAAATGGGAGAGAGGTGCTCATAGCATCTGGGGGTAAATTGCATTCTAAATCTTGCTCTCAGGGGCATGGCAGCCAGTCAATTTGGCCACCGTGGGCTGGTGTTTCATTTCCCTCTCTCCTGGCTGCAGGAGAGCCCTTATCCCAGGGCTCTATCAGGCCGGGAGGGCCCTAAAGGAAAAAGACGGTGGGGCGGGGATCGTGTCCTCCCCACTGGAAGGCTCTCCTCGGCAGTCACCTCCCCTTTTATCCAAATGTCTGGCACGTGCAAAGATGCACATTTCGGAGCCCACACCCACAGTCCCTTCTTCTGAGTAACGGTGGGAAGTTGATATTATTTGCCTGCAGGGAGAATAATAGATATCTTGGAGGGATAGATTTTACATAATGGGGAACCCTGGCAAACGTTGTCTGCCAGTTTCACAGCAAATAATTGGATTTCTGAAATCGTTACTGAAAGAACCCACTTTTTTTTTTTTAATGAGGATTCCACCTGCTGTACAGGGAGGAGTGAAGGAAAGGTGCCAGGAATTGAAAGCCTGTTGAGGGAAATTCGAGATGGCTAAGTATTCTTAAGGAGGAGCAGCTAATGCTGGGCACAAAGGCTGGCGTTGGAAAGGGGCCAGACTGAGCAAAAGGAGCTGCCTGTCCTCTTCGCCAACTCCAGCGCGCAGAGCTAGCAGAGGGGAAGCTGCAAAAAATGACAGTTGAGGAGGATACAAGCGAATAGAAAGGAGACTATTAAGTCAGAGTCTTGGGGAATAATTTGTGCCTTCACGGGGCAGCTGTTAAGGGAACCAACGGGGAAAGAAAGGATAGAACCACAAGTCTTCTTCTAGAAAAGTTACCCATAAAGAACACAGACCTTTCTCTGTCCCCTTGTCATTAAGCTTTATTTGATCCCCGCCCGGTTCTCCCCAGGTCTTGCTCCTCTACCGAGAAGTGATGCATTAAGCTATGCTGATGTGTTATTCAGGATTGGACACTCGTGTTTTTCTGCACAGGTAGAATGTTTGTATTTAAAAGGGGGTCTAAACGTAAAGAAAGAATTTATCATGGGGGCATGGTAAACTCAATTAGGTCAAAGCTAAGTTTCGTTACCCCATTCTTGTCACAGATGCTTTTGCTGTGAGCTCAAAAAACATTACCTCTCCGAATGTCTGTTGAACTGTTCATCACATTCTCTGAATGTGTGGAATACAAAGTGTAAAATATCATTATAGGAAAATGTGAAGAAATGACAAAAGCAGGTTACGAGACCAAATGGCAGAGGTATGTGAGCTTACCAACGCCCTCGCCCCAAACAGCCCCACGCTTGGCTAAAGGCGTCCTCAGAAGCTGCCAATTTTACTATTGTGTGTGGTGTGACTTGAACAGCAGCAGAAGGTTCCACCTTGAAGGGAGTCAGTCAGAGCTGGCCACTTGCCAGAATTTTCCAGGCTACAGTGGCTTCTCCTAGAGTCTCTCTGTGCCTGTGGCACCTTGACAGGTAACCACCCAACTCATAATTTACCCTCTGAGGTACTCAGTGAGGTAGAAACCCCACCAAATTCCAGTCTATAACGAGCAGATTTATTTCAACATGCTTGAAGGTAGACGAGCACCGTTCGATCAAACTTTCTGTGACAGTAGAAATGTTCTATGTCTGGGCTGTCCAATACATAGCATTAGCCACATGTTGTTGAGCACTTGAAATGTGGCTAGTTTGATTGGGGAAATGGACTTTAAATTTTATCTAATTTTAATTCATTTACATTTCAACAGCCACATGTGGCCAGTGCCTACTGTGTTAGATGTGGTACAGAAGCGAACCCTGGAAAACAATAACATGCAATAATTAGCAATATTTATCTTTAACATCAAAGAGAGGCCTGGTACCCGTTTAAACAACTGGTTTTCTGGGTGGCCGTGTCTGTCTGTGAGTTTGAGTGGGTGCAGTGTTACTCCATGTGCCTTTGGGGAATGTGTAAATTTGGTGTTAAGGGTAGAGTTCCCTTGTCATCTTCTTCAACCTCTGATCAGACTAACACCTAGCGCTGTTTTCTCCTCCAGACAACAGGCATTGCCCTCCTAAAGCTGGATCTGTTCTTTCAGTAAGAATGAGAAGCTGGAGTCTTTCCAAAGAATAAAAGCTTTCTTTGAAGACAAGACATCTGCCTAGGAATGACAGCATTAGTGGTTTGAATACATTAAAGGCCGGATCACTCTATGCCCACTCCAGGCGGATCATATATATACATATTTTTAATTCCTTGGTCTTTGGTCAACCAACATAAGGGAATTGGGACTGAAATCCCATGTGAGCCTCCTTGGAATGTAAAGCCCACTTTGCTAAGACAGGATTAGGCAGGATAAAGGAAAAAGCAAGAAAATGAACACAAACACAATTAGACTAGACCAGCCCCCGAGTCAAGTCATGTGTAATTTCCAATACAGAAAGATTTAATTATACCATCATGACCAAAATCACTTATTAAGTGCCCATTTACATGTGATGCTGGACCGGGAAGATATACAGAAAAAGTCAGCCTCGGTCTCAGCCCACTAGACAGACAATAATGAAACAGAAAGATATTCACGATGGGAATTAAATACATTAATGAATATTTACATTCAGTGCAAATGTAGCCCCCACAGAGCAGGCTTGAAACTCAAAAGACTAAAGAACAAAGCTCTGGACTGTTCTCACTTGGATGCAGAAGGTGGGGAAGGAGGAGGAAGGAGGAAAGAGGAAGGAGGCTGTTTGGATCTCTTGTTCTCTTTGCAGTGTGTATGAACATGCTGTTTGTCCTTCGGGAAAGGTGTGTGCATGTGTGCATGCGTGTGTGTGTGTGTGTGTGTGCGTGTGTGTGTGTGTGTGTGTGTGTGAGGGGACGGGTCCAGGATTTATGCAGTCTGAAAGCTATTCTCTTCTTGCTCCAAACCAGAGAGACACAGCGAACCACCACCTCTTCCGGCAGCATGCATGAATATAGGTCGCAGAAGGTGAGTGGATGAGAGAGAGAGAGAGAGAAAGAGAGAGAGATAATGAATGAGAACTCCAGCAAGCGAGACAGCAGTGGGACTCCATTTACCACACGTCACCAGGAGTCCCTTTAGACTGGGGGTGAAACAGGGATTTTCTTGTCCGAGGCTGTGGAGGTGAGAGAGGTAAACTAAGCTTAAGGCAAACCCAGGTAAGACGCATAGAGCCAGGAATCCAGAAACTAGGAAAATGGGAAAACGAATATAAGGAGGAAAAAGAAGAGAAATTGGGGGCGATTGCTTGGAATAGTCACAGTTGTTTGAAGCTTGTTTTTAAGCTGGTACATGTTGTTGTGGCTTGGCTAACTTCAAAAAGTTTGGGGGTGCCTGGGTGGCTCAGTGGGTTAAAGCCTCTGCCTTCAGCTCAGGTCATGATCCCAGGGTCCTGGGATTGAGCCCCGCATCGAGCTCTCTGCTCAGCAGGGAGCCTGCTTCCCTTCCTCTCTCTCTGCCTGCCTCTCTGCCTACTTGTGATCTCTGTCTGTCAAATAAATAAATAAAATCTTTAAAAAAAAGTTTGATGGCGGGGCACCTGGGTGGCTCAGTTGGTTAGGCATCTGCCTTCAGCTCAGGTCATGATCCCACCGTCCTGGGATTGAGTCCTGCATTGGCGGGGGGGGGGCTGCTCAGCGGGGAGTCTGTTTCTCCCTCTGCCTGCAGCTCTTCCTGTCTGTGCTCTCTATCTTTGTCAAATAAATAAATGAAGTCTTAAAACAACAAAAAAGAAAAGCTTGATGGGTCAGTAAGCTGGTAGCCTTGTAGCTTATAAATGGGAAGTTCCAGCATTGCACAAACCTATGCAGTAGCCAGTTAGGAACCTGGAGCTTTAGGATAATCCATATTCAAACCAAGGTGGTTTTCTTCAGAAATTAGTGTGAGTGTGAGGATTCTCGAAGTGTGATGGTTCTGATACAAAGTGGCAGAAGAGGTGGGAGAGGGGACATGATGAACGGACATTTTCAAAAACCAAACTGACCTCTTGTGTAGAAGTGCTTTCGTATTGATTGTAAGACTTTGGCTGGTCTGTTTGCAGTTCAGTCTCCACATTTGGTTTGCAGTGAACCAGTGCCTTACTCACATTGCTCTGTTATTCCTGTTCTTAAATAGCTGATCTTTTCCCTCAGCTCATGTGATGCAGAAACTCTTAGAGCATGCTGAAGTAAAGTACATCTCAGAGCATGCTCCAGGTACCTGTCATCCCGAATTCTTCTATCTGTCTGTCTTAGGCTTCTGCTCTGCTCTGAGAGGCCATGGAGCTTGTTCTGCCTTGTGGTAAGGAGAGAGCTCAGGCTGGTGATAGTGGTTACAGGTGTAATTTATTGCTAACATTTATCGACTTCTTACTATATACTGGAACTATATGTGTATTCTTTCTTTTTTAAGATTTATTTATTTATTTAAGAGAGAATGTGTGTGTGTGTGTGTGTGCATGTGTAGGGGGAAGAGCAGAGGAAAGAGAGAATCTCAAGCAGACTCCCTGCGGAGCATGGAGTCTGACACGGGCTCGATCCCAGGACCCTGAGATCATGACCCGAGCGAAAACCAAGAGTCAGACACTCAACTGACTGAGCCAACCAGTTGCCCCTGTGTATTCTTTCATTTACTTTTTATAGTAATTTCAGAAGGGAAATACTATTATCAACATTTTAAAAAGATTTCTAAAAATGTATTTCTTTGAGATAGAGAGAGAGTGAATGAGAGAGCATGAGTGGGTGGGGAGAGGGGCAGAGGAAGAGGGAGAAGCAGACTCCCTGCTGAGCAGGGAACCTGACGCAGGGCTTAATCCCAGGACCCTGAGATCATGACCTGAGCTGAAGGCTGACACTTAACTGACTGAGCCACCCAGGCACCCCTGTTATCCACATTTTATGGATATGGAAACTGATGCTTAGAGGGTATAGTGGGTTGAATAGTAACTCTGCACCCCAAAATCCACATCTACTCAGGACTTCAGTATAAGACTTCATTTGGGAATGAGGTCTTTGCAGATGTAATTCGTTAAGATGAGGTTCTTAGAAGAGTAGGGTGGGCCCCCAATCCAATGATGGCTGTCACTGTAAGAAGAGGAAAGGGCACGTGGTGATATAGAAAAGCCAGGAAACAAACATGGACTGATTTCTTCCTCAGAGCCTCCAGAAGGAACCCATCTTGCAGATGCCTTGCTTGAGGACTTCTGGTCTCCTGAACCGTGAGATAAGACACTTCTGCCATTTTAAGTCACCCGATCTCTGGGAATTTCTTACAGCAGCCCTAGGAAATGAATAGAGAGGTGCTAAATCACTTGCCTATGATTATACTGTTAGTAAGGATCACACTGTTGAGGCCATGACTTGAAACAAGGTCTGTCTGATTCCCGAACCACAAGATTTAACACATATGCTCTCTTTTTTCTCTATGATACAACATCAAAACACTTACATACTACCCAGAAATTGTCCCCTTAATGTTGTTCTGAGAAAGCATTAAACATTCTCCTTGGCCCTGGGAACCTGGGTTTTGTTACTTGACCATTTCATGCCTACTTTATGTGAGTTACACCAGTTCCTCTAGTTAAAAACATAGGTGTAAGGACAGGTGCACATGTAAATGGTATGGCCTTCTCCATATGTAACAAAAGTTTGATAAATGTCTGTTAATCAATCAATTGATTAATTAAAATTAATTAATTAGAAAAGAAAGAACAGATCTCTTCCCTTGAGGGCCTCAAAATTTCATCTCAAAGATTAAGTAAATCTCGAATCCTAAGTCTGTGCATCCAGTTAAATAGAGTGAGGAAAGCTTAGAAAACTTTTTTTTTTTTTTTCATATGTAGCAGTTAAGATCCTTGACTTTAGAATCTCTGGTCCTGGGTTCCCTCCCATCTCCACCACTTCTTAGCTGTGTGTTATGGGGCAAGCTGTTTTATGTCTCTGATCCTCCTTGTCCTTATTTTCAAAATGAAGATACTAATAGCCACTGCATAGGGTTTCATTAGTATTAAATGAGTTCATGAGTAGAACACTCGTGTTGGCTCCATCAACAGCATGCGCCTTACTAGGATTTTAATGACATTACCACATGAATATATATATATATATATATATATATATACACACACACATACACACATATATATACATATGTATATGTGTATATATATACACACACACACATATATATGTATATATAAAGGAACATATATTTTAATTGGTATTAAAGTTGGATTCAGTTATTTTCAACGAACCTTTGGATTTTCTTCATATAGTCAGTCCTCTGTTAACAAATTCCTCTCAGTTGCACTACATATAGCTAATTCAGACAGAAAGCTCCAGAGTGGCAATTGCTGCTAAGATCTCGGTGCCCTGAGTGAGCAGTAGAGGTAAGAAAACCCCTCTCTGCGCCACCCCCACCCGGAAGCTGGTTGCTTTCATTAACTACCTGGCCCTCTATGGATGTCCCATACTCTTTGCTATCACAACACCCACACATAGTACATGCTATTTCAACATGTCTATGCCCTTACCTGAATTCTTATTAGTACCAGTCTCTCAGAAAACCATTGGTTGGAAATTGCTAGCAATTACATATCTAAAAATTTCTCTGTAGGGGAGAGCTGGGTAATACCAATTAATCAGAAGATACAAGTGATCTGGCTACATTTGCAGAAGGCCAGGCATCTCACCCATTTCTGGGCCTTGTAGACGAAGCAAAGGTCTCAAGTTCTGATGCTCTAGGTGCAAACCCCTTGGTCAGCCAGCTGCTCTGACACAGGCCCAGCTAAATCTCCAGAGCTCTGTTTCCCTTCCTGCGAAATAACATTCTTCTTCCTCACCTCTCATTTCTCTTGCTGAGTGGATAAAGTGATATCTTTATGACCCTTAGAGGAAATGCATGATTTAGAATGGCTAAGTAAAGAGAGCCATAAACAATGGTTGGGACGCAGGGCCCTCACCACCTCCTAATTTATTTTCTTTCCATCTGACTTCTGACGGGAAAGGAAAAGTTGCTGTTTATTTGCAAGATAATATTTTTATGGCTCAGCTTTATCAAGCTAGGTTTTGAGTATGTTTAATATAAATTTCTGAGCTAAATCTCAATGGCATTGAAATTTGCTAAGGCAGAAGTATAAATGAAGTGAAGGTTGGGCAGGGGAAATTTTCGGTCAGATCATCTCTGTATGTCCTCTTTCGAGGTTTTTGGGGCCAGCTGGGCTGAACATACCCTGAGGAAGATAGGTAGGCCCTCTCCCCTGGTCCTCAGACTCTGGTAAGTGAGGCTGTGTGGACCCTGCAATGTCTTTATATTATGCGATGTTTCCTGTTTCAGACTTTTCTTCCTTCTTGCCAGATACTCATGCTTGTCTAGCCTACTGTCTTGGTTTGGATCTTCTTCTACACTCCCCCAAGCTGACCTTGAGATGGGAATTTGGGGACAGCTTCTTTGGAAGGAAACTCCAAGAAATACTGTGAGGGAGAGCGAGGAAGTGAGACGGACTTGGGGGGAAGCGGATAAATGAGGCGTAAATGAGCAGATTACCTCTGTGGGCAACTGGGACAAATTCCTACTGAGGAGCTTCTAAGAGACAGTGGAAGTTGCCTCAGAATCGAGCAGCAAGAAATAGAGGTCTTTATCCACGGACTTCCATCTTTCTTTGGTCAATAGCTGCTCCCAGGGGAGTTAATTCCTTGGCACTTCCGGCCTGTGCTGCGGTTGGGCTGAGTGTTGTCTTGTAACCAGAGAAAGCCCACAGGCAGAGTCACAGATGCTTGCTGTAGAAAAAGTCCTGGGGGTGTGGTGTGCAGTGACACCCAGGAAACTGTCCACTGAAGCATCAGGTGACTTCCTGGGTGGGTCACAGGAATATGGACGGGGAACCAACGGCGGTCATAACACCTCATTATTCTGCCTCCTTCATCTCTGCTCCATCCTATCTCCGACCCCAACCCCCCAGGCTACTCTTCTTGCCTCTCAAATCTCATCCAGTCAGCTCAGCCCCATCCAGCAACGTCCGCTGCTATTGTCCCACACTGCCCCTGACTCGCATGCTTACATCCCCTGCTTGGTCTTCAGAGGCACTGTGTGTGTGTGTGTGTGTGTGTAGGAGATCCCTGAAATAATTAAGGCGTGGACAAGTCTGGTAATGGATAGGGTCTGGGGAAGCAAGAAGTAGTTGCCCTGACTGTGGGTAAGAGTGGGTGAAGCTGAAACTAGGAGAGGAGATTGGGGCCGAATCACGAGGCTTTGGAAACCTTGCTGAGGACCAGGGGGCTCCATCGCCTTACAGTAGTCAGTTGGATATCAGGGGCAGGCCAATTCAACATTTTGGACAGAGACGAAGAAAACTGCTGTGAGGTCTCCACGGGGAGCCTTTCAGTTGAGAAGTTTCTTGCGCACAGGCCTCGTCTGCTGTCTAGCCCATAACACTGCCAGCATTTACGTACTGTGCATTCAATGGACGTTTTAGTTCCGGCCTTCCCTTATTTGTTTTCATTGTTGAAATAACAAGCTTTGAAAATATCATCGATGTCAGAGACATATGCCTTGACCTTCACCACGGGTTCCTGGCAACCCACAGGGAGAGCAAACAGTACAGTGCACAGCGGCTCAATCCAAGGTAGGATTTTAATTTATCCTTTCTGGTACACAGACTAAAACAGACGCCATAAAAGATATGAGTAGGTGTGATTACTGCTTAGTGAGTTGAACCACATACATCTTAGTGGTCAAGCAAAAAGAAAAAAAAAAGTCACCTACTGAGAACATTTAAGATAATAAGCCTGAGAAACAAGAGTATAATGAAATATAGTTTCCACACGAACTCTCCAGCACTACTTTTGTCCTCACCGTGATTGAGTAGGAGAGTGGTTTTTAGGAGGCTGCTTTGTTCACTCTTTAAATAAATGTTCATTGAGTACCTACTGTGCACAAAAGATTACTCTGGGCCTGGGGCAAACGACAGCAGCTCAAGGCCAAGAAGAAAAAGGGACAGATGGCATTACAAAGGAAGGGGTGAGAATGCACACTCTCTTCTCTCTTCCTTTGTCTTGTGTTGGTTCTTTTCCTTCATTGATCTGAAAGGATATACTAGTAACTTGACAGCTTGTGATGTTCCTCCTAATCCCCTTGTTATTTTTGTCACAAAGAAGTTCTTAGAACTTGTGCTGAGTGGAGAGTGGTGGGCGCCTCCTCGCCAGTATCATTCCCCTAAGGCCTGGCGTGCGGGGCATGGTAGCTGAAAGTGAAGATACCACTTCAGCGCAGGAAGCATTTGAATTGATTCTGGTGTGCCCACACCTCCTTCAGGAACAGGCCATTCTCTAGAGCGCAGGTTTTTGGAAAAGTCAACGGCAGTGAATGCCTTCAGGAGCAAACCCTTGCTCTCCCAGCAGCTGGTAGGTTTTGGGAGATCTACTCCCCTGAAGGAAACTGCCTGGCCCAAGATTTTGCCTCCTTCCAGGGTGGGCTACCCCCAATGACTGATGGACTAATGCACAGAGAGGAAGGCGCAAGCCCCTTGTCCTAACTTGAGACAATACTGAAGGCCATCCTGGTGCCATCGATCCCTTGGAAGGGGGGTTGACGGAACCTCTGGTGGACCCCCAACAAAGCTCAACTTCTGCTTACTCTAACTTCTTTCTTCCCCCTTCCACAGGGAGGAACCCGCCTCCCCCACTCCTAATAAGTGTCTTGGCATGCTAATCTCCATCTCAACGTCTGCTTTCTGGAAACGCAGACTATGACATTAAGCCTCCAGAACATAGGCTGAACCCAAAAGTGGCTAGGAGTGGAACATGAGAAAATACTATTGTTGTCATGAGCCTATTACATAGAAAAGGCCAGGGGACCATGTAAAGCAAAATAGGCACAGAGATCGGTGAGCAAAGTGTTCTTTGTTCCTGTGCACTCTTGGTGAACACCTGTGTTATGCGCATGAGCGGATGTGAGGGTGTGTGTGTACATTGTTAATGTTTCCTCTCCACAGAGGAGTGACAGCTGGCTAATAGAGTTGGAGGTAGGGACGGGCATGAATATAGGACTTTGCTGGAGCATTGTCTCTAGCTGTATGCAAGCAGAGAGATGCCAAAAGCCCAATGGCTAAATGGATGCTGCATGAGCCTTTCTGGTTGGTGTGTTTGTCAGTTTAGAACACTGCACATGCATTCTGATGTCTTTGGCAGATGGCATTGGGAAATGCCTATAAAACCTCTGGCTTATTTGAGAAGATGAAGGGCTCCTAAATGGAATGGAGGAAAGAATAGAACGGCAAGAACTGCTTCTAAAAATACTAAAGGGCAGGAGGACGGATGTAGGAGAAGTCTACTGCAATAATGCGGCAGGCACCTACTATGTTAGTAACAGCTTCAAAACCAGTATCAGAGAATACCCTAGGGGGTCTGGGCAGAAGGGTTGAGCACGTGTGACAGGGAATGAGAACATGCTGCTGAAAAAGTAGAAGAGCTGCGGTGATAGGTGAATGTGAGCATATAAGGGCTGTGGGGGAGAAAAAGGACATATAGTTGGGGTGGATTTAGGCAGGCTTCATGGGTTTTGAGATGGGCATAGGAGGAAGTGAAGTATTTGGCAGGGTACCGAACAGTAGCCTAGGTGGAAGAAGCTGTGGGGGTAAATGTAGAGAGTCTGGACTTTCAGGGTAGAAAAGGAGAAAGGTTTGTAGGAGGACACATTCTGAGATGGTGACGAAGGAAAGAGAAGGGACTAAAGATAAGGTGGGACCTATTAAGAAGGGAACTTAAGGGCTCTCTCTGGCTTTGATCTGATGATCAGTGAAAGAACCTCTTAAAGAGAGGACATGAAGTGGCATTTTAGAAATGTAGGTAACTTTATCTTGCTTTACAGGATTTGTGTTTTCAGTCGCCATCACTCTCACTACCTTCAGCTAATATTTAATACTCAAATACATATATAAAAAACAAGGGTCAGGGGCACCTGGGTGGCTCAGTGAGTTAAGCGTCTGCCTTCAGGTCAGCTCATAATCCCAGGTCCTGGGATTGAGCCCCACATCAGGCTCTCTGCTCAGTAGGAGCCTGCTTCTCCCTCTCCCCCTGCTGCTCCCCCTGTGTGTGCTCTCTCTCTCTCTCTCTCTGTCAAATAAATAAATAAAATCTTAAAAAAAACCTTTAATAAATAAGAGTCAAATTCCCCGTTAAATTTGATGACTTGGCCGCATGTCCATACTTCCTCTTCCCCCCAAAACCAAAATGATAGAAATGGAATAAAAACATGTAAACTCATGGCAATGGAGAGAATGATAGCAAGGGCTGGGAGCAGGTGAGATAGTTTAAAACATTCCTGGAAGGCAGAAAATATACCCAGGTTTCGTATTAATGAACCAGGTGAAAGGTGCCATCTAGCCCATAGCATGCGTGGAGGGACTACAAGTAAGGACGCCACAGCCTGTGCTGCAGAACTACAGACATAATGGAGGGTGATCAGGGGGAGACGTTGACGGTTCATTGGCAGTCTAAATACAAAACCGAAAATGCACCCATCCATCTCGATCATAGTGTACCATGTCTATCACTCGAGCAAAAAATAGTAGACTCCTCAAAATAAATTGAAGTTCCCCAGATGAACATTTTCTCCATTCTGGCACTTAAGAGCCACACACTATAATGGCAGAGATTACAGGTCAACCATATCCAAATATGTAGGACTCCCATCCTTTATCCCCTCCTCCCACCTCTGGTGAGCATTTAAGGAAAAACTCCAATATGAAAAAGAGATTTAGATAAACAAATAGAAAAAAAAGGAATTGCAGAGATGAGACATGATTGGAGGAAGACAAGAAGGTTTAAAATCCAGAAGGCATAAAGTAAATATCGTATTGATGAAACAAGTGTAGGATACTATGAAGAGGGGAATGTCTGAGAACAAGAAAGTATACATAGAGATGGAATATATTCTTGCTAAAATAAAATATGTGGAAAAGAATTAGAAGATAATGTGTGTGTGGGGAAATGGGAGTGATGGCTCAGGGGTGCATGGTTGGTTTTGGGAGTGAAAAAAATGTTCTAGAACAGTGGTAATGGACTCACAACATTGCAAATTCACTAAAAGCCATTGGATTGTATGCTTTTGATGAGTGACACGTGTATAAGTTATATCTTAATAAAACTGTTAAGAAAAAAAGGCCCAGGAAGACTAACTGGAAGCTCCTCAAGGGAAAAATATGTCACTATCTTGCCAGCCCAGTGCAATATTTACAAAGGGCGCTCTACCGTACACAGACCATCTTCCATTCTTCTCTGAGCTTCTATCGGCCACTTTTCTAGGCTGCTCACAGCAGCTCTGCCCTGGGATGATCTCACCTATTTCAGACCCAGGCTTTCCCCCCAGTTGGACTATGGTGTCTTGTCCCATCAGGATGGCTCCTCAGTCTTCACCCTCATTTCCACCAGTCCCAATACCACTTACTTTCATCCTGCCTCAGTCTACCAGACAATTTCCAACACATCATGAAATAAGCCTCCCTCAAACCCAGGCAAATAAATCCCTTTTACAAAATAACTTCCACCATCCTCACCATGGTTGAGTCTGGGAGACCACCTGCCAGAAATGCTTGGGGAGAAGGGTTTGCCCACCAGGAGGAGATCGGATTCAAATGATGAGGGCTCCTCAAAATTTAACGTGTACATGAATCAACAGAATCAGCTGGGACTCCTGTTAAAATGCATATGCTGATTCAGCAGCTCTGAGTATATGCGCCCAATAAGCTCTGGATGGTGTTCCAGAGCCGGTCCTGGGACCCCACTTTGAGGATCAAGGAGATAGACCTTCTCTGGGGTAATTTCATCTCTGCCTCTTCATATTACACCTGACCAAACTGATAGGGATCCCAGCTACATCTCACCTGACATTAAGCATATATATTAAGCAATATAGCATTAAGAAGCCTATGGACCAAATAAGAGATGTAAAATATGATTAAAATACTCTAGAATCTTCTCTTCCCCATGGAAGTTTATTAATTTTGGGGTAATGTTTCTATTTGACTTATATTTAAACATTATTTGTGAATGAATGATACAGGAGTCATTTTTAGAATCTGGTAGACTGGACCAGGAGGAAGAGAATACACCACGACCATTTTTATCTCAACCCTGGAGTCACAACTCTAGAAGTTCAAGAGAGTAAAACTTATGGATTTCCAGGTTATACTAATTATAACTGGTTTTTTTTTGTTGTTTTGTTTTGTTTTAAAGATATTTTTTTTTAGAGTGAGAGAGCACAAGCACAAGTGGGGGGAGGGGCAGAGGGGAGAGAATCTCAAGCAGACTCCCTGCTAAGCCTGGAACTTGATGAGGGGCTCAGTCTCTTGACCCATGAGATCTGACCTGACCCAAAATCAAGATTCTGATGCTTAACTGACTGAGCAACTCAGGGACCTCTATTCACTGTTATTGTTAATTTTATTATTATTATTATTGTTTTAAATCAGAGTAATTTGTGAAAATAATTGAGGAACTCAGTTTGTGCCATAAAGTATGTGTAATAAAAAGCAATCAGTAATGATATCACCCCTTCCCAACTGCATCTACTTTTAAATGACCTTGCCCCCCTTTTATTGTGGTTACTTCTACATCACTAAAGACAATGTATATTGTACTATTTGTTGATTTATCAATTTTATACCTTATATATTGACTCCCTGCTATGGGAAATGAGAATTGTACTCACTTGATTGTTTCTTCTCTCCTCAGCCAACCAATAAATTTATATCTCTCTTTTGGTTCCACTACTAGTTACCTCTATGGTTTTAAGTAATGTATTTTAATTTCTCTTTTATCAAGTAGAGAAGGAGAAAATATCCTTGACTCTTCACTTTTTAAGATGAGGATCTTAGTGATGCCACCCTCTGCAACTCCTTCTCCAGTGCCCATCTCCTGACTTTTGGCATCATATAATAATTTACATTTACTCTTGCCTTCGAAGACAACAAATGCAAATACACAATTCAAATAAATCAAGGCTTGTTTTTTTTATGGGTTGGGTCTACACTTGGAAAATCAGAAACGTTTATATTATTGTTGCTACCTACATATTATTCACTGTTGGCAAAGAAGTATACCATGACATCTCCTTTCTCTAAAGCTATTTCTTGAAACTTCTAATTGCTTTTATATTGCCCTAACACATTAGGCTCTCAACTTATGGAGATATTCTTAGTTGAAGAGTGTTTATTTTGCCAGTTAAAAATGTCAGAAAATCCTCAGCTCTCTTTTTCTTACCTTAACATGTTTTGGGGGCCTGTTTTAATTTTGTTCAGGCCCTGACTCATCCTTGTCTCTGGTTCTTAATGAAGGCTGAGCTTAGGTTGCTCCAGGAAACAGAATAAGAAGGAACATCTGGTTCTTCAAACTTGCTCTAAAGTAAAAGACCAACAAAACTTAGATTATTACTCAAATGCTGAGAGGTCAAGTTTCCCTTCCTTTACATCAGTAATTTTTTTTGTTGAAGCATAATTGACATACAACATCTTATTAGTTTCAGGTGTACATCATAGTGATTTGATACTTTTGTACATGATAAAGTAATGCTCATGATAAACCTAATTACCATCTGTCACCATACAAAGTTATTACAATATTATTGACTATATTCCTGATGCTGTACTTTTTTCAAAGTGCAGGTTATTACTCAATAGTGGATCATGAAATCTATTTGCTGGGTCACAACTAACAGTTTTTAAAAAGTGAAGTAGAATAGACTAGGCAGACTTCTTCACCCATAGCAAAATTTAAGCATTATTTAAATAATACGTGTGTGTCGATATTTGCATGTGTGTTCTGGTTACGTGTGATGTATAGATTTTACTTATTTTAGTGCTAGTTGCTATTGAAAAATCCTGAAAGCTTCTATCTTCCATGCTGAACTCATCTTCTTTTGGACTAATTTCTAGTCTGGAAGTTGCCCTCCTTAACTCTTTGTGGTTTAAGGAGCTGGGACCATAGCTTCAGTGTGTCTATTGAAGCTCCAGACTCTGCTCCCTTCTCTGAGATGTGTCTTCCCAGATGGGTTATTGAGACCTGTCATGGCTCAGGTTCTTCTTGGATTTTTAGACCCCCAGATCCAGTGGGACTCCTGGTGGGAAACCACTGGTCTCCATCAGCACTATGCCTTGGGATACTAAAACCAGAGCAGACCATTTCTTTTTTTTTTTAAGATTTTCTTTATTTATTCATGAGAGACAGAAAGAGAAAGGGAGGCAGAGGCAGAAGGAGAAGCAGGCTCCCTGCAGAACAGGGAGCCCAGTGTGGGACATGATCCCAGGATCCTGGGATCACGACCCTAGCTGAAGGCAGACCCTTACCTGACTGAGCCACCCAGGGACCCTAAGCAGACCATTTTTTGACAAAACTATCTTCAGGAATAACCACAAATAAAATGAATAATAACACTAGCTAGAAAAGAAATGTAGACAGAGAATATTTCCTTTGATTACATATTGGCTATCCTATACCAACCAAAAATATACATAGTGAAATAAATTTACAGTACCAAAAAAAAAAAAGCCAAAGGTACCAGATTAATACTTTTAAATGACGTTACTGTCATGTTTGAAAAACACCAAACAAAAAACAACAAAAAAGGGAAAACACAGTGAAGAAATACTTCTAAAGAATGACTACCACCAGATTCAGAGATCTCATCCATGGAATGACAGAAATAAAGTAACTCGATTTTCTTTCCTTTTTTTTTTTTTTTTTTTTGGTCTTTACAATCCTGTGGTTCTCGGGTCACCTGGCTGGCTCAGTCAGTGGACCATGTGACTCTTGATCTCACAATTGTGGGTTTGAGACTCACGCTGGGTGTAGAGATTACTTACTAATTAAAAAAAAATCTTTACAGTCATTTGATTCTCATTGTTTATTTTGAGTCTCTTGTTTAATTGTGGGACTGTGCAATACTACTGGGGTTGGAGATGGGAACTGCCTTAAAAGGTAGCTGAAACAGAATAAGGCAAGTTCCCATGGCCATCCTCAGGGGCTGTCTCTCTGCTTCCCACACTCATCCCCATTTTTTTTTCTCTCAGTTACCAAAAGCAACTCAAAATAAACTTTCCTTGGAATCTCTAATCAGAGCCACAATTCCATTTGTTTTACCCTTACTTTATTTTTCTTCACCTTTCAAGTACGAGAATATTTGAGACTGACTCACTCTGCCTCCAGCATTATAAATGTGCCTTTCCAGCTTGTTTGTTTACCTCTCTCAACAGCAATGGTTTCCTAGCTTTGTGTGCAGGAGGTTTACGTGTGTTTTACCATGGCTCACAATATTAGTCCCTGTCCCCCCAGCCTCACCTGGCATTCAGAGCCCAATGGAGGGATTTCTTCAAGCAGCCATCCCATCTTCTTTTAGGCTGACCATTCTCCAGATAAGAATCAACTGAGGCTTCCTGGTTTCTCCTCTTGTTTTATACACACTTGTGGTCTGAAATGTGCCCCTGGACCTCCCAGCTCAGCCTGTGCTTCCCCTTCAGCTTCAACTAGCCAAGAAGGTCATAAGCCCATTACTTTCTTGTTATTCATCTGATTTGCATAGCTTGCTACTCTATAATGTCAATACCCACTTGGGGGTCCTACGGACTATAAGCCACCTGAGGGCAGAGTCTGTACATCTTGAACAATTTTGTACCCACCATGCTGTGCTGCGTATATCCTTGAACATAATGTATACAGAATAAATTTGCCTAGTGAATGAAAAAATTAAAAAATAGAAGGTGTGAGAGACATAAAATGTACTCTTGCATTCATCTGAGTACGTATGTGTATGCGAAGTTACCATTTAAAAATCTCCTGTGATTTTGTCACTATAAAGCAAAGACTTTCAAAACAACAAGAAACAGACAAACACTCCAATGGATAATTTGGGAAGGATGTGAACATTTTTTTTCATGTGTTTACTGGTTATTCTTTTTTCTCCTTTTGTAGAATGTCTGTCAACTATCTAGAGTAAACAAAGACATACAAATTAAAACAGTAGCCAAAAAGCACTTTCTGACCTACCGAAGTGGTAAAGGTTTTTTCAAAACTGTGTAATACCCTCTACTGTTTGGAAAGGGTCCACAGAGAGTCTCATATGCCACTGGGAGACCGTAAGGGCAGAGAAACTTTGTGAATGGCAGTTTTCATCAAGAGACTTAAAATGTGCATATTCTACAACTTCTTTGGAAAGACTGTTTGACAGTATCTACTGAAACTGAACATATGCCATCTTTTATGATCTAGCAATTCCATTCCTAGGTACATATCCAACGGAAATGTGTACATATGTTCACCAAAAGACATGTACTAGAATGTTCATAACAGCGCTGTTTGTAATATCCCTAAATCGAAAAGCACTCAAATGCCTGTCCCCAGTAGCTTGGGTGGTGAGCGGTGGTGTAGTCCCACAGTGCAATACCAGCAATGAGAATGAAGAAATGAGGACTATGCCCAACGACACAGATGAACTGTACCAACAACATCCTGTTGAGGGACAGGGGCCAGATAAAAAAGAATACATACCATATGAATGGTTCTATTTACATGATATTAAAAAAACCTGGCAACACTCATTCATTGTGTTAAAAGTCAGGATAGTGGTCACCTTTAGGGTGTTTAGAAACTGGAAGGGTGGCTTCTGGGGTATTGGTAATATTTTTTTGATCTCTTTGTTCTATTGGTGTGTCACTTGATAAAAATTCATCAAGCAACCCACATAGGATTTGTGAACTTTTCTGGATGCTGGTTATACTTTAATAAAACTAAAGTCTGCATACGCTTTCACCCCACCATTTCACAACTAGTGTTTTATCCTGCTGAAATAATTATAGCTGTTCGCAAAGAATTTATATACAAGGCTTTTCCTTCAAAGTGTTACTTTTAACAGTGAGAAATTGGAAATTATGGAAATGTCAAATGATAGTAAAATGGTCAAATATATTATGGAAGAATATTTGCAGCCCTGAAAAGTCATGTTTATGATGAATATATAATGACATGGAAAAATGTGATTTCATGTAAAGTGATAAAAAAGCAGGATGCTCAACTGTGTGCAGAGAATGATCATAATCTCATTAAGAAACCTATCCATATTCAATGGCAACACAGGTTATTTTGGAGTGATAAGTTTTTCAGGTGATCTTCTTTTCTTCATTATTCTTTCTTTAATTTAGATTCTAAGTTGTATGCCATGAATTAGTTATTGTTTTGTAATCAGAAAATGCATTTAAATTTTTTTAAAATTTTTATTTATTTGAAAGACAGAAAAAGAGAGAAAGAAAGAGTTAGGGAGGGGCAGAGGGAGGGAGAGAGAGAAGCAGACTCCTTACTGAGCAGGAAGCCATTGGCAGGGCTCCATCCCAGGAACCAGGGATCATGACCTGAGCTGAAGGCAGATGCTTGCTTAATTGAATGAGCCACCCAGGTGCCCCTGTACTTAAAATTTTTATAAATTCGTGATCCAGAAAGGATTCTGCCATCTTCAGTCTATGTTTCTTCAAAACCCATAAAAGCAGAAAAGCCAACAGGCAAATTCCTTTCTTATTGCCTTGACATTCAAGCCAATTTTCTCTCTCCAGGCCTACTAACTCCAAGAGAAGGATTTGAAGCCCATGGAAAACCTCACAAGTCCTACGGGGAGTTAAAAAAGTGAATGAATTAACCTCATTTCTGAGTAGGAATCGTGGACCCATGGTGGAAGACAGGAACTGCTGGAGGCAGGAAGCCAGTTGAGAGGAATATGGTATTTGTTCCTTTCCCAGCTTCACAGGGATTTGGGCTCTTACTGGGCTTGGAAGAAACACTGTTGGAACAGCTGCTTGTTCTCTTCTGTCTTTGAAGCTCCAAAGCTGGAGAGTGACAGTGGAGGACAAACATTGGGCGATATTTTCTGTTTGTGAGGCTAAATGACAAATTACCTTGGGCCCACGTTGGGGGAGATGGTCTGATCTGAACCACATTCTTGAAGCCAGTCGGAGGCAAAGGAGGGTGGCATTTCTTAGACCTGGGCACCCAGACTTTATCAGTTGATCTATATCACAAGCAAAACATTCTACTTGTCTAACTGTAATAGAGTCAGTTCATCTTAGATATGATAACTCACAAGGCACCTTGAAAATCAGAGTACAGAAGTTTATGGTAATTCACAAGGGAGCATGCCATACCTAATAGTTTGTGGTATGGGCAAAGGGATGTCGTAGGCAATTACTTGCAGAATGTCCAGGCCATTCGTACAGGTCACAGTCTTTTTGCCAAATGGAAGGTCTCAGCCCGAAGTGTCAGAAACTGTCAAAAGTATTCCCCTTCCAATGCTCAACATCTGTAATTTTGTTCCTTGCCAACATTATAATCTTTTTTCCCCAACATTATAATCTTAAATACCATGTGAAAGATGTAGCTAAATTTTTAAAAATATAGTATCTCTTACATTATATTAACATATATGTTATATAGGTGTGGTATATATATAATACACATATTACATATACACACATATATACATATACAACATATGTATACAGTGTGTATGTATAATATACACATATACATATAAAATACATATTTTATATATATGTGTGTATACACACACACACACAGACACACACACACACACACACACACATATATATATATCAGATAGTGAAGATCAAAGAGGAAGGGAAAAAATGCCCAAATGTCCTTCCAGCTGACAGGGATATCAGTCTGCTTAGAGGTTCTACATTTCCACTGTGGCAAGGATACAGAAGGTTCTTGAGGCCTGATACCTTCCCACCAGCTGCTCTGATGCTTCATGAAGATGGAAACCATGTAGTTTTGGCTGCCACTATATTCCTCACATGGACACAGCTGGTACACACTTTGTGGCTTGTATTAGTTTCCTATAACTGCTATAACAAATTTTTACAACCTTGGTGTCTTAGAAGAACAGAAAGTGATTTACTCAGAGTCCTGGAGGCCAGAAGTCTACAGTTGGTATCTGAGGCCAAAGTCAAGGTTTGTATGAAATCAGGACTGCATTCCTTCTGGGGAGAATCCACCATCTTTAAATCGCCCTCTGCTCCATCCTCACATGGCCTTCTGTGTGTATATAGTCAAATCTCCCTCAGGCTCTCTCATGTGGGGACTGGTGATTGCACTTACCGCCCACCTGGTTGGTGTCCCCACCTCAAGTTCTTTAACTACATCTGTAAAGACCCTTTTACCAAATAGGGTAACATTTACAGGTTGCAGGGATTGGTGCCCTTATTCAGGTTACTATGGCACTTAATATTTGTTGAACCAATGTTAGTTTTATCAGTACGAGTCATCAATCCATCTAGAAATTTCATTTCTCATTGCAAATTAAATTTTCACTCTGAATTTACACATCAGTCCCTAATGAGCTTTGTCAGTTGGAGGCAGCATCCTGCATAGAATCATCTAGAAGTACCTAGGAAGTCTGGGTTTGCTGAGGAACACGCTGGGCTGTGGAGAGATCATGAAAGCGCCTTGTGAGCACCAACAGCATTCTCAATTTTACTCAAGATAGCTTTCCTCAAGAAAAGATCTCCTAAACTGAAGAGTCTACCTTCCCTAGGTTTGTCTTGAAAATAAGCAATCCTATAACATGCTCTAGAGAAACTTTGCTTTCATAAAAATGAAAATACATGTATGCACTTTTTCTTTCCTTTGGGGGTTAGCATGAAGTATATCTTTATGTCTGTTGGTAGGATTAAACTCCTGGGGTTAAGCCCTGTCCTTAGTCTATGAAAGCAAGCTTCAGGGTGGGATATTGCTGGCCTCTAGTTCCTTCTGCTTTCGAATGTGAAGGAGGTAACTGAGCTCTTTTGGCCTCACAAGTCTCCCCTTCCTTCCTCGGTCTTCCTTGGCAACTTTCACTCTCCCTGATGCTGGATGGGGACTGACTATGCCACTCACCAATCTGGGATCTTCTTCCTCGGTGGGTGGCAAAAGAGAGCCCACTGGGTGAGTGGTATTCCTTATTACCATCAGTAACACCTTGGATTTCATCGAGGATCTTTCTTTGAGGACTCTGAAGCACTTACATGGATTGGCCTGTTATCCTCTTTATAATCTTTTGAAGTGACAGAGACAATGAACATTTGTAAGAGACAGAGATGATGCCTGCCCTATCCTAAGTTGACGTAAGCTTATTAGGTCTGTATCTGGCATTCTGTCAACCAGGACTCTATTAATTGGCCGATCTGAACACCAAAGTAGGGTGAGATAAAAATCATGGTGTTCATTTAACCTTAAGTCACTTTAGAACCCAGAAGGATTTTTAGAATTAGATGACAAAATTTGTGTTGTGTTCATTGTGGCTTTAATAGTCAGCCTGGATTTATAATAGTCAAAAATCTTTGACAATTTTTAACCCCAAATGCCATCTCCTATTGCTTGATTAATGAGAGGACCAAAGAACTTTGGATCTTTAATAAAATGCAGATACCCAAGTTTTGTCCCACACTCACTGAGTCAGGATATCTTGGGTGAGACTAAAGCCTATCATCCATCTATCTGTCATCTGTCTCTCTTCCATCTCTGCCTATTTCTGCATCTATTTATATGGCATATTTAAGTATATATGCGTATGGTATATTCATTTCAACTCCTTATTAAGGAATTTTTCAAGCATACCCAAAAGTAGAAAATGTAGTATCTTCCATCCAACTTCAATATTTCTCAGCACTCGGTGGTATTAGTTTCGACTCTTCTTTACCCCCTACTCTTTTCTTTCTTGGAGTGTCTTTGATGCAAAAATCAAACTTCAGATAGTTTGTTTCAAAAAATATATGTCAGTATTTATCTCCTGTTTTAAGAAAACATGACCAAAATCTTATCATCACACCCATAAAGTTAATAATAATTCTTAATTATCTGACATTTAATTTCCCCTAGTAATCTCAAAAGTGTCTTATATGGTATAAAAAATCAGAATTCAAACAAGGGTCACACATTGTATTTGGACTATGTTTCTGAATTCTCTTCTGTGATAGTTCTCTATTTCTTAGCACACACTTCTCTATTTCTTAGTACACGCTACATGCACACATGCATCCACCTGGCGGTGTAAAGAAAAATTCCTATTGCTTTTTATTTTTGCATAGGAGTCCATTGGGTGGAGGTACCATATTTTATTCAGTCTTTCTTCTGGTGATGAATATTTGTGTTGTTTCTGGTCCTTGGCTATTACCAATAACATATTTTTGTCAGTATATTTTTGGTAGAGGTTCCCAGAGGCGGTATTGCTGGGTCAATATTGCATTTTTAATTTTGCTTTATCATCAGGAGACTGGTACTTTGATGATATATTTTGCCTTTGTCTCAACTTTCATGCAGTTTTATGGGGCATGATGTCAATTGGTAACTTTCTGTTTTGCTTGTCAGCAGCTTTCTTTCTGCCCCCTGTGACTTCTTTCACTGGGATAGATGACTAGTTTCAAAGTCTTGAGGGCTTTGTTCTTCGTGGTTACCAGGTTCTGAAGACTATACACAGTCAAAAAGCCAGCTGACTCACTATGCAATTTGTCAGCCTTGTTAAATTATATGTGCTATCCACTTGGTTAGAAATTTCCTAAATATTTTATGCCTAAAAATTGGTGTTTAATACTTCAAAATCCACAAATGATGGCGCTGTGGGACCCCTATACATGACCACACTCATTCTAATGTTATCATAATTAAAATAATTTTGCAGGAACAACAGTTTTTCTGCCTCAGATTTCCTGATTGAGACTGGTTGATTTAGCAAATTTAGGAGAAAAAGAAGGTATTCTATTGTATATTTTATTTTTTAATTTTTTAAAAGTTTTATTTATTTATTTGAGAGTGTACATGTGTGTGTGGGGGTGCAGAGGAAGAGGGAGAAAGAGAATCTCAAACAGACTTTGCACTGAGCATGGAGCCCAGTATGGAGCTTAATCTCATGACCCTAAGATCATGATCTGAGCTGAAACCAAAAGTTGGATGCTTAACCAATGGCAGCACCCAGGTGCCTCTCTACTGTATATTTTAGAAATTAGACTCATTACTGATAGTGATACACATTCAAGTTTAAAACAGGCTGGGAGAACTTGACATGTAGGAAAATAAAAATATAAGAAGAATGACAACTATTAAAATATTCAAAGCAAAAAAGAACAAGTTATTATGGATAAGTGACAGTCCAAACATTCAAGAACACCAATATGCATATTAAGATCTTCCTGTTAATTTATCTAAGCTGTTCCTGTATTTTTTCTGAGATGGAGCTAGCCTGGGCCAAATCACAGCTAAATGGGCTCAATAAGCAAGCAGACAGGTGCCTTGGCATGAGCTTTCTCCACCTCCTGATGCAAAGCTTTTGTGGTGATTCCTTTCAAGCAAATACTGGTGATTCAGGCATGTGGGGGAGAAATATTCTGTTGTACATTGATCTAAGTCAGAAACTGGTATATTCTTTCCTTTCCACTCTCAGCCTTCCCAGAAATCACATTGAGATGTTGGTTAGAAACTGCAAATGTTCTATTAACCATGTGTAAGTGAAATATGACTTTGAGATCAGAGGGATCAGAGTTTAACCTTAGCCTCTCAGTGGCTGTGGGACTTTGTCCATGCTATAGGCATCCTGAACTCCATTTCCCCATTTATAAATTTCCTTTAAATTATAAATTTATAAAATGGAGATAGTGATGCATATATATGGTATAAGGCCTACCATTAAGGCTTAATATTTTGTGCTGCCTTTATATCTGGTAAAGTTGGGAAAGCTTTGGATGGCCTAACTACAAGTTCCCTCCCAACTCTGCTCTGATGGTTAAGGTCCCCTAGGTGAACATATCGTAGGGACCAGGTACAGTTATTGCTTATCCCTGAGGACTGGATTTCAAAATGTTCCCTGCCAGCCCATGATATTATGCAAACAAACCAATCACATTCTTCGGTGGGAACCAGGTGGTACCCAACCCTCTTGAGACCACAGAGCCTGCCTCCTACAACATCTGATGGCTCACTGTGTTCTCAAATGCAATCCTCATGTGGCCTCGTGTGGCATGGTGCCTTCTTCCTCTGGAGTGTGAGTAGATGTGACTAGTAGATTGTTGTCAATCTCCCCTGTGCAGTGTTGGGTGTCATGTGCTCGCCATCCCCATTACCCCAGTGTGGGAATCCTTCCCTCACCTACTGGTGGATAGGAAGCTATTAAAACAGTATCTCATTGGGCAATTAGGACAAATAAATGGAATTACGTTAAATAATGGGGGAAAGGGTCTGTGTTACTTCTCAGGGTATGTTGAAGTACTGAAGAAGAGAGAAATCAAGGTTTCTGCCCTCAAGGCATTCAATGCCTAATGGACCAGAGGCATCACATAGCACTGTAATCCTTGATTGACTTGTGGAAGTGAAGGTGTAGAGGTAAACTTTGGGTTCTCTGTTAGCCAAAAGAAGGCATACAACTTAGTATCCTTCATCACTTCTGCAAAATGGAAATAATAATGCTTCTCTTTTAAAGTTGTTTTGAAGATTGAAATTTTAAAAAGTATAAATCCCTTATCCCAATTTCTGGCATGTAGTAAGGGCTTAATAAACCCCAGACCGAGTTGAATTTGAAGGACTAATAGTCATAACTGGATGAAAAAAAGCATTTTTTAAAAAATTTATTTATTTATTTTAGAGAGAGAGAGAGTGGGGTGGGAGGGGCAGAGGGAAAGAAAGAGAGACTTAAGCAGACTCCACATTGAGCACGGAGCCTGACATGAGGCTCAATCTCATGATCCTGAGATCATGACCTGAGCCGAAACCAAGAATCAGACACGTAACAGATTACACCACCAAATCCCTGGAAAAAAAGTAGTTTACAAATGCAAAAGTCCGCAATTTGTGGCCAGGGATTGCCTTTTCTCCCCAAAGAATATCTTTTCTAGGGGAAAACAACCAAGTAAGACAGACAGAAGGATGCTGTTCCTTACACTAGGAAAAGTCTCTGAAGGATCCTATGAAAACACATGGACATCAATCCTTTTGCCAGCCCTGGCACGTTTCTTTGGCAGCTAGGACTGGCTAATTCCATGGATTTTGTTTGTTTCCTCCCCCCGCCACTTTAAAAAAAAAAAAAAAGGCTTCCGGTAGTCATTGCATCATTTTGTTAATTATGAAAGATTCAGGCAGTGTTCAGGGTGCAGGGTGATAAATATCACTCCTGTCTTGTGATGTCTCCTCAAAGATGACCTGTATGCAGTGGTTCTTGTAATAGAGCTATCTGATTATGAACTTAGGTTTAATTGGCAATTATTTGCCAGCCTTGGCTGTTTATTCCCATTTATTACATGAAAGGGCAGCATGACCCAGCAGAGAGTAACCCACTCAGGTGTTAGCAGACTGTGTCTTTGGTCTCAGTTCCATCCCAAGCAAATTGTAGAACCTAGAGAATGTCTCTTAACTTCTTTGGTTTCTTCTTCCGTGGAATGAAGTGAAGATCCCTTGTAACTAACAGGTTGGGAATGGGAGGGTCTTCAAATTTTGATTTGTCACTCATTAGCTCAGGGACCAAGGTACGATCTCCTTGAGGGTCAGCTTCTTAATATCTGCTAAATTGTTTTACCCTTATTTTACTAAGGGTTGTTAGCAAGGTTAACTAAGGTAACCAATCCATCAGCAATCCTACTGGGTCTACCTTCAAAATGATTCCAGAATCTGATGCATTTTGTTACCTCAAAGCTACCATCACCTCTTGTCTGGATTATTCCAGTGGCATCCTTAATAGTCACTGTAGCTTCCATCTTGTTTTTTCCATACCCAACAGTCTGTTTTCAATGGAGCAGCCAGAGCAATCCTTTTGAAATATGGGAATTCATGTCCTTCTTCTCTTTGACAATTTTCCAGTGGTTTCTAACCTTACTCAGCACACAAGGTCAAATCCTTATTGTGGCTGATGAGGCTGCGAGTGATGAGGCCTCCCCCTGCCTGCCCCTCCTATGGCTATCTCTTGTCACTTTACTCCAGCCACACTGGCCCTCTTCATGTTCCCTGAATACTTCTTCAGATATACTATGTGGACACTACTTCACTTCTTTTGGTAATCTTTTCAGATTTTATCTTATCAGAGAGCCTTTTTCATTTTTTGGTGGGGGGGGATTGTTTTTATAAAGGTATCATGGATATGCCAGGGATCAAATCTGGGGCCTTATATAGGCAAATCTGTCCATCTTCTTTAAAACAGCATCCCCCAACCTCCATCCCACAACTCTCTATCACCCTTACCCACTTTTATTTTTATTTTCTAGCACTTATTATCCTTTTCTGTCTCTCACACACTAGAATGGAAAGTTCATGAAAACAGGGATTTTGTTTTGTTCCCTGAGGTGGCCTCATCCCCTAGAATAATACCTGACACATAGCAGCACTCAACAATTGTTTGTTGATCAAATTAACAAGCTATATACATTTTTAGGCACTCAACAAATGTAATTTCCCAATGCCTCTCTTATAGACAAAACACTTGACATCCTTTATTCACATTGTTTAATTAAAATGCAGTGCTGGACAGGCTCTGGTTTCAGCTCTGACATGCAAAGAGCTTGGAAGTCTTCATACCTATCCTTATGAAAAGAAAAATCTAGACACTTTTCTCAACCACTTTTCTCAGCCCCACTAGAGAACTGAGTTTCCTGGGCAAACCATTGTCACTTTGAAATCTGTAAACAGGTGCATCCATAGAGTCACAACTGAGATCTGTTAACCTGGAGCAGAAGCCTCTGGAGATGTAAACTGTTGGGAACGTTTAGATGGTAATTTTGATGAGTTGCTGGAAGCTTGAGTGTGTACTGGCAAGTGAGTAAGAAAATCCTGGGGCTGCAGTCTTAAAAGACCCCACAGTTTTGTGGGGTTTAGCTTCAGGATCCCACTAGATTCTCCTGGTGAAGATTGGAGAAAGATCCCCCTCTTGGTTCTGGTTAGGGGAGAGGAAGGATAATCACTGAGAAATACTTTTAGGGTCTTCTCCATAACAAAGACCCACCTTCCAAGGGAAGAGACATTTCCTGAGCCTCATTTCCTCTGGGGAAGAGAATTCCTCCCACATCACCAGGCCTATCTAGTCCTTCTGGGTCACCTAGTTTGGGGAGTGGGGGAGACCATAGTCAACAAGGGTCAGGGCTTCAAGGAAGTAGACTCTGAATACCTCAGCCAGGAAAGGAGTAGGGGGCATTGAAAAAACAGCTATGCCACTGGAGAGATACTTGTGAAGGTTATAGGTCTGAGACACAGGACCACTATCTCACTGAGATTTAGGCAGAAGATTAGATAATTTACTGCCCACATGCTTAATCACCATACCAACAAGGCTCCAGTATGATATTGGTAGATTATAGCTGAAAGAGGGGCAAGATAGACTTACTCTGAGAAGGAATACTTTGGGAAGTATCCTTGTTTTTGCCTTTGGGAAGGACACTAGAGAATTTTGAAGTCTCTGGCACATAGAGCCCAACTTGTAGCCGGATTAACATTAGCCCTCACACTGAAGACCTTTTTACCTCAATTACTATTACCCAGTATAACATCTGGTGTTCACAACAAACTACAAGGTATGCCTAAGGGCCAGATAAAACACAGTCTGAAGAAATAAAACAATCTCTAGAATCAGACTCAGATATGACACAGTTGTTAGGATTATTAGAAAGGGAATTTAAAGTAATGATTAATATGTAAGGCCTTTATTGGGAAAAGTAAGCAACATACACGAACAGGTGGGTAATGTTAAGTATAGATATGGAAACTCTAGAAAGAATAAAAAAGAAATGCTACTAATAAAAAGCATTATAACGGAAATAAGGAATATCTTTGATGAAATCATCAGTAGATCTGACATGACAGAGGAAAGATTCAATGAGGTAGAAAATAGGTTAATAGAACCTTCTCAAATGGAAACTCAAAGAGAATAAAGAATGGGGAAAAGCAGAAAAGAATTATAGGACAATGTTAAAAATTTAACATACAGGTAATTGGAATGCCAGGAGAAGAGACTGGAGTGGAAGAACAATTTGAAGTAATAATGGCTGAGAACTTTCCAAAATTAACAATAGAAAGCAAACCACAGATCAAAGAACTCAGAAAACATCAGCAAGAAAAATATCAACCCCTCAAGCAAAAACAAAACAAAAAACAAACCCATACCTAGTCATATCATATTCAAACTGCAGAAAAACAAAAACAAAGAATCTTTTAAAAATCCAGAAAATTTGGGACGGGAAGAGAGGAAACCCTTTACCTAAACAGAAACAAGGAAAAGAATTACAGTAGCCTTCTCATCAGAATCCTTGCAAACAAGATGGAAGTGGAGTGAAATATTTAAAGTACTGAAGGTAAAAAAAAAAAAAATCAATGATGTCAAACTCTATACCCAATGAAATTATCTTTCAAATGTGAAGAAGAAATAAAGACTTCCTCAGACAAAAACTGAGAGAATTTATTGCCAGCTAACTTGCTGCACGAGGAATGTTAAAAGAAGTTCTTCAGGCAGAAGGAAAATGATATAGGTCAGAAACTTGGATGTACATTAAGAAAGGAAGAGCAATGGAGAATAAGTAACTGAACCTACAATAAAATCTTTCATTTTTATTCTTAATTGATTTAAAAGATCTGAACTGAAGTAGTAACAATGACAAAGTGATCATAACACATGAATAAATGAAATCTGAAGTGAAATGAATGAATGACAGAAATATTACCAAAATGGGAGGAAAGAATTGGAAATATTCTGGCTTTAGGTACTTGTACCACTCTTAAAGCTAGTTCTTTATAAAGATCAGTGACATTGATAAAATTGTAGCCACACTTAAGGAAAAAAAGAGAGAAAACACAAATTTCCAATATCAGAAATGAAAGAGGGACTCACTACTGGCCTGGTCTCATGGACATCAGAAAGATAATAAAGAGATACTACAAGCAGCTCTATGCCCACATATTTTTTTAATTTAGATGAAATGGACCAATTCCTTAAAAGAGACAAACCACCAAAACTCACAGAAGGAGAAATAAGTAATCTAAATAGCCCTATACTTATTAAAGATATTGAACCAAAAAACAATAACCTTTGAAAAGGAAAACACCAGGCCCAGATTATTTTACTGGTGAATTCTACCGAATATGTAAGGGAAAAATGATACCAATCTATACAATCTCTCCAGGAGAAAGAAAAGGAAGGAACACTTCTTAATTCATTCTATCAGGCCAGCATTGCCTTCATACTAAAACCAGGGAAAGATATTATGGGAAATAAAAACTACAGACTGATATCTTTCATGAACAGACATGCAAACATCCTCAACAAAATACTAACAATTTTATTCCATCAATTTGTAAAAAGAATCACATATCATAGCCAAGTGGGATTTATTCTTGTTATGCAAAGCTCATTCAGCATTTAAAAATCAGTTAATGTATCCATCATATTAACAGACTAAAGAAGAAAAATCATATGATTTTACCAAGTGATGTAAGAAAAACATTTGACATTAAATGATACCAATTATCTACAATGTCTTCCAGAAAATAGAAGTGGAGGGAGCACTTCTAATGCATTCTGAGGCTAGAATTGCCCTAATAGCAAAACCAGATAAAGACACTACGAGAAAGAAAAACAACAGATTGATATCTCTCATGAACAGAAATGCAAAAATGCTCAACAAAATACTAGCGATGTGAATCCATCAATGTATAAAAAGAATCATGCACCATAGCCAAGTGGGATTTATTCCAGTTATGTAAGGCTGATTCAACATTTGAAAATCAGTTAATGCAATGCATTGTATCAACAGACTAAAGAAGAAAAATCATATAATTTTATCAATTGATGCAGGAGAAGAATTTAACATGACAGAAAACCTTCTGCAAACTAGAAATAGAGGGGACATTTCTCAACTTGATAATGAACATTTACCAAAAGATCCACAGTTAAAATTATATTTATCTGATTGTAAGGAGACTTCTCCCCTAAGAGCAGGAATAATGCAAGGATGTCTTCTCTCAGCACTCCAATATCATATTGAAAGATCTAGTTAGTGAAATGAAACAAGATGAAGAAATGAAACAAGATGAAGAAATAAAAGGTATACCAATTGGAAAAGGATGAATAAAATTGTCTTTATTTACAGATGACATGATTATTTACATATAATATCCCAAAGAATCTACAAATAACTTCCTAGAAATAATATAGATGTTGTAGGGCACAAGGTTGATATACAAAGCTAATTGTTTTCCTGTATAGCACCATTGTACAAGTGAAATACTATTGACATTAACACCCCTCAAAATGAAATACTAAGGTACAAATATAATAAAATATGTATAAGATCTATATAAAAACTATAAAACTCTGTTGAAAGAAATAAAAAAATATAAGTAATTGGAGCAATATTCTATGTTCATGAATTGTAAGTCTCAATATTGTTACAATGTCAGTTCTTCCCAATTCAATCTATAGATTCAGTGTAAACCCAAGAACATCCCAGCAAGTTATTTAAAGGTATCAAAAAGTGGTTCTAAAGTTTACATATGGAAAGGCAAAAGATCTAGAATAGTCGACCCGGTACTGAAGAAGAACAAAGTTGGAAGATTCACACTACTTTTTTTCAAGACTTACTATAAAGCTAAAGTTATCAAGATAGGGTGGTATATTGACCACAAAACAGACACATACATCAATGGAACAGAACAGAGAGCACAGAACTGGTTCTACACAAAAGTGGTCAACTGATCTTTGACAAAGGAACAAAGGGAATTCAACACAGAAAGAATAATCTTTTCAACAAATAGTGCTAGAACAATCGGAACAACCACAAGCAAAAAACGAACCTCCACTCAAACCTTAAACTTTTCACAAAAATTTATTCAAAATGAACTGTACTATAGACTTAAATTTATAATGAAAATCTATAAAACATCTAGAAGAAAATATAGGAGAGAATCTAGGTGACGGTCACTTTGGTAATGAGTTCTTAGATAATGCCAAATCATGATCCATAAAAGAAAGAAATTGATCAATTTGACTTTTTTAAAAAAGATTTTATTTTTTTTTTTATTTGACAGAGAGAGAGAGATCATAAGTAGGCAGAGAGGCAGGCAGAGACAGAGGGGGAAGCAGACTCCCAGCTGAGCAGAAAGCCCGATGCGGGACTCAACCCCAGGACCCTGAGATCATGACCTGAGCCGAAGGCAGAAGCTTAACCCACTGAGCCACCCAGGCGCCCCCCATTCGATGTTTTTAAAAATAAAAACCTATACTCCAAAGGCCACTCTTAAGAGAATAAAAAACACAGACTGGGAGAAAATATTTGCAAAGTACATATCCTATAAAGGATTTGTATCCAAAGTATACAAAGAACTCTTAGAACTTAAAAAGAAAACAAACAACCTAATTTAAAAATGGATGAAGGGAGTTGAGGGAAATTGGAAAGGGAGGTGAACCATGAGAGACTATGGACTCTGAAAAACAATCTGAGGGTTTTGAAGGGGCGGGGTGGGAGCTTGGGGGAACCAGGTGGTGGGTATTAGAGAGGGCATGGATTGCATGGAGCACTGGGTGTGGTGCAAAAACAATAAATACTGTCACGCTGAAAATAAATTAAAAAAAAATAATGTAAAATAAATAAATAAATGAAAATGGATGAAAGATTTAAACAGAGACCTCATAGAAGATATACAACTGAAAAGAGGAGATGAAAAGATACTTGTTATCATTTGTCATTAGGGCAATACAAATTAAACCAATAATATGATACTACAACAGAACTATTAGAAATGTTAAAATTCAAACTCTGACAAAACTGACTGCTGGTTGGGGTGCCTGGGTGGCTCAGTCTGTTAAGTGTCTGCCTTTGGCTCAGATCACGATCTCAGGGTCCTGGGGTTGAGCCCCACATTGAGCCCTGCATTGAGCCTTGCATCAGGCTCTCTGCTCAGTGGTGAGTCTGCTTCTCCCTCTCCCTCTGTGATCTCTCTTGCTTTTGCTTTCTCTCAAATAAATAAATAAAATCTTAAAAAACAACAACAAAAACAACAATCTGAATGCTGGTGAGGATGTAGAAGAGAACAGCAAGTTTATTCATTGTGGGTGGGAATATGTAAGCTCTAGGCCCAATGTGGGGCTTGAACTCATGACTTTGAGATCAAGAGTCTCATGCTCTGCTGACTGATCCAGCCGGGTACCCTGGGACAGACATTTCTGAAGACAGTTTAGCAGTGTCTCACAAAGCTAAGGAGAGTCTTACCATATAATCCAGCAATTGTGCTCCTAGGTATTTACTCAAATGAGCTGAAAATTATGCCCACATAAAAACCTGCATGTGAATGTTTATAGCTGCTTTATTTATGCATAATCATCAAAAAACTAGAAGCAAACAAGATGACCTTTAATAGGTAAAGGAATAAACTGTGGTACATCACATAATGTAATATTATTTAGCAATAAAAAGGAATGAGCTATCAAACCATGCAAAGACATGGATGAATCTTAAATGCACGTCGCTTAAAGAAGCCATTCTGCAAGGTTACATTCTGTATGATTCGATTTATATGACATTCTGGAAAAGGCAAAACTCTAGAGATAGTAAATAGGTTAATAGTTTAGGCAAAAGTACAGTGGTGGGGTTGAGGAAAAGTTGAGTAGGAGAAGCAGAGGATTTTTCTCAGAGCAATGAAACTATTCTGTATGAGACTAGATAATGGCCCATAAATGATATTATGCATTTATCAAAACCCGGAGAACTGTGGCCCAGAGTGAACCTTGATGTATGCAAATTTTAAAAAGTCATTTAGGAGGCCAGTGAATCCCAGGACAGAATGCAGAACATGACTAAGGAATCTAAATATTACAAATGTATTCAACAGCAAAACCAAATAGGGTGGGGAGGAATGTACTAAGCTAATGAATAGAGTCTATAAGACTAAAGACAAAAGGAACTATATATAAGCACTAGAGTTGATAAAGTTGCTTCCCATTGGGATATTGGTTAACAATTCTGAAACCACTATACATGTATAGTGGGATTAAACAAGTAAATGGATGGTAGGTGGTGGGAGCTAGGTTTCTCACTGTTGAAGTGAAAAAGTTATAGAGAAGCAAGGAGGAGAAACTAGAATAACCCATGTGGCAATGTATTGGAGTTGGAAACATCATTATGAACTCATGTTTCACTTAATATAGATACAGAGGGTGACGCATAAAAATACTCGTGGATATGTGCACACACATAAGTTAGTTTACATCCATCTATTTCCTGGCGCTGTCTGCTGAGAAGGCCTAGAAGCCAAAATATCCTAGTTGTAGTCATTAGACCCAGAACCCAGGTCTTGGTCTGTAGTACCATTCTGCAATAAAAGAAACCAGAGCTCTTTGAGAAATGGAGATTCTTGGCTTGGGGTAGGAAATACATAGATGATCTTGGAGCATCTTTTACCGTTAGAAAAGAAAGAAGTATTCAAGAAGATCCACAATGTCGGTATTATGTCAGAGACCCAGGAACCAACTGAAAGAGCTCTGTGATGGCTAAAACTGTAATGATTTGAGGAAAAAATAAAGTAGTATTGGATTATAAGCCGAAGTACAAAATAAATATCTGTAAGTCCATACCGACATAAGTCAATGGTCAAATAAACACATGGGGAAAATAGACAAATATCCCTGCAGAATCCATTTCAAATAATTTATATATATACTCTGCCCTCTGATAGGCATAATTCCCCCTTCTTTAAGTGTGGGCTGCACGTAGTGACTTCCTCCCAAAGAGTTCACTGATGGAAAGAGGGGAGGAATAGAGAAGGTACATTAGAGAAATCTGACAAACACTATCTCAGCAAGGTGGTCAAGGTCAACATCAACAACAGAAGTCATGTTGATAGTTGATATCACACCCTGAATATGATATGACCTTGGTTTTTTTGTCTCCATGGTCTTCTTCCTCCCAAATTTATAAGCCTTATCTGATCAGGAGAAAAATATTAGAGAAAACCCAGTTGAGGGACATTCTACCAAATATCTGACCAGTACTTTCAATACTGTCCAGGTCTTTAAAACTAAAGTCTGAGAAATTGTTGCAGCCAGTGGGAACTTAAGGAGACATGATGACTACGTGAAATATGGTACCCTGAAATTTGGAACAGAAAAGGGATATTAGTAGAAACTAAGGAAATCTGCAGGAAGTGTGGACTTTCATAAATAATAAAGTATCAATAGTAGTTCATTAATTTCGAGGAAATGTACCATACTAATGTAACATATAAATAATAGGGGAAACTGGGTGTGGGGTATATGGGAACTCTCTGTACCATTTTTGCAATTCTTCCTCCTAAGTTCAATGCTGTTCTAAAATTTTAAAAGTTTATTGAAAATTGCAATGTTGCTATAGAGTATTCAATTTGGGGAGGTATGAGACCTTTATTTTTGAGCACAAAGGAGTGTGCTCAAGAATCCATTGCTAAGGCAGAGAATTGGAAATTCAATACACTGGTATTATTCACTAAAGCCCAGATTTTATCAGCAAAGTCTTCTCATTTTGTTCCTCTGCCTTTATTAGCATTTGCAACACTCTCAATTTAGCATCGTTTGCAATGTCATTACCATACTGGTTATTTCCTCTTCCAGATCATTAAGTTAAAATAGACCAACTCTGATACCACACCCTGTGGCAGTTCTGAGACCTTGTCCTCAAATGGCTGCAGAGCTATGAAGTTAGAAACCAGCTAAATAATAATTATCTGCAAATGGCAATTTCCTAACTTAATTGGTTGAATTTCATTCTGCAGGTGGTGATATTAAAGAAAACACTTTCCTGCTGTCCAAACAGACATGCTGTGGTTCTGAATTCTGATGGAAAGGTAACTAACTAAGTGAGCTTGCTGTGGCATATTATCCATCACTCCCCAGGGTTAATTGTTGATATCTCAGAGAGCTGACTGTTATCAGATCAGTATTTCCACGATCCTCCTTTATCAGTTTGGACTATTTTCCTATGCGAGGAGTGGGTTTGTTTTAGGTTTTCCCATAGTAGAAACTAAACTAAGTGTCTGTCACCCACTGCTTTCTTCCTCTGGAGTCACTGTCCAGAGAGAAAGGTATACATATGGCAGATGTCCACTTCAGTTCATTTTCACAAGGTGAACACATTCTTGTAAGCAGGACCTAGATTAAGAAACAGAACATTAAGAAACAGAACATTACCAGCACCCCAGAAACCCTCTGCTGCCCAGGCTTCAACCTCCACCACCACCTCCCAACCTCAAAGATTAATCAGTACCCTGGTTTTAAAACTATAGATTCATTATGATTGTTTTTTGCATGTTTTAAATATGTAAAGTGAGTCCTAATTACATGCTCTTTTGGGTCTGACTTCTTTTGCTCAGCATTATTACATCTGTGATAGTCATCCATTTGTTATGTGAAGTTGTAGGTAATTCCTTCTCATTGCTCTATAGTCTTCCATTGAGTAAACAGACTTCAGTGTGTTCAAACAATGATATGGATTTGGGTGCTTTCTAGTTGGGGGCTTTTAAGAACAGTGCTGCTATTTAACTTTCTAGTTAGTATGTGTCTTTGGATGACTATGTGAACGCATTTTTGTTGGGTTTTGTTTAGCTATAGCAGATACGTGAGGCAGTGAAGTATGAAGTACTGGGAGCTTAAATTCAGATAAACCTGGTTTTAAATTTCAGCTTGACTACTTACTAGAAACCTGGGCAAGTTCCTTAACCTCTCTGAGCTCAGTTTTATTTTTATTTTTTTTTTTTATTTTAAAGGTTTTATTTATTTATTTGACAGACAGAGATCATAAGTAGGCAGAGAGGCAGGCGGCGGGGGTGGGGGGGGGAGAAGGCTCCCCTCTGAGCAGAGAGCCTGATGTGGGGCTTGATTCCAGGACCCTGGGATCATGACCTGAGCCGAAGGCAGAGGCTTTAACCCACTGAGCCACCCAGGCACCCCATGAGCTCAGGTTTTAAAATCTGTCAGATTGGGGTCCCTGGGTGGCTCAATCAGTAAAGGGTCCGACTCTTGATTTGGGCTCAGGTCATGATCTCAGGGCTGTGAGATTGAGCCTGCGCATTGGGCTCCATGCTGGGTGTGGAGCCTGCTTAAGATTCTCTCCCTCTCCCTCTGCCTCTCCTCTCTCTCTCTCTCTCAAAAAAAAAAAAATCTGTCAGATAGGAATTCAAATAGTCCCCGCCTCATAGGGCTGTTGTTCAGATTAAAAGAAATAATATATGGCCAAAATGTAATGCAGTGCTTTGCACAGAACAAGTACTCAGTAAATGTCAGCCATTGTTATTTGTAAACATCATTTATTGAAAAGTCACTCGACATTATTTAAGCTTCACACAGAGGTGAAATAAACATTATTTACAGATTTTTTAAAAATTGTAAGATCCTGAAAAAATGTGTACAGACCAAATAAATACTATTTAGACCTCTCCACTCAGCCACGTCCCAGCTACTCTTCCTCATTCTCTCAAATTCTGAATACACAGAGACATGCCTGCAGCTAAGCCTTCTTCATCCCACAGGCTCCCATGAAAGCTGAACACAAAATAAGGGAAATAAGTCTTCATTTCTGTCACAGTTTCCTTGTGGAAAGAACCGGAAGGAAATTTGATACCTGGGACTCACTGCTAAATTTGTATCCATTTGGAACCCTTCATCTCTCTGAGATTATTCAGACCAGATCTTTATTATTAAAAATATATTTCACAGTATTGTACAAATACTATGTTGAAATAAAATGTCACACACAAGAGATAGCCCTGTCTTCTTTGGGTAAAAAGGAACCTTTTCCCCTTCCAATAAAAAATAATTCATGCTTCCTGTAAAAATATAGACAAACTGCAGAGAAACATCAAAACAAAAAGTGAAGAATATTTGTAATCTTATTGCCCAGAGATTTCCTGCTCTTTTTGCCATCGAAAATAAATAAATAAATAAATGTATGTATGTATGTCCAAATTACAAAAAATTGTGGAAAAATTTTTAAGTCATAGAAAAGCAAATCAAAACAGCAAATAAGAAATCCATTATGATGTCACCATTCTGAGATACCTCTGTTTCTATCAGATGCTGCTATGTTGTTACTATTCTTTTCCCTTCTCTATCTCTCTCTTCTTTTATTCCTTCTTTCCTTTCCTTCTTGTCTCTTAAAACAATAATATCAAGTTATGAAACTCTTCTGTAGTCTTTTTTAAATACCTCTTTTGGACATATCAAATACTGCATGTTTCAGTAAATATTCATCTAAAGCCTGATTTCTATTTTTATTTGTATTTTTTTAAGCCTGATGTTTAATAACTACGTAGCATTCCATCTCATGAATCATTTGCTTAACATTCCACTGGCATTGAGTATTTAGTTCACATTTTTTCATTAATATCAAGAAGTCTATGAAGAGGATCATGATATATGTATTTTTTCATCTCTGATTATTTTCTTATGATGATTTTCCAGAAGCAGAGTTACTGATTTAAAGCTTCTACATATTAAACAATGTTTGATAACATTTGCCAAATTGCCTTTCTAGAAGTTTTACTGTTTAACTTTTACTTTTGAAAGAGAGAGGGAGAGGGGCGCCTGGGTGGCTCAGTGGGTTAAAGCCTCTGCCTTCAGCTCAGGTCATGATCCCAGGGTCCTGGGATCCAGCCCTGCAACTGGCTCTCTGCTCTGCAGGGAGCCTGCTTTCTCCTCTCTCTCTCTCTGCCTACCTGCGATCTCTCTCTGTCAAATAAATAAATAAAATCTTAAAAAAAAAAAGAGGGAGGGAAAGCACATGAGGGAGGGAAGGGGTAAAGGGAGAGGGAGAGAGAATCTTAAGCAGGCTCCACGTGGAGCCCAGCACAGGGCTTGATCTCAGCATTCTAAGGTTAGGACCTGAACCAAAACGAAGAGACTGAGGCTTAACCGACTGAGCCACGCAGGCACCCCTGGAAGTTTTACCATTTTAATTGCTACCATCTGTTTTTAGGAAAGCCATTTCATCATGCTTAGGGCAGTATTGAGCATTATGATTTTAATTTTTTGACAAATGTATTAGGGAAAAACTGTTTCAGTGTTTTTATTTTTCTTTGATTAACAGTGAGGTTGGATATTATTTCAACTATTTTCCATTTTACTTTCTCCTATGAATTAGATTTTTAATATCCTTTGACTATTTTTCTTAGTGTATTTATGTTTTTTTCATTGGGTTACTAGCTTTTTATATGTTTAGTAATTTTTATAGACCTTTTTATATTTTTAATATGTTAAGTGATTAATCTTTGTTTTTCTTATTTATTGTTAACACATTTCCCTGTTCATCATATGACATTCATGGTGTCCTTGGACACATAGAAATTCAAAAATTTTAAGTCAAGAACAAAATCTTCTTTTATGTAATCATGTTATTAGCTGTTCACAGTATGATGTCTTACATTGTATTTATACACAAAAATCCCTTGTCAGTCAGAAATTAATAAAATTATAATTTATACTTAGTTTCTGCCTTTTTTAAAAATAATTTTGTTCTTAACATTTGACTCCTTGATTCATCTAGAATTTATTTGACATTATAAGATTATATTATGAAATAGGATTCTAACTTGACTTTCTCCAACTAGTTAATTTTCCAAACCCCTTCTGTTAAATAAACCTCTAACTTCTATTTTTTTGTTATTCCTTCTTTGTTGCATTTGAAATTAAAATATATACAAGGTATGTTTCCTGGTTATCTCTTTATTCCTACTGATCTTTTATTTATGGAATAAATCTCTATTACATATCTATACCTACTGTTTCCTAGACATATAAGCTCCATAAGTGCAAGTCTTCTTATCACTTCCTATTTTTTCCCCACTTGCTTCTTAACATCCAGTTAATTTGAAAGCCTTTGGGCCGTTGGAAACAAATCTTTTTCCACTCATTCCTCCATGACATTCTTGCCAGGCACAGATGGATTATAGAGTCTTGATTGATTAGGAAAATCAATCAAAAACATGTTCTGCTCCTTCCATTCTACCTTGATTGAGCAAAGGCAGAAAGTTTCCTTTTTAAGATGTAGCTATGGTAAGTGAGAACATTAAATCTACAGTCAGAAATCCTGGGCTTGCCTTGAGATTATATATATATATATACATATACATATGTGTGTGTATATATACATATATATATGTATATATATATATATATATACATATATATAAAATTTCATGTCTTTAGAAAAATGTCTCCACTTCTTGGACCTCCAGCTTCCTCATCTTTAAAATGGGATTAATTGCACTTGTGTTACAGAAATCTTTGAGGCTGAAATGAGAGTAAGTATTATAAGTCTCCAAAAATTGTAAAATGGTGGCACCTGGGTGACTCAGTCAATTAAGTGTCTGCCTTCATCTCAGGTCTCCTGAACTCAGGGTCCTGGGATCAAGCCCCACATCAGGGTCCCTTCTCAGTGGGGAATCTGCTTGTCCCCTTCCCCACCCTCTCCCCACTCATGTGCATGCTCTCTCAAATAAATAAAATCTTCAAAAAAATTGTAAAATGTCATGAAAATATAAATTATTATTGTTATTTTTAGTCAAACTGATATAAAAATGACCTGAAAGCAGGGCTCATGTCGTGATGCCTTTGTGATCCCTTGTCTATGAACACTTTATTTAGTACTTATTATACTCATAGGGAGCCCTCAGTAAACACATCCCTGCTCATGTAGATGTTATCTAATATGACCTGATGGAAACATACCCTGATCAGAAAATCCAAGCAAATAACTCATTATTTGCTATGGATTTCAGTTGCCTTTAGTAGCTTATACAAGCTTCCTGCTATCCCGAAGTTTGGGAACCATATTAAATATTGTTTAAAAGAATAAAGAGGATCTATAAGATTATACATTAAGCCTTTGACATTTGACAAAGATACCTCTCTAAACCCTCACAAATCTCCAAATTTGCAAATACTGTGATAATGTACACTTTTTATCATTCAATACACTAAAATATGACTAAAATATTTGTGGTCATATTTTTTGGTGATTGTATGTCTACTGGCCCCTTGGTTTTGAGTCAAAGTGCTTGAACTTCATTTTCCCTGAGGTGGTCCTTCCTGTTAGCTCCTTGACCTGCCCTCAAACAGACTCCAGTACACTTCCTGACTTGCCCAAGTGCTGAACCCAGGATGAACAGAGCTTATGACCAGATTGACAGCCCTGCTCAAACTTGAATCTTTTCTACCAGGAGAACAATTCTAAGACTGCAAAGTGGGGAGGCCAAATGAATACTCAGAAGACTGAGGAGACTTGAAAGCTCCAGCTGAAAAAAATGGGTAGATGGAGTTTGCTGGGCCTGTCAAGGTTTTCATTTCATTTTACAGATGAGAAAAACTAAGACTCGGGTTTTTGAATAACTTGCCTAAGGTCAAGGAGCTTAAAGAGTCAGGATTTCAAGCCCTGTCAGAATTTGTATTTCATACTCTTAGCTACCTTGTTCTATGGTAATGCCAAAAAATCTCCTGGTTATCATTTTTTTTTCCCTGCTAAGTGCTCAATAAATGTCCAGATAAACCAGGGCTTGTGGGGAACAATTTGTGCCTGTTATGTAAGTGGAAGGTAAATTTTATTCTGCTTCAAATATCTCTGTGAACAATGGGGAAGCTTAAGCAGCTGGTAAGCAATTAGGGGTCTGGACAGCTGAGCTCCACACTGAGCAAGACAGGCTGGAGAGTGTCTATGAGGGCGGGGCTTGAGTGCTCAGTGCCAGCACTATCTGGAGACTTGGTGACCATGGGATTCTGATCCCTGCAGCCCCACAGCACCTTCACAACCCTGCTAATTAATTCCTGCATCTGTCAGCAGACACCCAGGCATCTCCCATCTTCATACTAATAGCATTTTCTCTAAAGAGAAATCTGGATTGAGGAGAGCCAGCTTGGAGCCCTATCTAAGAAGGTTTAATTTTGTTACTGTAGTGTGAAAAGGTTCTTTTTTGTGCCTCTTCTCACCACCTGCTTGGCCTATTAAAGATACAAAATGTGTCTCCCCATCATGATTCCCCTTTCCTACCCCTTGCCCCACTGTCATCTGTCAGGGAGGCCTTTCCTCTCTTCCCCTATCCCTTTAATGAGGGTAAAGGTAGGTCCGTGTCTTCCCACCAATCCCAGCTCTACTCTGGGACCAAAAAAACAAAACAAAACAAACCCACAAAAAAGCTTCTCAATATTTCCCTTCGTTTGAATTTGGAGCCACAGACCTCTTCCAAAAATTGCAGGGATTATCTATTTCCCATCAGGATTCATAGTTTTTTATTACTGTACACTAAATACACATGTGGCCAAATGCTAAAAGGCCAGTGTTAAAATCATATTTGGTCAAAGCTAAAGCCAAAGGTGAAAATCACCATCATAAAATGAACTTCGAGGTCATAAGGCTAAATGTGAAAATGTACCAAAATATTTATTATTAAAAATCCAATATTCAACTTGTACAAGATTGACACTGCAGATGAGAGATAATATTTTCTCAGGTACTCTGAGCTGCTTGCTTGTGTGATCACTGCAATGTACATCTGTGATACAGAATAGATGCTCACTTTCAAATGAGGTTGGGGGATAAGCAAGATGTTTTGAGGCTTGTTCTGTTAATAGAGGATTCTGCTGGGGGAAGGCTGCCACCAGATTGTTAAAGCAGCCTTCCTTTCTACTAGCGACCAACTAGGGCTAAGGAGATTTCTTTCTCCTTTGGTGGACTTGAACTTTGGTCAAGGTGAGGAACTAATTGAAACAATCCCCCAGCACTGCTCCCCACCCCGGCCGCACCCACCTTCAATGAAGCTCTGGGAGTTGCTTGAGAAAATTACTTTTTTAAATGTTCAGAAAGTCTTCTATGTTATCTTGTTGAATAGTAGAAATGATAGCACTGAAAACAATCTCTCAAGAGGTAGGCATATGATATAGTTTAATCTCCATCATTTGGACTTGTGTTATTTTTGAATTCAAGTGTTTGTAAAACGCTTGTCGGTTCCAAAAGGAATTAATGTTCTTCTTAAACTTATCAACTAATACTCTGTTAATCTGGTATAAACCGTCAATCTAAATCTCTACTTACTGAACTATTTGAAAGTTCTTAATAATTGTTTTGGAATGTAAAATTAATAGCTTTCACATCATCAACTGTAGTAGCGTTTAACTTTCGCAAAGATCAATATACATTTATACTTAAACGGTTTGAAAAAATTTCCATATGTGAAGCACATGAGATTTTTCTACTCCGAGTTATATCTAGAATGCCTACCTCCAAATTACATCTAGAATTTGAATACTAACACTCCGATGATAACAATAAATAAGAATGCTGTGTCTTATTCATTTCACAAACATTATGTTGACCAAATGGGAGGGTGATCTACATTAGCATGTGATCTTCATGCATAGATGGGAGGATATAAAAAATGATATAGGTGTTCAGGCTTTTTTGGTCTTTAAAGGGCCAAGACAGATGAAAATTTCATCTTTATACTGAGTCCAGAGCCTACTGGTGGGTTCATCCTCAGGTCCCAGCTGAGATGGTTTCAGGACGAAGTTCAAACCAGCCTTCCTTTAAAAGGTCATCTCTTTTAAAAAATAAATAAATAAAGTGGGGTGCCTAGGTGGCTCAGTGGGTTAAGCCTCTGCCTTCGGCTCGGGTCATGATCTCAGGATCCTGGGATCAGGTCCCGCATGGGGCTCTCTGCTCGGCGGGGAGACTGCTTCCCCCTCTCTCTCTGCCTGCCTCTCTGCCTACTTGTGATCTCTCTGTGTCAAATAAATAAAACCTTAAAAAATAAATAAATAAATAAATAAAGTAAAAATAAAAGGTCATCTCTTCACTTGACTTGAATGCTCTCCTTCACTGTGGTTCTACTACTTCCCTTCTTTTGAGGCCACACCTCTCCACAAAGATCTTCCTTGTTTCCTTCCACTTCCAGGCTACGCCCTCTCTCATTCATTCATCAAAACTTCCCTGAGCTTGCACGGTGTACAAGCAGTGTGCTAGTTCCTGGACATACAGCTGAGAGCTAAACATTCCCTTCTCTCAAGCAGCTGCTGCTCTAGATGTGGAAAGATGGGTAAATAGGGGATTCGTGTCTACAGTGTGTGATTAAATGCTATGTAGCAGGAGACCACAGGGCACTGAGGGAGCTCATAGGAATGTGGCACCTTGCCCAGCTTAGAATGGCAGAGGAATGCCTAGGGACACCCAGCGAACAGCTGGGGGAAAACCAAACCAAACCAAAAACAAGCATTCATTTGGTTCCTGTCTCCCTTGCTCACCCCAGGTGGTATTTTGAAAGACCATTAAATGATCTTCTTATAAAGTCCAGTGGTCCTTTTTGTTTTTGTTTTTTCTTTTAATGGCATCTGAGACATTTGACCATGCCTATTTTCCCTTCACTTTCCTGACACGCTAGTCATCCTGGCTATTGGGGTCTCATCTGCTCCTGCTCTTCCCTATCCTTGCTGATGTCTCTTTTCATGCTTTCTCTTCTTTTTTTTTAAATCTCTCTTTCTCTTCCCTCCTTCTGTGTGTGCAACTCACTGAAGGCTCAGCCCAGGATCCTTGGAATTTTCTTCTCCCTCTGGGAGAGTTCATTAATCCCCACCTCTAGTCTAACTCTTCTTTCATTAAAATGTGCACCACACCTCAAACTACGTACATACTCAGCCCATTCTCTGTCTTCATATCTACTTTAGTCCCATCATAGTCCTCCTCCTGCTGTAAAAACTACCATTCCAGGAGCGCATAGACAGCAGCCATTATTAACATCTCACTTAGAATTTCTTTTCTCCTTCTAGCAGTGGTGCCAATAGTTTCATCTCAAATTGTAGAATATAGATTTTTTTTCCCTTGTTAGGGGCATCTTAACCCCACTACAGTGAAGGAGATTGGAATATTCTACCTCAGAATATGCCACTTTGGTGTAAGGATTATTTTGAGCTGAAGGCAATTGAGAAACAGCAAGTGTGCGGAAAGTTCTCTACTCTCCTCTTTTTGCCCAAAGGCAAGGTAGAAATTTCCCTTTGTGAAGATGTCTCTTCTCCCCACTCCCATACAAGCAAGAGGAAAATGACCAGAGATACTCTTATCACCCCAGAGACTGCGTGAGATTGAATCTGAGTAACAAACCTCACTGAAATAACCTTTATTTTTTATTAGTTTTTCCCATGTATTTATTACCCACAATTTACCACCTCTAGAGGCCCAAACTGCTTTTCTTAGCTTTGTCACTTCTCAACAAATTCATCAGTGTTTGTTAAAGTGGTATATAAGCTCTCAGGCCCACCCACTTGGATACACTTCCTTTTCTGTAAGACCCCCATGCACATGTAAATACAATATTAACATCAAATAAAGTGATGTGCCCTTTTTCTTGTTAATCAGTTTTTTGTAATTTTATTTTGCCCTGAAACTGAACCTAAGAGGGTAGAAGCAAAAGTTTTTTCTTCCCGGACAAGATAAATGGAATAATAAAAAAATTTTTTTTGATAGGGCTTGCAAGTAATTCCTGACTCTTAAAATCATCACCAAGGATACATATGGAAAGAAGTTAATGATACATTATTATTAATAAAAAGTGGGGGAGGGATGGGGGAATGGGGTAACTGGGTGATGGACATTAAGGAGGGCCTGTGATGTAATGACCACAGGGTGTTATATGAGACTGATGAATCACTGCACTCTACCTCTGAAATTAATAATACATCATATGTTAATTCATTGAATTTAAATAAAAAATAAATGTAAAAAATAAAAAAATGAAGAAGGTTACAAAAAGACAGGTGAAGTGTTTCCCCATTTGGGGGGGAATATATATAGTGTATATTGTGTATGTGTTTAAGTTGTATGTATGGGTATTACCTATTTATTACTGCTTAACAAATTACTTCAAAACTTAGTGGCTTAAAACAACAAAAGTTTATTATCTGATAGTTTCTGTGTGTGTAGAGTTTGGAAATGGTTTGGCTGGGTGGTTTCAGCTCAGGGAGGCTCATGTCTTTCGAGTCAGAATGTTGGCTGGGGCTATAATCTCTGAAGACTTGACTAGAGCTGGAGGATCTCTTTCCAAGATGGCTCTCTCATGTGGCTGTTGGCAGGAAGCTTCAGTTCTTCACCATATGTGCCACTCCATTGTGCTGCTTGAATGTCCCCATATGGCAACTGCAACCCCCCCCCAGAGAGAGTGATGAGACAAAGAGAAAGGGAGGGAGGGAAGAAGGGTGGGAAGAAGAGGGAGAGGCAGTGAGACACGGAGACAGAGAGACAGTTTTAGAAATCCCATACCAACACATCTACCACATTTGAATAGCTAGAAGTGAGTGGTTACGTTTGACCCACTCTCAGTGGGAATGGAATTAGGCTCCACCTTTTGAGGGAAGGATTGCCAAAGACTTATTTGGACATATTTTAAAATGACTACAATTTGTGGGAAGGGAAATTATCTGTAAGAATAAACACACCATTTTTAATAATGATTATCTCTGGATGGTGGGATTATGAGTTATTCATTTATCTGTATTTTTTAAGTTTTTTAAAAAGGTTTTATTTATTTATTTATTTGTTTATTTATTTAGAGTGCATGTGAGCTCCTCAACTCTGCTGAGCATGGAGCCCCACATGGGGCTTGATCCCATGACCCTGAGATCACGACCTGAGCAGAAATGAAGAATTGAATGCTTAACCAACTGAGCCACCCAGTCACCCCTTAAGTATTTTATATGAACATGACTCTATTAAAATAATACACATTTTTAAGTAGACTACAAAAAAATGTTACATAATGCTGATGTTGTAGAATGCTGAACACATTTCTTGAGACGTTCTCAGTAAATTCACTTAAAATGATTTGGCCAGAAATGGTTCCCTAATACAGAACTTCTGAAGCACCTACCACATTATTCTCAGTTTATAAAACTGAGGCAGAGAGAGATTAATTGAGGTTCCCTCACTGCTCAAAGGCATAGAATAAGTATGTGCTATAAATGGGATTTGAACCTGAGCAGCCTGGTTCTACAGCCCAAGCTCTTAAATTAAATGAAATATCCACAGCACATACTAGACTCTATGTAGTCACACTGTAGATCACACAAACAATAATATCAGAGAAATGGAAGAGCTCAGAGAAATGAAAGAACCAGAGCTGATCTAGGCAGGGAAAGCTTCACAGAAAACACAAACAGTGAGCTGTGTCTTGAAGAGAAAGTGGGATTTGGGGAATTTAAGGATGCCGTTCCAAATGAGGGGAGCAGCCTGGCCAAGGTCCAGAAAAAGGTTGGAGCTTGGCCTTTCAAAAGATGTCCCCCTGAGAAAAGTGGTTCTGGTAAAGTGGATGGGTTTCTGTTGAGTTGTGTGAGTTAAGGGAAAATGGAGTGAGGTAGGGGTAGGGATGGGAGGCCAGATTCAGAGGAGCCTTGGCTACAGGTATGAGGGCCTACCTTTAATTTATGTTCACACACAGACTTGGAGATCTTGGTCCTTTGCCACCAGGAGGAACTTAGAAATTTTCTGGTTTAGAAATACAGCAACCTAAAGCCTGTAGAAGAAAATGATTCACTCCCTTCCCAAATTTATTTTGCTTTTTTTAAAAAAAAATTTATTATTATTTTTATTATTTTTTATTTTTTACTTTTTTAGGAATTGTTGGAATGCTAGGACAGTTTTCCTTCAAAATTCTTAATTACTACTATTTTTATAATTAACTTTTTTTCTAGTGAAAATAATAGAGTCCCTTTTCTAAAATGGGCCACTGGAGGCTATTGCTTATTTTGTACTAATTGAACTTATAGGAAGTCTGTGTTCTAGACTAGGATACTGTCATTAAAGAAGACCCATTTCCAAAAACCACCCAGGGCACTCCCTGTTGATGTGGGAGGTTTACTTATTTGTCTGTTTGTTTATTTAGTATACATGTTCTGGAGATGAAGCCTTTTTCTTATAAAGCTGTTCCCAAAGGATGTAACAGTTTATGGTGCATGGAAACTTGGAAATCACTGAAGTTAGTTCTGCTCAGCAGATATTGGTATCTTATTAACTCTCAGAAATAATCCAATTTTTGTAACAATATGGATGGGACTGGAGGAGATTATGCTGAGTGAAATAAGTCAAGCAGAGAGAGTCAATTATCATATGGTTTCACTTACTCGTGGAGCATAAGGAATAACACAAGGACTTTGGGAGATGGAGAGGAGAAGTGAGTTGGGGGAAATCGGAGGGGGAGACGAACCATGAGAGACTGTGGACTCTGAGAAAGAAACTGAGGGTTTTGGAGGGGAGGGGGGTGGAGGGTTGGGTGAGCCTGGTGGTGGGTATTAAGGAGGGCACGTACTGCACGGAGCATTGGGTGTGGTGCATAAATAATGAATCTTGGAACACTAAAAAAATTAAATTAAACTAAAAAAATAATTTCCAAGATGGAAAATATGAAGATAGTTAAATTAAAAAAATACCTTATTTGCTTTCCATTCTCTTTATCAAAGTTTATGTTGAAATGAAGCACTGAAAGAGCTAAGATCAATTCTCCATGGTACTTAGGACCCATTTCACACCACAGGCTCTTAGATGATGTCATGTTAATTACCTAGAAAGGCTGGATGAAACATTTTTTTTTTCCTTTGATGACTAATGATATCTACTGGGTTCTACCCTGCTCCCCATGTTTTTCCAGCAAGGAGTTTAGATATGGGTTCCGACTCCTGGATTATTTCAAGTCCCCTCATTCAGACTGAAGATCAAAGTAATTCGGAGTAGGCACACATGGCCCCAGGAACTAAACAGAATATCTTTACCTTGCTGGGCAATTCCCAGGGTATCAACACTGCCTTACACATGGGCTCCACGAATTACCAAGGGTGAATTATAGCTTATCCTGTCTAGACCCACCTGTCTTCTTCCTCCCATCTTTACTACTTTCCTTCCTTCCTAGCAACAAGGTGAGAGAAACATCATGGAATTATTGTGGGGGCAGGGGCACTCCAAAACCAATCTGGGAAAAGAATTGTATATGTGACATTATCAAAGAGGTCTGGCCATTAGCAGGGCGATTAATGTACTCAGCGGTACCTTTCATTGAGGGTCAAGTCTCCATAGTAGCTAATGTGGGCAAAATGATCTTCAAGCATCCATTAAGGCTCTCAGATAAATGCCCAGGGGAATTAATTCAATAGCTACCTCTATTTGGGCCCACTGTTCTCCCATGACTTGGGCCTTCTTACCCAACCACTGTGCCAACCTTGCCTCGGTGATGCATTGGGCTCAGATCCACATCCAGGGCCCTGCTCAGATTTTCACTCTTCTCACTCTTCCTGCCCCTTTGGGGACCTCTTATTTGTATACTCATGTGGTTAGCTCTTCGTCTTGCTGAGCCTCCTTTCCTGCACCCCAAATCATTCAATCAACCTTAACTGTCTCCGTTTTGTGTCACTTCTCGGGGTTTTTATTGAATGCCATTTTGTCTGCATTTTTTTTCTGCCTCTTTGGTTTTTCTTCAGTAATAATTTTTATTTTTTAAAGCTAGACTTATTTTATAAAAGAAAATTGTCCCCACTAATGGAGATTAGATTGTGGGTAGATAAGATACACATTTAGCAAATGTTGCCCAGAGATAGCATACATGATTTCCATCTTCATGTGTATTTGTGAGTTTTTCTATCTGTGCCTATTTTGGAGTGAAATTGTGTTACAGCTGTTATATTAGGGGGGGAAAAACACTCCAGCTCAATATTTGGTTATTCAAATTACAATTTCTGTGGTATTAGTTCGATTTTTGTTGAGACAATGCTGCCTATAAAAACAGCTCCTCAAATCTCAATCGTTTGCCACATCAAGCATTTTTTTCTCACTCTTGGGTCTGTAGGTTGGTTAGGCAAGCAGCAAGTAGGTGCATGTGACACGGAGAGGGGACCAGCAGGAAACAGCTGGAGGAAGATGAGTTTCCATGGCTAGGCTGGTGGCAGGTTTAGAAGGGCCTCATGCAACAAGCCAACAATGGGGAATCCCAGAGCTTTTAATGTAAAGAAGTGGCATGATTTTATCTGAGAGAGTAGATAACACTGATGCTGGGTGGAGGATGGGGTGGAGCTGGAGTTGCCTAGAGGCAGGTACCCGCCTGGAAGCCTGGGATGGGAGTTGAACCAGGAGCTGATGAGCCCATGAATTAAGACCTTGACCTTATGAGTCAGGTCTTAGAGCACAGATACTGGAGCTTAGTTTCAGGATGCAAAAATTGGCAGGCTATTTGATGTAGGGAGTAAAGGTGAGGAGAAGCTAGGATGAAACCAAGGTTCAGAGGTCATCTGGGAAGAAAGTAGTGCCACCCTGGAGAGTGGAGACACGCAGGAAAAGCACAGAGGAAAATGAAACCCCTGGTATCCTGTGCCCACTGCTTCAGGCTTTTACAGGACAGGCACACAAACTCATTTCCTTAGCCACAGAATTAGGGCAGAATGTGGGTGACGATGGAGTTGACAATCACCATTGATACTGACAATGAGCCCAACTCTCCTTCCATGCATTGATTATCTGATTTGATCCTCATAACAGTCCTATGGAACAGGTAGTTTTCCTCTCCTCACTTTATAGATGAAGAACATGACAGGTGGAGTTTGTGAGGTTCTGAAGGCACACAGCTGGTAAGTGGTAGAGTAGAAATTTGATTCCATGTATGTATGTCTCCTTTATTTTTTTAAAAGATTTTATTTATTTATTGGAGAGAGAAAGAGAGCATGAGCAGGGCGAGGAGCAGACAGAAAAGCAGGCTCCCTGATGAGCAGGGAGCCCAATGAGGGGCTCAATCCAAGGATCCCGGGATCATGACCTGAGCTAAAGGCAGCCGCTTAACAGACTGAGCCACCCAGGTGTCCCTGTGTGTCTCTTTTATGTCCACTTCAGTGAGGTAGTTGTTACCCCAAGGCTGGGCTGATATTCAGTTAGGGCTGGCTGGCCTAGGTCCAGAGGGATGATTTCACACTTCCCTGAAGTCCTCCGGAAACCATCTGAATCGTATTAAGTCAGTGACTTTATTATACACAATCATTGACTAAGTGATTGCAGTGGCTTCATGACAATCATCTTCCTAAGAAAGTTAACCCCTTTCACAAGTAGCATTTTCCCACTTCACAAAGACCTTTCACGTGCATCTTCTCCTTTGTTCCTTACAAAAATGTTGCAAGGAATGTAGAACAGATATTGTGATTGCTAAGGGTCAGCTAATTTTCCTTAAAGAATCAAATGGTATATATCTTAAGCCTTGTGAGCCATACCATGTCTGTTTCAACTACTCAACTCTGCCTTTAGAGCACGAAAACAGCCACAGACGATTCGTAAATGAAAGAGCATGGCTGTGTTCCAATAAAACATTATTTACAAAATTAGGCAACCAGCTATATTTGGTCTGTGAGCCATAGTGTGCCAGCTCTTACTCTACACGAATATGCTTCCATTCCAAGTGGTTAAATGGAGGCTCCTGGCTGGTTCAGTTGGTAGAGCATGCAACTCTTGATCTCGGGGTTGTGAGTTTGAGCCCCACGCTGGGTGTAGAGATGACTTAATCATAAAAAAAAATTAAAGCACACAAACAAAAACCCTACAAAGTGTTTAAATGATCTTCCCAATTTCATACATCTTGTAGAAGTTGGAGGGGGGTTAAGTCTCTTGCTTATGTTGTTCATTCAGTGAATGTCTGAATCCCTGTTATGTGTCAGGCACAGTTCTACATCATGGGGACAAAGAAGGTCCCTATATCCATGCAGTTTACATGTTTTGGGGAGAAAGATGATGGATAAGTAAATGAGCAAAGGAGATAACTCCAGAAAGGGATGAGTATCATGAAGAAAATAAAGCCGTGCTAACCAGAGGACAATTTAAGCTATGGGAATCAGAGAAAACCTCTCTGAAACAGAAAAATTTGAGCTGTAATCTGTAGGAAGGGAATGAGTCAATTACACAGATACTTGGGAAAGATGATTTACAGGCAGGGGGATTAAGTAATGGGGAAAAAACCAAAGAGAAGCAGGGGGAGGCTAAGACCTGAGAAATCAACAGGGTCCAAATTATAAGCCATGGCAAAGAATTTGAATTTTATTCTAAGTGAAATGGAAAGCCAGTGCTTTTTTGACTATGACATGCTGTTCTTAAATCGCTTTGTGTCTCTTCTGTTGCTTAAGCACATGGCAGATGCTCTCAGAATATAGTCATGGACTGATGGGTTCTATCACTTAGGTTGTCTCAAGATGTGCAAGGCCCATCGGCAGGCTGGGATCATTGAAGACCCTTGTGAGGGGACACATTTAATAGATCCTTTTTTAATAGATCCCTTTGTTCTCTCCTGGGGTAGTGCTGGGCACCGTCCAGACCATCTGCTCTGGCCCAGGCTCCCTGGCCATAGGCTCTGCCACCATTTGCCAAAACACTCCGAAAGCCAGCCGTAAGATGTCTGTGACATCACAGCCACTTCGTCAGGAGGAGCCATCATGGCAGATCAATGGTTTTGTGACCATCTTGTTCTAAGTGTACAACGGAACAGCTGTGGATAAGTTCTCTGTCTCTATTTTCTCATCTGTAGCCTCAAGCTGGTGAAATGAAATTATGTATGTGAAAGGTCTGAGCCAGAGAATGCTCAGTGTGGCAGTTCTCTTTCCTTCCCAAATGTTCTTGTGTTTAGTGATTCCCAGCCAAGTCCCATCAGAAGTAGTGATTCACTTAGCAGCTTTGTTTTATTAGAATTTTTCAAGTACTAAAAAAAAAAAAAAAGACAGCAAGCCTTAAAGTAATTGGATATGCAGTAAAGCTGTGTGGCCATTTCTGGCATGAGAGTCTTTGGAGGGGATCATTGTGGTAGACCCTGTGATACTCTCCACCTGGATCGCCCCCTTCAGTGAAGGAAGGTTTGCTGCCAGCGGTTAGACTTCAAAGTTGGCCCTTTTCAGAGACTGCGTCAGGCTGGGGCACCATCCCTCCAATGCCATCCCCTTCCAGGTGGCCCCTCCCAGTTGCTGATTGATGAGGGAGTACGACCATTTGACTATCTTGGCAAAATCTGGGAGAACTCTGAAGGCTCTGACCTCTGTGAGGGGGTTAGCTAAGGCAGAGAATTGGTCCTGCATTTGCTACTTGGTTTCTCCCTCTAGTCAATCCTGCTGCTTTTTCCTTCTTCCCACTGTTGTCGATCCCACGATCACTCCCTAAAAACCACTTTGCAGGTTAAACTCCACATCATCCTGCTTTCCAGAAAACCCAACTTAGAACCATCATGTGTAGGTGTTTAACCTTCTTAGCTTTGCTGTGACCATCTATTAGTGAAGATGTCACTCATGTAAAGGTTTGTAAACACTTTATGTCCTCTATCTGTTTGAAAGGGTATATGACCCATGTACTGGTGTACATGGTCACCATGTACTGGTGACAAAAGCTTTCTTCTCCAAACTTGAAAAAATGACACAGTGAAGTAAGACATTCCCTCAAATACCTGGATCATACAATTTCTCCAATTAAAGGAACTTTAAAGGATCCTTGATTACTAAATGCTCATTAATGAAGCATGAATGCCCTGAGATCTATCAAGCGAGAGATTAATCACAGTTAGCTAATGATGTTATGTATCATAACAACATGCAAAGGAGGAAGGAAATACTGGCATTGAGGGGTTAAATCAGGGTCAGAAAAGTTAAGAAGTTTAGAGAAGAATAAGAAAGATGGTATACTATATTTGTTTGAATCCTAGACAGCCTGAGAGTTTGCAAATGATTTTAAATACTTGTGCATGGCAGTGTGTGGCCTTAGCAGAGAGTGTCCTTGGACAAATGAGTCTTAGAGAGGTTAAATGAGGGTTGTTGTGGTGATTAAGTGAGAAAATGGATGGATGGTACTTGGTAAGTGCTCAATAAATGTTAGGTTCCGCTGCTGTTGTTATTCAAAGTGGCATCTTGCTAACAGTCTCCAGGGAAGCCTCTCTCAACATCTAACAAAAACCACTAATGAAGACCTGGGAGGGTGGGGGAATAAAGCTCCCAACATGGAAAATAAGACTGGTAGGTAACATAACACCAGAACATTGAAGAAACTGGAACTAATTTCAGGACAACAAGGAGCTGGGTTGGAACGCAAAGACAGCTTCATAAAAGGTAGAAACATATTATGTGCTTCAGTCACTAGGGATTCACCCAGAGATTCAGGATTTGAACCAGCCAAAAACCTGTGCATCTTTTTTTCTTTTCTCCTGGGTATGGGAAGGAGCAGTACAAACACAGAACATAGGGTGATCCGACATTATTTACATGAGGCCATTGTAGGAAGAACCAGGTAGCAGTGCATGCTGGGAATTGTAGTTTTTTTCATGTACCTCATCAGTTCAGAGAACTAGATGGGGGGGTGAAGACACCCCCTCACATGGTGCAAAGGTGCACAAAATTGAACTCTGCTAATAATCGCTCATCAGTCTGTCATTTTCTGGTAAGTCGGGGAAGGGTATTCTTCTACCCCTAGCAGGGAACATGGTGTGGGACCAAAGACTAAGATGAACAAAGAGGAAAGTAACAACAAGACCTGTGAACAATACTTCAGAACAAGGAGAAAGAGATTTATCTAGAAGACTCAGAAGAATAACAAATTTCTGATAATCATCTACCAGTGAATCCAGAAGAGAACTTCAAGACACTACCTGACATTTACAACAGAGCACCGGAAGACACAGTCCTCGTGAAATAGTGGTAGAATGGAAGGACAGCATATTATTTTAAAAAATCTGATTATAAAATCAAATATAAATGTCAGAAATCATTCCAAATGAGAAGACACATAATTATTTAAATAGACAGTGGATCTAAAATTATTTATTATGTTACTAATAAAAACTGAGGTTGCTGGGGCCAGGTGGTGAGGGTGAGGAACGGAAGATTGTATTATACGCTTTGTCTCAAACAAGGGTGACTCAAATGCTATTTCATTCCTCACTCTGACGTGGGAAACAAAGGCAGAAGAAAAATTATTAAATTTCCTTACCCACTGACAAGCCCTTAAAACAGGCAGAGTGACATTCCTCTAGGGATTCAACTGCCTCCACCTTAACATTTTGCTAAGGGCAAAGGGTAATTATAGCCCGATGGATCCCTACCCCCTACCAGGATCCTGAGGGCTACTTTAACAATTCCTTTGGAAATTTCCTTTATCTCTAAACCCTCCAAGATACATGTGGACAATCATTCCCAAGCCTATGGCCCACTCTGAAGGGTCTCAGGACAAAGGTTTTATTACTGGTAATGAATAACCTTTTTCCCAACAACAGCTAGCCCCTCAAGGTCCTGGAAACTTGCTTCCAAAATTCCTTAGAGACTTACGCCATCCCTAACCCTCTCCCAACTTGCAAGCATATAATGGACCACTCCTCACAGCTCCGGGGCAGCAGCTCTTTCTGCCCACTGGTCCTGTCCCCTATCCTTAATAAACCACCATTTTGCACCAAAGACATCTCAAGAATTCTTTCTTGGTCGTCGGCTCCGGCCCTCACCCCACCGAACCTCACTTATATTCTAAGGCTTCATCAATTTGTCCAGATTAGATAGACTGTAAACTTGTTGATTAAAAAATAAGTTCTAAATAACTGCTGGGGGAATTAAAGTCAGTCGTTGTCAAGGGATGGAAAACAAAGGAGACCAGAAGGAAGAACGAAAAACATTAAGGTAGAAAGTAAGATGACAGAAGCCAAATTAGTAATAACGATAAATATCAGTAGGTTAAACTAGTAGCTTTCAAAATTTCAAGCCCTTGAATCTTATTTTCAAATGAAATCATCCCAAATTACAAAGCTATACTTGTTTTTTTAGTTGCATCTGTTGAGTATGAAGTCGATTAATGTGACCAAAGATAATGAGAAAGTAGCCTCCACTGAGTGTAGACCACTATCTCGGACTGTCAGTTTATCTGACAATTAATCTACAGGTTAATGCAATTCCAATCAAAATACAATGCAATTTTTATCAGAACTTCACAAAATGAGTCTAAAGAATATTCCGGAAAAGAAGAAAAAAATCAACAACAAACACTGCAACAGTATGAGTAGTGTGAAATTACTGTACAAGATATCAAAATGTACTAAAAAACTCTAATGATTAAAAGCGTGAGGCTAGCCCCAGAATAGTAATAGCATTTTAAAAATCCATGCATGTGTGCCGGTGTCCATGATTTTTTACTTCAGAAAAGCATGCAACTCAATTTAGTTGGGAAAGTAGGGATTATTCAATAAATGATTTTAGGCCAGATGGCTAGCCCATTTGAGAAAAAATTAAATCAACAAAATTAATTTTAAATGTATTAAAACCGAAAATTTAAGAAGTGAAGCGATGAAAGTAAGATTAGAATGTACACTGGGATAGAATATAGAATAATACATCGTTGTGGTGGAGAACCACTTTCAAAGCATGGCACTGAGAGCTTCATGTCAAGGGGAAAAAACCGCTGCCCACTCATGGCCAAATTTAGAATGAAGACACACGCATTCGTTGAGGCGTCCTTCTACCGCCACTTTTGCTTTGAGAAGACAGAGGTGGAACAGAGACTGTTTGGCCGGCAAAGCCTAAAATATTTATTCTCTAGCCCTTTACAGCAAACGTTTGTTCACCCAGGGCATAGATCATAAAATAATTTGACGTGGTCAAATCTTAAAAAGTTAGAACTCTGGCATGGAAAATAACGTCATAAGCAATCAAGAACTGGGAAGAGTATTGCAATATACATGATAGAGCTATAAAACAGCTTTCCTAAACAATAGGAAAAATTGTGCAGCAGTGGAAAAATGGGCAAAAGACAGAAACGGGGAGGGCACAGCACAGATAAACAAACAGCCAACAAACCAGTGAAAAATGTCAACTCTCGCTAGCATTTTTTAAAATGCATCTCTCTCTTTTTTTTAAGATTTTTATTTATTTATTTATTTGACAGACAGAGACCACAAGTAGGCAGAGAGGCAGGCAGAGAGAGAGGAGGAAGCCGGCTTCCTGCTGAGCAGAGAGCCCAACATGGGGCTCGATCCCAGGACCCTGAGATCATGACCTGAGCTGAAGGCAGAGGCTTTAACCCACTGAGCCACTCAGGTGCCCCTTAAAATGCATCTCTTTAAAAATATCTCAAATAGCTATCAGGCAACCCGAAAGAGGGAACATACTTAGCGTGGGTCAAGATACAGAAAAACACACTCTCTTGAGCTATTGGTGGGTGTGTAGCCTGAAGGGGATTTCATAGCCTCGAGGAAAAGCTTTGCATGTATATACCTTTTGATTAAGTGACTCTGCTACTAGGATTTACAGAAAGGAAATAATTTAAGAGAGGCACAAAAATTCAGTTCAGGGATGTCCAGTTCAGGATTATATATGATAGCAAAGCACTGGAAACAAATCCAAACATAAAAGTTTATGGCCTTAGGGAGCCTGGGTGGCTCAGTCCTTAAGCATCTGCCTTAGGCTCAGGTCATGATCCCAGGGTCTTGGGATCGAGCCCCACATCGGGCTCCCTGCTCCATGCAGGAAGCCTGCTTCTCCCTCTCCCAGTCCCCCTGCTGTGTTCCTTCTCTCATTGTGTCTCTTTCTGTCAAATAAAAATCTTAAAAATAAAATAAAATAAAATAAAAGCATTAAAAAAAGTTCATGGCCTTGCTTGAGTTAGTGATCATGAACCCATAGGATCAAAGGTTCTAAGCTTTTACAAATTATGTTATATGCTTTTTTAAAACACAAATGTTCCGAACATATTCTTGAGAATGAAAGATAGGTCAAAAAACAGAGAATACATTGTAATTGCATTTTTGAAAAGAAATTCGCGTACCAATCTCTAGCAAACATCGGTTAATATTAGTTATAGCTGCCTTATGAGATAACAGATGATTTTTATTTTCTCCTCTTTGCTTATTTGTAGTAAGTGTTTTATTGAACTGTCTCATCTCTGTGGGATACAGGGAGAAAATGGTTTCATTTTGCGCCATTCCCAGCCGTCACTCCCACAACTGTGCCATATGAAAAGTCCCTCCCCTGCTGGATCACAGACCCCTTAAGGACATTTGGGGATGATTCCTTGACTTCTTTTTTGGATGCTATTAAAAATCTGTCCATTTCATTTACCCATCTGAGATTTTTCTCTTTCCCCAGGGCCTGTCAGCTTTGTGGCTCGAGATGCCTGGAGTGAGCGTGGTGGGTGGCCGTCTTCTCTGTTCTCAGGGTTGCCCCTCCTCTGCCCCTCATGTTTCTTGCCACTCCGAGGCTGTGTTGTAGGGGAAGGAGGAGGGATTAGGGGGAAAGTGCAAATGACTTAGCTGGGTTCCCTTGCAATCTGCTGTCAGTGGCAGCTCCTTCTCCGACAGGTGGCCGCTGCCTGCTATGTGACAGGGTCTAACCACCTGCTCTCACTCAGGACAGTGAGAGGTTTATCGTCTGACTCTCGTTTGATCCCTTTTAAACCCCATCTACTCACCAGCCCTGTTTGACCACCAGCCTCTTGTGGTCATCGCTGCCCCCTCGGGTGGGGGCACCTGCAAACTTGCCCAAGACTGGCTCCCTCCAAGCCCTTCACGTGACCCTTGCGAAATGTAGGCATTAATGACAAACCTGGGACGTGCGACCCTCCAAGTGGTCAGGCCTGCTGTCTCCTCTGCTGCCCTTCTCTCTTGCTCAGAAGGACCCCGGGGAAAGATCGGCAAGTCCTCTCCCTAAAGGGGATTTTAAGACACGACCTGGTGCCATTCTCCACCTCTTCTGGGGCCCCATCAAGTCTCTACTGGCCTTTCCTTTGGAGCCTCTCCCCTGGCTTGACTATCATTGTGTTTTGTTCAGCTTTGGTTGTGGGGAAGACATTGGGTTATTTGGGAGAGCAAAGGGAACGGAAGGGAAGGGAATTCTACAGACCTCCTCATTGCTCCAACGGCCTAGGACTCCAGTAATGCCTTCCTTTTTCCTCTCCCTGACCCCTCTAATGAACTGGGGAGAAGGTAATTTTTTAAGTCCCTGTGGTGTTGCTTCCTTGCAATATTACAGGAAGTTCTTTGTTAGGAAGGCACTGATGAATCATGTTATCAAATGTGAAACTGTGGGCCATTGGAATAATTTGCTTTAGTAGATATCAAACATATCATAAAACCACAACATCATTATGACCAGAAATATGGAATGATCAACCCGAGAGAACATATAACCCTCAAGCAGATCCTAACACATGGAAGGACTTAGTGTATGCTAAAGTAAATATCACAGACTAATGGCAGGGGATGACCTACTTGACAAAATGCTGAGAAAATTACTTGGGGGAAAAATATCATGTAACATTCTCATCTTATATCGTATCATGGAAATAAGTTTCAGATAGATTTAGAGTTAAAAATATAACCAGAAAATCTCTAGAAGAACATTTATCATGGTGAGCACTGAGTAATGTATAGAATCATAGAATCACTATGTTGTGCACCTGAAACCAATATAACATTGTATGTCAACTATAATTAAAAAAAAAAAAACAACCCTAGAAGATTGAATGGGTAGTAATAGAACCGATCTTGAATTGAGGAAAATATTCCTCAGCCTAAAAGCATTGGGAAAAAAACACAAAGGAAAAATGATTAATCACTTTGGGTCCAATAAACAAACATGAAAATTTTTTTAAAGATGTATTTATGTATTTGAGAGAGAGAGAGCATACACATGAGTGCAAATGGAAGGGGCATTGGAAGAGAATCTCAAGTAGACTCTCTGCCTACAGGGAGCCCCTAACTTTGGCTTGATCTCATGACCTATAAGATCATGACCTGAGTAGAAACCAAGAGTCCAAAGCTTAACCTACCGAGCCACCCAGGTGCCCCAACATGCAAATATTTCATAGGTATGCAGAAAACTCCATTAAAAGAAGCAAGTGAGATATGTTGAGTACATTCTGGTATAATATGACAGACAGAAGGTTAGTATATTTAGTGCATAAATATACTACCAACCAACAATCAAAGCATTAATGTCTCCATGGACAAATGGGCCAACACACCAAACGGAGAAGAAAAATATACTCATGCCCCCAAATTCTATCAGAAACATATCTAACTTCTCTAGCAATAAAGAATGCAAACCCAAACAACAAAACAACTTTTCACCTATAAAATAGCAAAAGATTTTTAAAATGTACAAAGATGTTGACAGTACAGTGAGCTGATAATTTCTAGCCACCACTGATGAGAGAATGAATTGACCTAACCTTCCAAGAAAACAATTGCAAATAATGTAAAAAGAGCCTTAAGACTACTGGTTCTCTTCTGCTCAGCTGTTTCATTTCTAGGAACCTATCTCAAGGGACGGTCTGGATACATAAATCAATTTATGCATAAGAATATTAATCATATATATTTTTTAGTAGAAATCATCAAAAACTAGAAATAAGCCATTATGCTATTATTGGGTCTTCAGGTAAATAAATGACAATCTTTTTACTGGATGGTTTTAGCATCTGTGAGATATCCCAAATATTCCACGTGTTGGGGAACTTTAATTGATATGGCAAAGTGCTTATGAGGAAAAAAAGTTGAATACAAAGCTATTTATAGCATGACTGAATTTTTTTTTAAATCTCACAAACATGGCTCTGATCACTTTAGTGCTCATGCCTGTTAGGTTGTGCTTTTTTTACCCCAGACTCCCAGAAAGAGACCGCCATCCCAAGGCAGGAGAGTTTCAGCCCAAAAAGGAAACAAGGAATTCAGTTCTACATTTCAGTTATGGTGATATTCCTACCTTCTTCATTTGTCTTTGTCAACACATTTGTTGCCAAAGGTTTTTTTAAAATTATAGTGGATATGAATACTCAATTTCAATGTCCTTAATTATATTTCTAAATAATATGTATGTTTCTTTATATTGTTTACATTTTTAAAACAGCTTGATGGTAGTATAATTGACTTACAATAAACTGCATATATTAAAGTGTGCAATTTGATACATTTTGACATATGTATATGCCTGTAAAATCATCGCCACAATCAAGATAATGAACATAGCACAATTGGAATTTGATTATGAAAACATATGGCCTAGCAAGAACTACTCTACAATGCTCAGATTATTTATATTTAGAAAATTTTATTTTACTCTCTTTGGATGTATTTTCAAAATTTTCTGCAATCTGCGTGTGTTAATTTTTATGAGCAGAAAAACCCTGAGGAAAAGTCAGTAACATTGACTGAGAGTGGGTGGCAGAGTGGTAGGTCAGGAGATGGTGCCTTCTGGAAACCCAAGAAAGAGAAATTTGAAGTGAAGGAAGACTCAAGACTTTTAAATGCCATATATTGGATCATATATAATATAGGTAATAACACATGAAAATTCCACCAAGAAATGTCCAGACCTGGTTCAGGAAAAACAACAGCAGAGATGGAAAATAATGGGTTAAAGAATAAGTGGGCCTGGCAAAGTGGAAGAGGAGAGGGGTTCAAACCCAGGTCACAAGCTGAGACTTGACCATGAGAAGAGACACCTCCTTCCCTGAGATCAGAAGTAATGAAGCCAGAGCGAGGGGAGGGGTGTTGGACAAAATTCCACATTGCAGGGTGGAGAGTTGACAGCTCCACTTTTGCCTGTGGTGCAAGAGGCAAGGTTGTGTCTTACCAGTAACGTGACTTAGATGGCATGATGGAGAATACTGGTGAATTTTTAATATGGCAACTAAAAAGCAACAGGTCTAACTAATGCAGACCTGCATCGAGGAACTATCTGGGGGCCTAAGACCACTGGTTGAAATGGTTTCTTATTTCCTTGTGTGTTTGTTTTTTTAAAAGATTTATTTACTTACTCGAGAGAGTGTGCACATATGCACCCGTGAAAGGGCAGAGGGGCAGAGGGAGAGAATCATCAGGCCCACTCCCCACCCGATTCAGGGCTCAATGGCACAACCCATGAGATCTTGACCTGAGCTGAAACCCAAGAGTCTGATGCTTTACTGAGTGAGCCACCCAAGAGCCCCACCTATTTCCTTGTTTTGATTAATTTTACTGGTAGACTTGGGGCAGAAGAGGAAAAGCGAGCTGTGGGATTAATGTCGTGCAGGGCATTGACAAAGAAGGGGGAAGTGGATAAAAAAAAGGAAGTAAAGAATTAAGGATACAAGTGAGCTAAGGGATGCTTTATTATTGGAAAAGCAATCTTTAGCTTTTCCTAATATAAATTAGGAATGCCCGGTGCTTAAAAAAAGCAGAGGTTACACATTTTTAAAATTAAAGTTTTTATTTTTGGCACGTGGTTGATTTTGGTCATATTCTAAGTTGGATTGATTCTTCACCCAATATCATTTAGTTCACATTTTCTTTAACACTCGGGCTAACGCATATCATTGTACAATGTAGCTGTTAAAATAGCTCTTGTCTTTCAGATCAAATGTCAGAAGCAGTGTCTGTCTGCACATGGGTAAGCATTCAACAAATGTATCGAATAGAGGAATAGACATTCTTGTGTATAGCCATAGGTAAAACAGTGCATTATTATTTTTTTAAGATTTTGTTTATTTGACAGAGACACAGCAAGAGAGGGAACACAAGCAGGGGGAGTGGGAGAGGGAGAAGCAGGCTTCCCGCTGGGCAGGGAGCCCGATGCAGGACTCCATCCCTGGACCCTGGGATCATGACCCTGAGCCGCAGGCAGCCGCTTAACAACTGAGCCACCCAGGCACCCCAAAACAGGGCGTTATTGAACAAGGGCTTTGAGATTCTTTCAGACAGACCTGGTAAGTAAAGATTGTTAACATTAGCTGTAACAGATATTGGGAAGAAACCTAATTCGTAAATATGCCAATCAGGGTCTCCAAAGTGGAAAAAGAGCCCACCCAATGAAATCAATGGCAAATCTGGTATTGTCCTCAATTCTACGCGGATCAAGTGACAACTGCAGACGGGTGTTATCTAGTGAAAATTTCCCACCATGTTATACTTGTTTGCTTCAGGCATCTCCATGTTTTATTAACATACTAAATAAATTGCCATTTCCTTAACTTGCTCTTGGAATGTTCTGAAGTTTCTGAGAGTCATTACTTTTCAGAGAGCACATGAAATTATAGAACTTGTTTATCAGCACCAGGTATTTCCTTGGAGAGTTGAGCTTTAAGGATAGCATATATTTATTTCCAGCAATCTTGAAAGCTAAAGGAAATTGTCAAGGACTAATATGAAACAGCCTGAATATATTTGGGCAACCCTAGATCTAGCATTCACTGAAGATCATTTTTGGCAATTTTTGTGTGCTTCCTATCTCCACTGTCCTTATTTAAGCCCTCCTCATCATCCAAGAGTCACTGTCTTGGGTTTATATTCTGGAAGTGGCCAGCCTGTTGTTGATTTGTCAAGTATTTCTGTGCCTGAGTTTTAGTTCTAAGTTTCAATTTTTTTTTTCCAGGAGGCACATTATACAGTGGCTAGGTGAGGTGACATTCATAATTCTGTTGCTACAGTGATATCTCACTGAAGACATTAGAATCTTTCCAGGCCTCAGTCTTCCTCTGTAAGATAGTAATAATATCTTTGGTTTTAACCTACAGAACTTTTCAGAGACTCATAAGACTGTTATCGACAAAAACTTTTTAAAATTTTTATTTTATTTTAGCATTATTTTTTAAAGATTTTATTTATTTATTTGACAGACAGACAGAGTACAAGCAGGGGGAAGGGCAGGCAGAGGGAGAAGCATGCTTCCTGCTGAGCAGGGATCCCGATGCAGGGCTGGATCCCAGGACCCTGGGATCATGACCAGAGCCAAAGGCAGATGCTTAATGGATTGAGCCACCCAGGCATCCCATTTTTGGACAAGCACTTTGAAAAAAATTCAGGATAAAGTAAATATGGGAGACTTTTCTTCTTAGAAGGAGAACTCAACCCAATGTCAACAAGGGTTCTTTCTTCTGGATTGTTGGTATGTCATTTTTGGCAACATTTCTTTTTCTCTGTTTTGCTGAAGACTTTGGTTGAACCACTTTTCCATCACTGTTTAGAACACACTCACTATGCACTATTTCTTTTTAGTGTTTTCTAGGTGGTAATTTCCATTCCCCTGTCCTGGGCCATAAACACTTGGGGCAAAATGGCACCCAAAACTCCAGAGATAACATTTAAGAGTCTTTTGAAACTTCAATAGTTGGAACTCATTAGTCTCCTGCTGAAGGGGCAAAGCCGTCTTGAGTTACTGGAGAAGAGTTTTTATGTTTAGTTTGATTTCATTCCTGATAACTTAATTGTTACACTGATTTGTTTATAATATTGAAATTACCTCTCAGCTTAGTCAGTAATGATTTATTTTGATATTACAAAAAGTCATTAAAGGTAAGATAATACTCCTTCTTCTATTACTTTGCTGCTTTCCTAAAGATAATTGCCTTAGGATTTATAGTTCTCCTATTCCTAAAATAAGAACATTTGCCCACATGAAAGTATTTGCCTAGTTCTATGAAAATATTATCTATATAAACTTTTTTTCTGAAGAAAGAAATACACTTGAATGCTGAACACTTTCACTCTGGACTTAATCTCTAGTGCAAACTGCAAACGTCGTCAGTGCAAAGATAAGGAGTCGGTATAGGGGAATGAGTACTAGCATTTAATGCTTTGGCATGGAATGACCTGTGTAGTTGAAGTTGTTAGTACTTCGCATGAGAACTTGTGCTCCTTCCTTTCCTTTTGTAAATGCTTCTGAAAGGGCTTTTATGTAAATACAGGGTTACCAAATAACCCAGATGCTGTCAAGGCCCCACCCGTATCTCCTCAGCCTTAACTATTTCATTGCCTGCCAACCCAACTTTAAATGCCAGAAAGTGCATCTGAGGGCTTTCCCGGACCACTTGAGTCCATTCTGAGGTGTGGGTTCTATCATATTTCCCAGAGTTCCCAGAGGGATTGAGCCCACATTGTCCCCAGTGGCGACTTCATGATAACGTCCCTTCCATTGGTTTCCTTTTCTTTCCTGTTTCACTCCCCACTCCCTTTCTGGTATTTTCTGGGATCATTTCCCAAAGAACTACTTGCACTGAAATCCTTGACTAAGAGTCTGCGTCTGAGGGAACCCAAAGTAAGGCAGTTGGGAATTTCCATTCTCTGTCCCTTCAAATATGTTTCGGGAGGGAGGATGGCAGCTGAATCAGTAAAGGGATCATGGGAGGATGGTGAGTGACCTTGTTGAGCCAGATCAGACAGCTGTTCCTGAGGGCTGTGAGAAAGCTTTCTGCTCTTAAGTAAAGGGGCAGGTGGACAGATAACTGAGTTCAGACAACTGAGAGGGAGAGTTTGCCCGGCAGGAATTGAGCTTGAAGTTGGTGGTGCCACCTGAAGGTGTAGAAACAAGAACTCGCCCCCCCCCCCCCACAGTACCACCACTCCATTGGAGGGAGGACTAGGACTCACTTTCAGATTTCCATGTATTTCTCCCCAACGGTGTTATTTAAAAAAACAAATATGGAGAAACCATATGGTGGGAGTGAGAAACCCATAGGTAGTTAGTATTCCCAGGGAAGGGACAGCTAGCAGCACTGTAAGAAGAGCAAGATGTTGTTTGACATTTAAAAATAGACCTAACTCTACCAATTAGTCTGTTCTGCCCGTGGTAACCTTATTCAATGTTATGGTGGTAATCGCTTCTGGAAAGCTTTGACATATTTTATAATTGAACTGCCAAGTTCACACTTAGCTATAATTCATTCACAGATAAGTGTGTCTTGTTAACCAAATTATGTTGACTCCCTTGGAAAGCTGGTGTGAGGACTTCCCTGTTTGCTGTCTTCATGTGGTTTTACAGTCTCATGACAGACCATTAGTGTGATGAAAGATTGATTATTGTCTTGGGTACCAAACTGTAATTTGGCCCCATTTTCATTTTTCTTTTTCATCAGCTGCAGAATCATATGCATTTATCAAAATGGGTGTCATCTGTTGTGAAATTCATGAAGTTAGATTGCACACTTGTCAAACTTTTTTTCTTCCTGGCATTGACAAAAACATCAACATCCAGCTTTTACTTCAGCTATTTAGAAATAAAGATATCCAGGTGAAAGAATGGTAGAATCAGAAGAAAAGACTAGGGGCTCAAATGGCTCATTCATTCCATCAACATTTTCGCGGAACGCATTGGGTGCATATGGCAACGGGCCGGACCTGGGCTGAAGTCAGCGAGGCGCAGGAGGAACGTGAGGCCGGCCCATGTATTCAAAAAGTGGTTTCCAGCCTGCAGTGCTCAACACTGCAGGAGGCGCTGGGAAAACAGCAGTAACAAAACGGGCAAAGCCCCCTTCCCCTCATAGATCTTATATTTTAAAGAGTTTCTATGAGATCAAAGAAAGGGGCTCTCTAGCCCTTATCCTCCAAGCTCTCACAATCTACATGGAAAGACTAAGGACAGGCACTGAGTTGAAATTTCAAAATGATGCCATAAAACAAGGCTACTGAATGAAGAATGCATTTCAGTTGTAGGGAATGAACGCAAGCGCAGTAAAAGAATGACCCAAGGCTGCCTCTGCCAGAGACTTGCCAGGACACCTCAAGGAGGTCACTGAAATGCCTCTGTTTCCCAGAGCTCCGTGCCCCTGGGGACAGTTCTGCTGATGTGTGCCTCTGACAATCCATCTTAAAGGCCATTCGCAATGAGTAATCTGGAAGAAAGGCAATCACTGAATGCAACTTTAGAAATATACAGCAAATACCGCCCTAAATTGTGATGGCTGTGTTCCTTTAAAATTTACTAATGGGATAAGAAGGCCTGTTTTCACTGGATTTAACATGGTATTAGAGGTTGTAAGCGATGCAACAAATGAGGAAGAGGAATAATGGTTTGAAGAATCCAAAGGAGGAAGTTAAATTGTCATTATTTTCAGCAACCTAATTGCTTACATTGAAAATTCAAGAGACTCAACAAGCTATTAGAACGAATAAGAAATTTCAACAAGGTTAGTGGATAAAAATAAGATTTAAAAAGTCAACAACGTCCCGATATATCAGCAACAACCAATTAGAAGATGTAATTTTAGGAATCTTACTCACAAGAGCAACGAACCTTACTGATGAATAAATCTAATCAAAAATACGTACAACTTAATGGAGAAAAACCAGGTGGAGAGCACTACATTTTATTTCAATAAAAATCCCAACCATTTTGTACCTGCATATGTGTGTGTGAGTGTGTGTGTGTCTGTGTGTGTGTGTATAAGATGATCTTAAAATTTAAACAGGATGACAAAAAGCTAAAAACACCAAGACAATTTTGGGGAAAAAAAAAAGCAAAATAGAAGAACTTGCCCTACCAGATGTATCTATTGCAAAACTACATTAATTATGAGTGTACAGTGTTGTGGCAGGGATGGAAAAGTACACCATTTATCATAAGAAACTACAGATTTTTCTGTGTGAATGTGCTTCTGTATGTGTGATTTAGTGTATGTGCGTCCTACTCTAAAATGGGATTCTATTTGCCACAGTTTTGGTTGAAGCATGCAGACAATCACTCTTGGACTCCAAGGGCACTACCATGTGGACATCTTCAAAGTCAAAATATGAGAATTGTTTATGGAACTCTTCAGCCCCGCCACCCCCTCTTCATAGAGCATGGAGATAAGAGTGGAGGCTCGGAGGAGGATTGGTGATGAAAATTTCTTTGGCAGGTGCTGGCTATTCTCACTTCTAACCCCTTCTAAGGCAAGAGGGTTGACTATTCTGTCTTCCCCTCAAGTCCAAGAAGAGGAGTTGTCTGTGAAAGCTTGGTGCCTGGTTCTCACAGTTGGTGGGGCTCAGTGAACTGGCATTTGTCCCCTTCCAGGAAGTCTGGAGGGTCTGGGAGGGGTCAGTGACCTGCTCTGATGGCGAAGCAAGGTTGTGGGCACTCCTGCACCGAGATTGGCCTCTTCCAGAGCCTGCTAGGGCGGAGGATGCAAAAGTGGTTCTGTGGATGAGCTGGAACCACATGCAGAAAAGAGAGCCATTCTAGAGCTTTTATACAACTCTGGCTTCCAGAACCACCAGCAGAGGCAAAGGAATGACAAAAGCGAGTGGTCCATATGGAGTGGACAGCAAAGAGACAAGTGCCAAGAGGAAGCCAACCACTCAGAGGAAGGGGTCAGTATTTGCTGGCTCATGTAAATGACTCGGGGGGGCCTCTATAAAACCCAAGGAAGTCAGCTTCAAGCATCTGCTGGACCCAGTGACCATGAGGACATCTTTCACTTCGCCTTCTCTGACCGTGCCAGAATCAGAAAAGTGGGGAGGAAAGCCAGGTGGCAGGGTGTTGGAGGCCTTAGGTAGAAGAGTGAGAGTAAAAGGATTACGCACTGTTCCTGGAATGGTCTTAACCATCTGCAAGCAAATGCCCCAGCTGGGTGGGAAAGTTAACTTTAAATCAAGTTTTGAGTTTTGATGATTATATAGGACTGAGCTTTCATACACACACACACACACACACACACACACACACACACACACACATATATATATACACACAAATAAGCATTTTTGGAAAACCTCTCATGCTGCAAAATCCCACTCTAAGTAACTGCCTTATGGGGAAAATGTAGTTGGGGTCAGACCACTGAAAACATATGTCAATTTCTAACTAGACTACTAACAAAAAAAGTGCCAATCCTACTAAAAGTCCTGACAGTTCAGTCTCCATTGATATTTACACCCAGCCCTCACAATTGACCAATCCTTGCCTGCCTGCTCTTGGCCAGAGACTCATGCTTTTGCCTTTGAGGTATAAGATATTGGGAGCATTGAATTCTGATGAGAATAGTCTCATCAAAACTAAATCCCAGATGTAAGGTGTAGATATTTTTAAATGAAGTTCCTTCCTTCCCCCCTCTTCCTTTCTCTCCCTCCCTCCCTTTCTTCCTTTTTTCTTTCCTTCCTGGAAACAAAGGAGGAGATGTCTTTGCAGCTTCTCTAGATAGTTTAACATAATAAAAATTGTGGTGGCTTTTGAATGCACTAAACTAGTCACTGCTTCTACAGCCAAAGAAAGGCAATTTGGATAAATATTTTACCTTTATTCTTAAGGCCTTTGTAATACTGAATGCTTATACTGCTCCTCCCCAAGATTCATTTGTTCAAATCCTAACTCTCTGTGATGGTATTAGGAGGTGGGACCTTTGGGAGATGATGAGGTCATGAAGCAGGAGCCCTCAAGAGAGGATTAGTACCTATATAAAAGGGATCCCAGGGAGCTCTGTTGCCTTATCTTTCCACCACGTAAAGATATTGTAGAAGCCTACAGTCCACCATCTTCAGAAACATAAGTCTGAAGATATATAAGTCTCTTTCCACCACATCAAGATACACAAGTCTACAAACCAAAAGAGGATTCTCACCTGAACCTGACCATGCCAGCACCCTGATCTTGGACTTCCAGCCTCCAAACCCATGAGGACTAAATTTCTTTTGTTTAGAAGCCACTCTGTCTGTGGTCATTTGTTTTAGCACCCTGAACTGCCTAAGACTGGGGCTTTCTCTTTAATTATGAGAAAGCTTACTTCTGATCTTTTTCAAATCATTAGCATGCAAGGAAGAAATCACATATGCACTATACAGCTTCCCTATAATACTGATGGGTTTCCCCTATTGGCCTATCATATTTGAGCTAAACAGCGTTAAGCAACCCAAGCTCTCATAGAGAGTACACATATAAAAATATGTCAACAGCAGACTATTAAAAATGGGAGATGGTTTCAGTTCTGACCAAGACCACCAAAACAGCAAGGGAAGTGAAGCACTAGACCCCCAAGCACCTCCAGCCTATAAAAAAGTTTGAAGGATCCAAGAGAGTTGGAGAATAAAGAGACTCTTCTTTAGAGAATGCTGGTGTGCCCTGTGAGTACTGGGTCATCGTGGGAAAGGGATAGAGACCCTCGCGCATCACCTCAAGTCTTTTTTCGAGAAGGCTGTCACTGAAACCACTTCAAGATCTTAGTATATGTCCTCTGGAGTTTGGGAGGCACTATACACTGATATATGCTACCTTTCTGAGGAATCAAAAGTTCCAGGGCTTGGCTGAAGCAACTGGTGGCTGTGGCTGGGAGTCAGTGACACCTGTTGATGACAGGTCACAGATTTGAGTTTCTGATGTACTAAATTTGGGTCAGCGAGTAGGTGAGCCTGAAATTACTCAAAGGACTTTGCCCAAGAGGGCATCTAGAGGGGTAATGGGAGAATGTATCTGTGGAGGAAGAATCCCAGGAAACAGTGAATCAACGGTAGATTCACAAATGGCCAGGTGGAGAATGCATCCCCCATGTCAGGAACCAGCAGGTGGAAAAAAACTCAGTGGTGGGTGTGGAGGAGTTCTCCAAAGAACTCACGGAGCATCCCACAGGAGGGATAAGAGTAAAAATCCACTGCAGCTGGAGTAAACCAGTACTCGCTTATGCTACCAGTCAAGGCGTTTTTTGTTTCTCTTATCTCTCCTAGTCACTCCCCACAATCTGACTCTCGAGTAGTTAAAATCAGTGGTTAGCAAGCTGGGGACAGAGAAGTGGATGTTCAAGGTGGTAAAGTAGAGAAAAAGCAAACCCTGTGTCTTTCTCAAGGCAGGTTTTCAACCTGGATTACGTCTCAGCTGGGAGAGGGGAAAACTCTGACTTTGATGAGAGTTTCAAGTTTTGCATATTATTCCAAAGTGGAATTACTGAAGTGAAGTTGTTTTGGGAATTGAAGGGGGCTTTTCATTCTGTCTGAGAGTGAAAAGAAAAGTTATGGGTCCTGCCATAATTTTCCTGTAAGAGGCAAGAGAAGAGAAGCTTATGGGATGAGGAAGGCTACTGGTAACTGGGTATCTGCCACAGTATTTTTCATTGTGTGTGTGTGTGTGTGTGTGTGTGTGTGTGTGTGTGTGTGTGTGTGTTTGAAGAAGCTCAAAGTTAAAAATCTAGCAAAGGAAAATAAAAAGATCAAGTGGCTTCTAATTGATCAGCTTAATAAAATGTCTCGCCCAAGGCAAGGAATCTCAGTGTTAAACTTGGGATAATTCTAAAAAGTTATTTAACTGAAATTATTGAAAGAAAAATTTCAGTGAAATCATGAAGGATGCTCACCAGCCCATTGACCCATCGAGCCTCATTTCTACATCAGCCCTTGCTTGGCTTGGTTGATAGGTTATCTCGCCAGCCATCCTTTGCCTTTTGCCTGGCCCTCCATCAACTACTCAGCTGTCAGGTCCACGGCTCCGTGGTCTGTGTCTGAAGTCTGTGTCCGCGTCTGATTTGTGTGCTGTTTCTCTTACGTCTGCTTTTCTTCTCTTTGTTTCTGTGGGTTTTTGTGTGGTACAGATATACACGCATAGAAACACAAAAACCACTAACCCAACTATGAAATTAATAAGTATCTCCAAATATCAGCTAAAACATCTAACACTGTGGTTGGGATAACTACATCCAGGAAATTATATTATGGAAAATTTTAAAAAATTCAGTTCTACACCAGAAATGTACTAGAAGCTTGAGAAAGAGAAATATAAATTTCTTTAACACTGACTTTTTTTTTTGGGTCAACAAACCTGTTTTAATATATGTAAACATACACATATACGTACATACACAGCCATGTCGCAGTGTGACAAATGCCCTTCTCCAACCCGGAGAGTAGGTCTACCATACTCTGGGCTCCTGGAGGCTTTTCCCAGGGAGCCGAGGCCCAGCAGTCTTCACAGATGACACCCAATGGGGGCACTTATATTAGACAAGTGGGAAGGGGCAGGGTGCACCTTGGAGTGTCTACTGTCTGGGGCCTCACAGGGGCCCAGAGCTCCTCTGCACCCTCTTCATTAGCATTTCACAGGTAGCCACATCCATGGCAATAAAGAATCTGGAGAAGGAGGTGACCAGAGGGAAAAAGAGATGGATAATAAGAAAAAGAAGGTATCATGGTGCCTAGGTGACCAAGCGAATTAGGCCTCTGACTCGTGGTTTCTGCTCAGGTGGTGATTCAGGGTCATGGGATCAAGCCCTGTATCAGGCTCTGCACTCAGCAGGGAGTCTGCTGGAGTCACTCTCTTCCTCTCCCTCTGCCCCTCCCCCTCCCTAAAATAAATGAATAAATGTTTAAAAAAAAAGAAAAGAAAAGAAGGTATCAGCTAACCAAGCTGATTTATAAAAGAGTCTTTGTTGAAGCTTCTCTTTTTCTTCTGCCCTCATCTCAGCCGCTGCCTCCAACAGGGCACCTCTTTGCCTGGTGACCAAGTTTCCTGGGTTCATTGCTAATTGTTTGATATGTATTTTGACAGCACTAGTTTCCACTGACTGTGAATTTCTGGCTTTCCATAGCAAGATTTCCAGCCTATGAAAGCAGAGTGATTGAGAGAATTACAGCCCCATGTTTCTGAGAGCTCTATAGAAGTAAAGTCAAGTCTCGGGGAGCACTCTGTTACTATTGAACTATGTAATCTTTTGTGGTCTCATGGAATCCAAAGGAAATCTAACCTTGTGACTTTCATCAGTGATCGTAAATCTAAAAAACACCTAGGATCCGAGATCAGTAACTGCTGGCACTCAGGTTTGCTAAGGCACAAAGGATTTAAATAACTTCTGAGGTTAATCTCTTTTCCTTGATTTAAGTGAGAAGATTTCTTTTTTTTTAAATTTTTTTTAAATTTTTTATAAACATATAATGTATTATTAGCCCCAGGGGTACAGGTCTGTGAATCGCCAGGTTTACACACTTAAGTGAAATGATTTCTTATTGGTCAGCGATCCATGTTTCCAACACATATCAAATAATGGAACAGGTATCAAGGTTCTCATCCGCTTGCTTCCAAAGTCCAGGCTTCAGTAACTTGATCTTCAAGTTAAGAATAAGGGACACGGTTTAGGGCGTGATGTCTTTGTGATTTGGTGGGTAGTGTAACGGCTACAAAAGGAGCAGATTCCCTGTTCCTAGCAAGGATTCTTACCTGCTGTGACCTTGGGCAAGTTTCTTAACCTCCCTGAGTTTCTACAGCTGTATGAAGGGAGTGATGAGTTATACATTGTGAAATTGTGAAAATCAAATGAAATTATGTATGCAAAATACCTTGTACAATGCCTGGAAGAGTAGTGAACAAACAATACCATGCTACCCCATTTTTGAGCCTCATATTACTTTCTAACATTGAGCTCACTGGGACAAGTATTAGGTAGCTGAGCAGCTTCTATCTGGAACGTTGCCTATATCTGTGGCAGATGGGAAAAGGAACATGGTGAAGAAGTTGCTGGCCTTTAAAGTCTCTACCCAAGGGGCACTTGGGTGGCTCATTCGGTTAAACATGACTTCAGCTTAGGTCATGATCCCAGGGTCCTGGGATGGAGTCCCACATTGAGCTCCCTGCTCAGCGGGGAGTCTGCTTCTCCTTCTCTTCCCTCTGCCTGTGTTCTCTCTCTCTGTCAAATAAATAAAATCTTTAAAAAAATAAAATCTCTACTCAGAACTGATACTTCTGCTCATTCATTGGCCAATGCAAGTGATTCGGCCACACCTAGATTCAACAGGATGGAGAAGTATAATCATTCCATATACATGAGCAACACATATTGGTGGAGAATAGAGGTTGACCACAGGGTTGATCTAGCTGAGTGCTTATTTCCCTGAACTGTCCAGAAGAACATGGAGAGATAATGAGTGTCTAATTATATGATTATCCATTCACTGGAAAACCGTTTATGTAATCCGATTTACTTATCCTTTAAGTCTCAATTCGGAAAATGCTTCCGTCTTATTCTTGTACTTTTCTGGCTGCAGAATAAACTCTTTCCACCGTGGTATGTCATTGTTCTTCTAAGAACATGCATCATACTCTGCCATATGTTTTAATGTATGATTTCATACATATTTTCTCCTTTTTAAAAAAAGATTTTATTTATTTATTTGACACAGAGAGAGACACAGTGAGAGAGGGAACAGAAGCACGGAGAGTGGGAGAAGGAGAGCAGGCTTCCCACTGAGCAGGGAGCTCGATGCGGGGCTCAATCCCAGGACCTTGGGATCATGACCTGAGCCGAAGGCAGACGCTTAACGACTGAGCCACCCAGGTGCCCCTATATTTCCTTTCTTGAGGGTACTTATCTTTAAGGAGTTTACAAACTGTGTCTTACTCACCCTTAGGACTCTCAAGGTGCCTAGTTTAATGTCTTGCACACCATTGATTTAAATATTTGTATTTATGGTATTTATGTATGTATTTAGGTCAACTGAAGAGCCGAGATGAGAAGTGAGCGGTACTCGTGGGTGGGGTGACGTGGTAAGTCCTGGGTACTGAGCATGGCAAACTCCTGGAATGTCAGCCGAGACTCCTGAGAACCACTCTTGCCGGGTTCAGAAGAGACAGAGGCTGTTAGAGAAAATTAAAGCCATCAGAGAACTGTATCAGCTAGTTTATAATTAGTTACTGCAGAAAGGAGAAACATTCATTCCATTCTGACAACAGAGATTGCATAATTGCCCCGCGAGTGTTTGTCCATACCCTTTCCAGGACGCGTTAAGCATTTACAAACAGAAACAAATATCCTCAGCCCTGGTTGGAAGCAGCAAGAAAAATGGGATTCCTTAGGCTGTCCCTGATCCATGAGCATCGGGTGTGTGACATGGTGGGCTTGCTGTGGGGCAGCCATGACCGTGTCTTCCTGTTCCTTTTCTTTACCAACAATCTTTAGTCCTAAGTCAGGTCAACCAAGAATGATCAATTCTTCTTTAGTGACTAGAGAAACTCCAGGACTCCTTTGTATTTTTTTTTAAACTTGACTATTATTTATTGAGCATCTACTCTACGCTGGATCACTGTGAGAGTTTGAGTCTGTTCAGTCCCTCAAGTGATCCTGGAGTCTTGTTCTCCATGTGTCTTCACATGTGCTGTTCCCTCTGCCTGAAATATTCTGATCTCTGCCCTGAACAACGACTATTTGCCCTTCTTGTTTTGGTTTCGACACCCCCTCATTGAAGAAGAATTTCCGGGTTCCAGACCAGGTTTTAGTTTCCCCTTTGATGCACTTTCATCACAATATAAACTTCCTTTATCTCTGCACCAAGGGTATCATGCTTTCTTGTGTAGCTGCCTATAGCTTCTGTTGGCCTATATACCCTGGGAGGACAGGCCTGTTTCTAGCTCATTGCTGTATCCCCTGCATTGCTGGAATGGCCGAGGAAAGTTGATTAATGTATCATTATGTTTTTATGGCTATCCTATGATTATATTGTTACAATATATTACCATGTCAGTGCCCTGTAATAGTGCTGAATATCTGTGTACTTTTGAGGGATTTAGCCATTTGTAGCTAGCTGTAATTTTTAAAGAGTTATCTGCAGAACTTCTGTGGACCGTATTGTCAGACCAATCTGAGTAAAGGGCTCTTTTTTTCAATGAGATGGGCAAAGCCAGAATTCAAGACCCTGTTCGAGGTTTGGCTCTGTAACTATCTTGTGTGCTCTTAGGAAATAACTTCACCTCTCTAAATTTTTTCTTCATACTTTATCTTTTTTTTTAAAGATTTTATTTATTTATTTGACAGACAGAGATCACAGGTAGGCAGAGAGGCAGGCAGAGAGAGGAAGGGAAGCAGGCTCCCTGCTGAGCAGAGAGCCCGATGCGGGGCTCGATCCCAGGACCCTGGGATCATGACCTGAGCCGAAGGCAGAGGCTTTAACCCACTGAGCCACCCAGGCGCCCCTTCCTCATACTTTAAAAAAAAAAAAAAGAACATGGAATAAAATATGTTGCCTGCTTAATGTTCTGTGACTATCATTCTGGGGTGATTTTAAAACATAATGCAAACATTCTTTGACTCTCCTCCCACTCAGTGGCAGGGTCTCTGTTCCCTCCTCTTCAGTATGGCATCTGGGACTGATTACAATGAAACAGAGCAGAAGGGTTGCTCTGCCAGTCTCCAGGCCCAGACTGAGAAACTGACAGCTTCTACTTCCTGCCTCTTGGGATGTTCGCCCTTGAAAGCCAGCTACCGTTCCATAAGGAGGCCTACGCATCCCATGGAGAGGCCCACCACAGAAAGAAACTGAGCTCCCTGGTCCCCAGCCCCAGCTAAGCTCTCAACTGATAGCCGGCTCCAAGTTACCAGCCATGTGATTGAGTCATGGTGAACGTGAATCCTCCAGCCCCCACTTGAGCCAGCCCAGCCAATGCTGCATATAGCAGAGAACACCTGTCCCTCCCCTGACCTTCAGAAACTGCAAATTCAAGAGCAAAACTCATGATTATTATTGTTTTAATCCACGAGCCTTTGAGGCAGTTTCTTACACAGCACGAGAGAGCTGATACACCTCTTGTTCCTTCACAGTGTCTCCACTAGAATATTCTGCTATGCGTAAAATTGGCTCCAGACGTGTGACAAATCAATGCTTACTCCAAAATTTAGAACAGGAACAACAGCGGCAAAGAGACTCTGCCATTAAGTGGATCAAATGTTGGTTGAGTAGGGCTCCTTCTGGGCTGCTCAGCAGAGGTTAATGGAGAAAGCTTTGGTTAAATTAACTGCGAAAGTGACAAATGGGCCAACCACTCTCTATTGAAATGGTAGTACTGTGATTGACGCTGACTCTTTGCAAGACTTTCTGGAGATGACTGTCAATTATGGGTGAATCCCCAAACTCTTTTTATTCATTTTGTGTAAAGTGATGTTCTCCACAGTAGCACTGAGGTGTCCATTTGCTTCTACGTCCCCTCAGTGACCCAGGGCTTGGAACCCTGACCGTGTCTTTTAAATGGCCTCTGAAACTAATAATACATGATCTGTTAATTAATTGAATTTAAATCAAATTTTAAAAATACATCTGAAAGATGGCATTATGCTGTATGTGAAACAAATTTTTACACCCCAAATCAACAAATCTAGCTAGAATAGTACAGGTTTATAGTGAATAGAAGCTCTTCTTTCTTTCTAGCTAAGTAGTTAGTAGTCAGTGGGCCTGGGAAATGCAGACTGATGGCTACCACTGTTGTTCCTTGGGATGGTCCCCCTTTTTAAATGAGGGCAGTGGCCTTTTTATGAGCAACATCCACAGAGCCAAATAATCTGGGTAAAAGCCCAGCTCACTAGCTACACAGCCTTTGACGAATTACTAGGTCTCTCTGTGTAGGCCTCATTTTTCCCATCAAGGTGATAATAGTAGCAACCGCTTCATAGGATTTTTTTTAAGGTCAAATGAGTTCATGTGTATAGAGAACTGGGGACAATGCCTGCAACCATAGAAAGCCCTGCATAAATGCTGGGTATTATTTTTACTGTTAATATTGATTTTGGTTATTACACGTTTTATTTCTTTATTACCTTATAGCTAAGAACCTTACCTAGCAATAAATCTTTTATCTATGGACATCAGACAGAGCCTGCCATAAACCAGGAGGCCATTTATAAATTTAAAAAATCTTAGGGCACCTGGGTGTCTCAGTTGGTTAAGTGTCTGCCTTTGGCTCAGGTCAGGATCTCAGGGTTCTGGGATCAAGCTCTGAGTGGGGTTCCCTGCTCAGCAGGGATCCTGCTTCTCTCTCTTTCTCTACCACTCTCCCTATTTGTGCTCCATCTCACTCTTCCTCTCTGCAAATAAATAAATAAAATCTTTAAAAAATTTTTTTAAAATTAAAAATCTTGAGTATAGCATTGGAAGAGAGACCATGTTTCAGCATCCTTTTTCCTCTCTTATTGCTGGGGTTCTGACCCCCGTTGCACTCCTCCTCCCTGTTCTGCCTCCTCCCCAGGAGTTGCCCACTCCCATCCCACCACCTCCAGTCAGTTTTCACACCATCATTTAATCAACACAGTTCAGGTAGACTTGGATTTTGAGGCCTGGTGATTGTTGGTTTTTCCTAACACTCAAGTTTAAGTCTATGCCTTAGGTGGAGCTCCCTGGAAATTGTGTGCAAAGGTTTATTGGGCAGTGCTCCAGAGGGATATACCCCTGAGGAAGTGAGGGGGGAAGGACTGGACATAGGCCTCAGCTGATCCAACAGGGAGCACTGGAGCTGGGAAAGGCCTCCAGAGTTGTCCCAGATCGAGGTTGAGAAGGCTGGGCCTTTGCATCTCCAAGTCAGACATTGGAGGTATGTAAATTTGGACAAGGTTGCTTCTTGTAGTCAAGGGCACCTCCCACTAGGAGATACAGCTGTGTCTGCAGCTGATGGTCCCAGCAGTTGGGGATGGGGGCACCAGCTCTGACAAGAGGACCTTGAGGGAACACCGCAGAACTCACTACTGGAGATAACTTGTTTCAAGAAGGATACGTTTTTAGTGAAGAGTATTTAAGCATTTACTAACCAAAGGCAAACAACTCAGGCAAATTACGCTCTGGGCCTCATTTTCGCCTGTGCATTGGAGATGAGATGGTTGATAAGGTCTAACAGTGTTCTACTACTGTGTCTTTCCCATAGGAGACGATCAATTCTAGTTCTTGTCCTACCTCGTTCAGTACCACGAGACCAAGAATCTCAGGTCCAGAATTCTAGCTCCTGTGTTTTCAAATGATACGGGGGGGCCTGTACTTCGGCTCTTATTCAGGGCTGGCTCTGAGGGCAGGAAAGGAAGGTCATGTAAACATGTCCAACAAGCCAGGATTTCCACCAGTGCATTTAACCCCCACCATGACACCGACAAGCAGGCATTAGCCTCCTCATTTCACACAACAGGAAAGTGAAGCTGGGAGAGCTGAAGTGGCTTGCTCAAGGTTCCATGGCTAATAAGGGGCAGAGATAGGGGTCCCATCCAGGATCACACACTGCTTTCATCTGCTGCTGCCCTAGCCCAGGGCATGGGTTCCCTTCACTTTAAAGCTCAGGCTTCCAGAATATAGCTGGGAACAGGAAATTAAAATTTTAGGGGGGATTAATATTTTAAAAATATTGATGTAATATTCTATTCTGCCTCCCAGAGCATGCGCTCTTACCCTACTTGACCCAAGATACTGAACTTTCTAGAAAATTTTTTAAAAAGATTTTATTTATTTATTTGACAGAGAGAGATCATAAGTAGGCAGAGAGGCAGGCAGAGAGAGAGGAAGGGAAGCAGGCTTCCCACCGAGCAGGGAGCCTGATGTGGGGCTCAATCCCAGGACCCTGGGACCATGACCTGAGCTGAAGGCAGAGGCTTTAACCCACTGAGCCACTCAGGCGCCCCTAGAAATTTTTTTGAGGTTGTGTGTGTGTGTGTGTGTGTGTGTGTGTGTGTGTGTGTGTGTATACATGCACACACGTTCATGCAATAGAAGTGTTAAAGGAGTATGGAAAGATCATGAACATGTTCACAAAATATTGTACTGCAGGTAAGACAAGAGCCTCATAAATTCAGCTGTGGTGTTCAGAAAGGATTTGCTCAATTTTTAGCGCAGACCCTTCCGGCTCATTCCCCTTTTGCATGGTTGCATAGTCAGCCCCTGGGCCCCCGAGTAGAACAGAAGCATGCCGAGTCCACACAGTGAGGTCATGAGGCTTGCTGCTCAGCTGTAGAAGGAGAACGCAACCCAGGGGAAGGAAGAGACAGCTGAGCCCCTTTCCCTCACAGAGGAGCATGGCAAGGAGAAAGATCAAGAAAGCAGGAGAACAAACCTAGCAGCTGTGAGACCCTGATTCTTTTCTGTCTAGGCTCTAGTGAGCAGATGGGGAGGTGGTTTAGGGAAATTAGGGTAATACCAAGAATAAATGAGGCCCAGCATGGCAAGATGAGGGACCCTTCTGCGAAGGGGGACAGCTGAACGAGCAGACGGGATGGAGAGCTCGGCAGAGACCCAGGGACCAGTCAGTAACCAATGAGGGTTGCAATGAGGCCAAGTCACCACTAAGCTTTAAAGATGCCAAGGAGGTTAGGAGTCTAGGCTTATAGGAACTGCGGCTCCCAATGGATGGTGCAGGCCGGGCACCCCAAAGGGGAGTGGAGGTGTTTCCCCTTGGTGCCTCGGAGGCAGAGGCCACCGTGCCTGAGGACCTCGAGCCTTTCCTGTCACCACAATGATCCCTCTGTTCCTTTGCCCCATTCAACCGTACTGTATTAGTAATTCTCCTTCACATCTTGGCCCAATGCAAAACCCTTCTCCACCCTTTTCCCCCTTGCTCTGCACCAAAGGAGGCTGACTTTCATAAACAGGGCTCCCTTGCCCTCCAGCTTCTGGATGCCCTTTAGCAGTGGAAGGCACCCTCCCTCCAGAGGCCAGAGTGAGGGTAGAAAGAGAGATAGGGGTTATTTGTCTTCTGCTCCCTCCTGCCTCCCTCCTGGTTGCAAGTGATTGCATTCCCTCTAGGCAGGTCCGAAGGACAACCCTCTTCCACTTCTGCAGGTCTCACTATAGGGCTTGGCACCTCTTCCTCTTTTTACCCTTTTAGACTTAGGGGTGGCAGCCGTCTCCTGCTGTGAGCCCTCGGTGTTTCCTCATCCCTCCTTGGCCTCTCTTACCTGCGTTGAGACTTTTGAAAACAGCCCCTTACTTAAACAAATCCCTTTTGCGTGTGATTTCCTGCTGGGTAGAATCCTTTCTGTCCTGGTCTGCCCCCAGACAGTCCCAAGCTATCCCAGTCGGTCCAGTTTAATGATCACAGCATTCCCCTTTCACACTGAAAAGATCCTTGTTTGGCTAGTGTCCTTCTTCTGGCACCGTAATGAGATATGATCTTGCAGGGCGGGAGGGCGGGGTGGCAGGAGGAGGCTGCCTGCGGTAGGTGGTGAATAGGGTCCCATTGGAACCCGACTGGGCCCTTAACGAATGGGCTCTCTGTCTCACTCACGGCAGGGTGTCACATTCGTTACAGACACAATCAGAGAAGCTAAATGTCCTCTACACTTGCAGGTTGTGGTGTGAATGATTTTTCAAGTCCTGTTGCTCAGTTGTCACTCCTGGGGGACGGGACTCTACCATTATGCATCTTTGCCAGCTCTGCTCTATCTAGTGTCATGCCTGGCCCGCAGTTCATAAACACTGTCTGAATGAACAATAAGGGAATGGAGTCACCATGTTCAATCAGTGTGACAACTCATTCACACATGGAGGTAACCATGGCACCAGTTCTCACAGGGGCCGCGTAGACTTCACAAAGGGAGCTGGTGTTAAAGGGAAAGGAATTGTCAGAGCGACTGTGTGCGCGCGAGTGCACGCACGGTCAGTGTATATGGGTGTGTGTGTGTGTGTGTGTGCTGGTGCCTGGTTGCGCCTGTGTTTGTCAGTGATTGTATGTGTGTAGTTAGGAGTGTAAGTTTGGACATGAGATCACAGTCTAAATAAGAATTTGCGGTGAAGTGTTCTTTCTGTTAGTAGGATGAGCATGAAGTTTAGAGGAGCAGGACATACTGTCTATCTTAAAATCCCCCTGCTTTGCCCTTCTTGTTGCACACAATGGGGCTGGCCACCGTGTCACCTGGGTCTGGGCTGTCTCACTTCTGTTCGATTTGGCTAACATTCACTGGGGACTGTGTCTCCTTGGAGGCGGACCTTTAGACATGGTGGTCCCAGCCCTGAGAACCCCTGGGACCAGTCCGTGTTCCTGCATTTCAGGTTCTGAGTCACTGCCTCTACCTCCTGCCAACCTCAGAGTCTCTTTGGACGGATAACTGGAGAAATCTCAGTCTCTTTGGATGGATAACTGGAGAAATCTTAGTAGAACTTCTTGGTCCTGTGGAAAGCCGGGTCCACTGTACTCAGGAACCCCACCATTGCCTAGGGCAACTTCTCAGAAACTCAGCCTGCTCACAGGCTAATTTTCTTCCGGGTGGTTTCCTGCTTTCTCTCCGGAGGTCGTGTTTGTGCATCATTGAGACGTGGGTGGTGATCAGAGGTGGGCACTGGGACAGGAAGCCTTCTGTGTCTTTGGTCCAGGTCTGCTCCCAGGAAAAACCCTGAGCCGGTCTGGGTGCTAGCACAATCATAATCCCGAAAGTAACGCTCGCCCTTGCACTCCTCGGGAGGATCTCTGAGTGCTCTTTGACTTTGACCAGCGCCTTTCTGGGCTTCTTCTCCCTGCCATGTATAGGTCCCATTCACACTGAACAGCTTCTGCCCTCAGGTCGGAGTTTCCTTTGGGGTTCCTGTTCTGCTGCAGTGACCGATGCCAACCTTCCCCGCTCTTCTATGGGTTCTTTATTTTTTTAACCTTTTCTCTGGTCACAGCCACCAGTGACCCTCAAATCTTTGGCTGTCCCCCTGAATTCTGACTCTAGCCCCTTGCGGCCAGCCCCACTTGCTTCCTATACCCTGAGAGCACAATGGATTTCCCAGCTAAAGAGATGTGTCCTGGTCTTCACATGTGGCTGCAAACTTTTTGTTGCCCCTCCCTTGGAGAGGGGGAGTCTAAATTCTCCTCCCCCCTGAACAAGGGCTGGCCATAGTGTTTTGCTTCTAAGAAGTAAAATATAATGAAAGTGATGTCTTAGGACCACCAAGTCTCCACCATGAAGGGCAGACAGCTTCGTTTGACTCTCTGTCTTCAGGACCCTCACTTCTGGAACCCAGCCCAGGCCCCAGGGACAGGGCACAGGTGGATGTTCTGGCTGATAGCCAACATCACTGCCCAGACATGGGAGAAAAGAAGGCTTTGTGACGACTCCCTGGAGGGATGAACCAGCTGGCTGAGTTCAGTTACCCCCCAAGCCCATGAGAGATATTAACAAATGATTGTGGCTGTTTCCATGCCATTATGCTTGTGGTGGTTCGTTAGGCAGCTATAGGCAACCGTAAGGAGAGGCAAGAAGAACTTGGGGAAAGTTCAGAGAGTTAGAGGTTGATTTAAAGGTTATACATAAAACACAATAACATGCTGGGGTAGTCCAAGCTTTTTCATCAACCAAAGGAAACATCAAGGGGAAATTTTAAAATATCTTTAAAAACACAGCCAAGGAACTGAAACCTTCTGATCTCCAGCAAGGGACAGTGTAAGAGGAAATCAGATTAAATTGCCGCATGATGAAATTGGGATTGATGTAAGCAGTGATTCTGGAGTGGGGGTGAAAAGCCATGGATGTTCATATTTTTAAAAATCATGTATGGTCTTTATTGCCCACCTTTCATGTGTCCCGGGGTCTCTAAGAAACTATTAATACAAAAGGTAGTTAATACATATTGAAGAGGAAATGTATTAATATTTTCAGGTATGCATTAGTTTGAGATTTAAACATCAGAAAAGAAAGAAATCATGCCCAAACCAAATTTTCTTAGAATGGTATCATCTTTCTGAACAGTAACAAAACAAAACAAAACAAAAACTGAACACCTCTGGGTTAGTGGGTTTGAAGCTCTGTGATAAAATTTGCCAAAAAAACTCACTTAGCATTGGGTGGACTTGAGGGATGGCTCCTCTCGGCAATCTCATTAGACACAAGACTGTTTTGCAAACCCAGAATTTTCAGCTTTTCCTCAACCTGGAAGGTTGGCCCAGTCTCTCATCTCATCTTTTCTGCCTGTCAGTGACTTAATTGCTCAGGAACGACCACTCCCTGCCCCAAATAAAATATCCTGTAGCGTAAGAACCATTTAGATAGCTCGTGAGTCTGCAGATTGGCGGGATCACCTCCTAGGATGTCTCCGAAACACTATTCCAAGACTGGTGTAGACAGTGTTGAGACGCGCTGTGTTGAGACGCGCTGCATCATGTAAAACATGTAGTTAGCAGGAATATGGCAGCTCAGACGTGAACTGAGACTCCGGAACCCTTGACTAGACCCCAACCTCACCCCCACCCCACCCCACCCCCAGTCGGGAAATGTATTTTTGTTCTTTTTTTCCATCCCTTCCACGCTTATCCGCCCACTGCCCCTCTTTGGGCAGGGCAGAGAGCTGGATTTACAGAAAGCCTCCAGAAGCCTTTTGCAGGAACAAGCGTAGCCCTCCCTCCACGTCTTCAACACAATCACAAAAGCTGAACTCAGAGAGAATTTTTTTTTTCCTCCTGCCTCTGCTGCAATTTTTGATGCTGGAGGGCATTTATTCAGCTTTTATTATTTTCTTGTTAAAGAATATTTAATCTTACTGGTGGGTGGGTGTGGGTGGTGATCACATCAGAGGGAAGAGAAAGAAATCCAAGCATGTTTCTGAGGGAAAAAAAATATGTATTAACTGTTATAGGGTAGGGCATGCTTTATAGTTAATATGCAGCTCAGGAAAGAACATAATAGAACAGCTTCCAAACTATGCAAAAAGCAAAATCAACTGTGTGTAGACAGACCCTGTGTTTACAAACTCCAAGCTGTATTCTCTAGGAAACCAGAGTCCTTCGCTGGGGGTAGCTTTCAGAATTAACCTATTGTTTATGAAGTGCCCCAGGGCTAGCAAGAAACAGGGGCAAAGCAAGAAATCAGTCCTCTGGACTACAGTGTTAAAGGCTCAACACAGAAAACCTAAGAGAGCTGAGAGAGGGCATTGGAATGCTTAGATTATCAGTAAGGAGGCCAGATTCGGTGGGGGGGGGGGGGCGCATCTAAATGGCATTGCTATTAACCAAATCACAGCTCAGGAAAATCCTATTGATCTATACCTATCATATCATTTATTATAGTGGAACGACCCTTTTAGTTTGTCCCAGGAAATGCTGCTCTGTGGTGTGTTATTTATTTGTTACTTTCCGTTCTCCGATCTGCACAATGGGAAATAGTAAGCATCCTTCCTTTGTGAGGGCTATTGGGAGGATTGCAATAGGGAAGACATGTGACGTTCTTAGCCGAGGGCCTGGTCCTTAAGACCAGCTAACATTTAGAACAATTCTTAGCATCACTTCTTAAAAAATTATTTATTTATGTGTTTGGCACAGAAAGAGAGAAGAGCAGAGGGAGAAGGAGAAGCAGACTCCCCTCAGCAGAGCTCCCCAAGATGTGGGACTCGATCCTATGACCCTGGGATCATGACCCCAGCCCAAGGCAGATGCTTAACTGACTGAGCCACCCAGGTGCCCCCACTTGACTGCTGGAAGGCAGTACAGTGGAGGGAAGGACATGGGTTTTGAAACTGGATAGAGTTGGATTTTAATCTCAGGTTGTCATTGTTTTCTTAAATGTAAGTGGCAATGTGTCCTTGGGCATATCACTATAAAATCCTTACATGGTTGCTGTGAGTCTTACATAAACTTACTTACAAAGAGAATTGAGAGAAGTGTCTAGCACATGGAAATTGAATGAGTGAGAGCTGTTATTACTCCATGGAATGTTCGTAGTTCCTAGAGAGACACGTTTGGCCAATGCCATAACCAATGCTATTCAGGAAAGAACTGCTGTACTTCAGGATTTGCAGGAATTATGGGCCGAGTCCATGCAGGTCCTCCTGGAAGATGGGGGTAATGAAAAAGAGACTTACCTGCAGAGAAACACTGAAGGATAATGGGGGGCAGGGGCGGAGTAGGTGGGGAGAGACTTTGGGCAGAGATGCAAAAAAGAGAGGGAAGGAAGGAGGTATGTGTGAAGGGTTGTAAAGGGCCGCAGACACAGTGTATCTCTGGGCAAGTCTCCACCAGGACAATGGGGAACCCAGAGCAAAGACTGTCCATTGGAGAAGTCCTGTGCCAGGTAGAGTAGCCCAAATCTGGAGGCCCCCTTTGTGCTCGGTCATTGGGTGGGAACGGCCTGGGCAAAATGGGGCCTCAGCAGGAATGCTGCAGCAGATCCCAGAGGGAAGATACAGCAGCAGGGGGCTGTCAGTGATCTGTGCTCCCCAGACAGGTCTCTTGAAGGGAGCTCTCCGTGATGTACCTCCGTGAGCACCGCAGGTGACCATGGTAAGTTCCATCCCAGTCAGAATCATCTTTGCTCATGTTAGTTAGCTCCTGGTCTGGGTCAAGGCCACAAAACAGACCCTCTATAAATGTGGAGTTGAATAGAATTTTCTAAGAAAAGAAATACTGCCAAGAGTAGTTCCAAAGAATAATGGAGGCCTTTAATCAAACAAATATGATTTTTGCTGAAAAATAGATTTGTTGAAAAATCAGTTTCACAGTTTCCATTTGGAAAAGAGCACTGCTGGTATCCATTTGTCCTCTTTGATTCCTCAAAGGAAGATAGGCCATAGGTCTCCTTTACCCGCATTTAACTGAGGAAAAACAGTATATTCTTAAGTGACATCTTTCAGTTATGAAGTTTCAATAATTCATTCTGTCTAATTGCATTACTCAGATTTATTTAAATTTTTTTCTGTTTTAGAGGGATCTCAGGAATATACTAGTAGAAGTATATTGGAGAGATCTTGCAAATTTACTTTTAGCTTTAATTTCCTCTGCTATGAAACCATTGCTCCTTCCATGTTTCACCTTTATCTTCCCCTTCATTTGTGATACCAGAGAGAAAAAATTTTCCCCTATCCTCTTAGGTTCAGTGTTTGGGGATTGTGAATTAAACTGACAAGAGACAGAGTAACAAAAGAAAAGGCAGATTTAATCATATACATAGGGGAGTTCACAAAGAAATGTGAGTCAAAGGGGTGATTAGAATTTGGGGCTTATCTATATCTTTTTTTTTAAAGATTTTATTTATTTATTTGACAGGCAGAGATCACAAGTAGGCAGACAGGCAGGCAGAGAGAGAGGAAGGGAAGCAGGCTCCCTGCTGAGCAGAGAGCCCGATGCGGGGCTCGATTCCAGGACCCTGAGATCATGACCTGAGCCGAAGGCAGAGGCTTAACCCACTGAGCCACCCAGGCGCCCCTCTATATCTTAATAAGGGAAAAGGAGATGATGAACACTTATGGGAAAACAAATTACTTTTTGGAAAGATAAGTGAATGCTCAGGAGAGACAGATATGATAGTTTTGTGACAATGCCTGTTTAGGTGTGTTGTGGAGACTTCTTGTGTCCAGTGATGAGTCAATCTTCCCCAGCAGCTCCTGGGGAGGGAATAATATGACAACTGAATTCTTTTGAGTTCTTTTGGGAGCCTCTGTTTTTAGGCAGATAAGAAATTTCAGGAACTCAAATGCCTTCCACTCGAAATAATTTTTATGGTGTATTTTGGACTCTCCATGATATAAACACTGAAATATTGGTTTGTTGCATAATTTGATGGCCCAGATCGAAGGTGGTATGTAATACCCAGTAATAATACTCTTACTGTCTCAATAGTTCTGTGTTTCTTCACTATTTAATGGTGGTGGAAAACAGAAGTTAATGACATTCATGGATGGCATAGGTCAGGGAACCAACTCTTTGGAAAGTAAAAGAAAAAAACGACAAACTTTCCAATGGGAACTTTACTATGATAAAGGAGAGGCATTGGAATTGAGAACAGGGAAAAAGGGAAGAAAAAGGATGGAAAACACCAGACTGGCACCAGACTGGAGCCTCAGGGCCAAGTGAGAGCTGGTCTGTGGCTGAATCAAGTCACTGCTTAAGAAAAGCTAACAGGTGTTGGATATGTGAAACCAATGAAAGCATCACATCTCCAGGGAATCAACAGTGCTAATAAATCAGCAGCGGGCCTGGATAAATTAAACCTTGGCAGTGCAGGCAGAGGCCATGGCCACAGCTGCTATGACCCCGTCTAAATTTTCTACCCCAGTTGAAAATGAGATGAGGGTGAAAAGGAATATTGGTGTTTATGCAGCCAGTATCCTGTTGGAATCATTTTAAAGTTTTTGATTAAAAACAATGTGGGGTTTTGTTGTTCTTTTCTTTCTTTTTTTTTAAATAGGTTCCTGCCTAGTATGGGACCCAACGTGGGGCTTGAACTTACAGCCCTGAGATCAAGACCTGAGCTGAGATCAAGAGTCAGATGCTTAACTGACTAAGCCACCCAGGCACCCCTTGTTGTTTTCAATGTTGTTTGAAAGTCAGGCATCTCTGAGAGGCAAGGGCAACATGTTTATGTACTGTATAAATTTGCTGACATGACTTTGACTAGAGAGGCACAGGACTAACTTGTTGGCTCCAATTTGTGTTAAGATAGAATTGAGGGGGGCACCTGGGTGGCTCAGTCAGTTGAGTGGCTGCCTTCCGCTCAGGTCATGGTCTCAGGGTCCTGGGATCAAGCCTCACATTGGGCTTCCTGCTCGGTGGGGAGCCGGCTTCTCCCTCTCCTTCTTCCTGCCACTCTGTCTACTTGTACTGTCTATCTCTCTGTCAAATAAATAAATAAAATCTTTTTGAAAAAGCGTATTTGAATCTCAGGAAACAATTCTGAAGGTTGCTGGAGGGGAGGAGGGGTGGGAGGAATAAGGCAGCTGAGTGATGGACATTGGGGAGGGTATGTGCTATGGTGAGTGCTATGAATTATGTAAGACTGATGAATCACAGACCTGTACCCCTGAAACAAACAATACATTACATGTTAATAAAAAAAATTTTTTTAAAGCATATTTAAAATTCACCAGACGTTGGAAGCTACCTAATACCTTTGGCTGAAAAACACTCCTGTTTCTGGGAATTGACCCTCTTTGAACAAGTGGGCTTACATTCAACAGTATTTGTTATGTCATTGTAGTGACAAAAAAAAACCTGTAAACAATCTGAATATACATAATTGGTGAAATTATTGAATGGATTGTACTATGCCCATATTATGTGATTATTAAAAACAAATTAGATCAATACCCATTTGAAAGAAAAAAATAAGCTGCTGTTAAAAAATATTCAAAAATCATCCTTAAGTGACTTTAAAAGTTCTTTGGCTTATTATATGAACTATATATTGATATATATTGAAATTATTGATAATGAATAGCAAACTTATCAAATTATACTTCTTTGCTTTAGCTGGTAGATAGATGAATTCCTTACCTGGAGCTTGGTCCACTTCTCATGCCTCAACAGAGCTAAAATAATCCTGAAAAGATGAGGGTTATCATATTAGAAATACCACTTTCTTAAAGTTAAAGGAGTAAGAGAACTTAGGGAGGTGAAGGGCAGAGGGATAAACGTGCTAAACTATTCGGTTAGGGTTAGGTCCTTTAAAAGACTTTTCTATTGAGAGAAGGAAAGACTAGAGGCTGCCTGCCGCTGTTGGGGTACACATAGAGATGGAGAAACACAAGTGGTCAATGTAAAGGGCCCAGAATTGCATGTGCGACCTCATTTCTGTATAGAGCATTACCGTTTTAAAGACATTTATACATCCAGTTCCTCACTTGTCAGAGAGCTAGATATATGCCTGCCATTTCAGAAAAAAAAAAAAATAAAAATAGAACTTAGATTAGTTCTGCCTAAATTCTGTCTCTGAGTGCTAGCTAAATTGGATAATTGATAAAATCTGTATGTGGAGTCAGTCAAGAGAAAATGAAGGTTTTCTTCATTGGAGTTTAGAATTGAGATAGTATTCCACGTAAATAAATGCATGAACTGAGCTGTGAATGATGCTCTCGGCATTCCTATATCTTACACGGGCCCTGGCAGATGGGGGACAGAATGAGAATGGAGTAGAGGGGACACCATCTGGGTCATGATGCAGGGCAAGTGAGAATAGCCGAGGACCTGGAGTAAGGAGGTCACAGAAGAATTGAGGTGATGGTTGGAGCGATCTGGGGTACAGAACTTCCTGTTCCAGTAATGGTGGACCAGTTCACGAAGATGAATCCTCCTGTCGAAGACAACTGAAAGAAGAAGAAGCTAGGATCTCTCTCTCCTTCTCTCTCTCATCTATCTACATCTGTAAAACACACATACACTCCAGTATATTTAAATAATATTCTAGAAAGTACTAGGTCAGATAGCTAAAACCGGAGTGTGAATTGCTGGGCCCTGGACAAAAAGAAGATAGATACTCAAAGAGCAAACCAGAGCTTGGGGCCACTTTCCTCCTGGGGAATTTGTCAATTCCTTCCCAGGTGACTGAAAACCTAAAATGCTTGGGCCTTAGCAGCCATGAATAGTGTTTTTGAGAGCTTTGCAAGAATACAGATACAGGGTTTGGCATTGACGACTCGGTGGTCTTGGGACGGTAAGAGTGCTATATCTGAGGAGAGAGGGTACACCCTCAGACATCATAGCTCAACTTGTTCTGATCCTGGAGTGGATTAAAATGATCCCTATATCCCCATATATATATATCCTATATCCCCAGACCCTAGAAGAAACAAGTGGAAGCCCACTCTGGAGGAAGCTAAAATGATCCTACATCTCATATTCTTTCTATGTAGATTCAATACATGGTGAGAAAAATTAACCAGATGCATAAGGCGACAAGCCCAAATGCCTTGGAATGGCATCTCCAAAAGGTTGAAAGAAAACCACCACCATTCAGGAATTCTTTTTTTTTTTTAGGATGTTATTTAGTTATTTGAGGGACAGAGAGAGAGTGCGCATGTGCACACGAGTGGGAGGGGTGAGAGGTAGAGAGAGGAAGAAGCAGACTTCTTGTTGAGCAGGGAGCCCAGTGCGGGACTCGATCCCAGAACCCTGAGATTGTGACCCAAGCTGAAGGCAGATGCTTAATGGACTGAGCCACCCAGATGCCCCAAAATTTGGTACTTTCAAATAAAATTGATTAAAAAATATGAAAAATCACTGTACCTCCCACAGATATTAAATATATAAAGGAGCTATTATGTACAAACTTACACCAAAAAATTTTAAAAATTTAGATCAACTGGACAAATTTAGAGAAAGATACAACATTATCTGTTCTGTTCTTATCTTGTTCTGACATAGAACAAGCAGAGAACCTGAAGAACACATTTTAAAAAATGGGATTTATGTTTTTCTACAAAGAAAATTCCCAAATGACTTCATTAGTAAAGTCTACCAAACACTAAGGAAAAAAAAAACAATGCCAATCTGTCAAAAATTCATCTAAAATATAGAAGAAAAATGGAATATTATCTAACTTGTTTTATAAGAGCAGTAGAACTATTGATACTAAAAATTTAATAAGGGCGTGACAAGATGTAACACTTCAGGTCAGTATCACTGGAGAACATACATACATTAGCCCAACAATCTAAGTCATTCAAATTTAGCAATATATAAAAATATATATTTGAATCAAGCTGGGTTTATTCCAGAAAGGCAAGGTCAGTTTAGAAATAGAACACGAGCCCGTGTATTTCACCACAGTAAGATTAAGGACAAAAATCATATGATTGTTTCCATAGAGGCTGAAACAAATTTCATAAGGTTCTCTATCCATCTATGGAGGAAAAAGCTCCACTGAGCAAATTAGCAATAAAAGGAAACTCTCTTAAACTGATGAAATTATCTACAAAAAAACACCTACACCAAAACTCGACTTCATCATAAATTGCTGAAAGCTTTTACCTTGTGATGAGAACAAGTTTGCCCGCCATCACCACTTCAATTCATCATTGTGCCTTAATGTTCCATCAAAGACTTGGAGCCAACATAAAGCATAGAAATAACTGAACTTTACAAGTTTGCTTGGCTCTACTCTTTTCTGGGCAGGGTGTGGCTAAGACTGTTTTGTTCTCGTTTTGATAAATCTTTCTATTACCCTTTTTTGTCTCTTGAAGTTAGCTCTATGCAAGTAAAATAGAGCATCTGGGGGGAAATACAGAAAAATATAGTTAATGGCAATTTGAGCCGGCCTCTAAGGGGAAGAGACATGGGGGATCGGCCTCTCTTTAATCTAATGGAACTTTCTGAAGCCTCGTGAAAACCTGGATTTGTGCCCTGCCTCTCCCTGACCAAGTTTGCTGGAATATCTTCTTTTGAATTCACTGTGGTTGAGAACAAGGGTGGGGTATGGAAAGAATACTTTTTTGGAAGACATTTTCTCTGGGGCTAGTTTTTAGTTAGGATGAAATTACCAAGGTACAGATATATGTTTTGGTAGTCAGGACTGACCGATCAGTTTTTTTTTTTTTTTAAGATTTTATTTATGTATTTGACAAAGAGAGAGAGAGATCCCAAGTAGGCAGAGCAGCAGGCAGAGAGAGTGGGGGAAGCAGGCTCCCCACTGATCAGAGAGCCTGATGCAGGGCTCAATCCCAGGACCCTGAGACCACGACCTGAGCTGAAGGCAGAGGCTTAACCCACTGAACCACCCAGGTGCCCCCTGACTTATCAGTTTTGTGCCTCACCTACTCTTAAAGAAAATAATAGCATCCAACTCTTGCACACAGGGAAAGTACCTAAGCCTGATAAGCTTAGCTTCAATAATTGGGATGATAATAAAACAATTTATTTTAAAATTTGCGATGAGCAGACAACTTAAGCAGCAGGGGCGATCACGTTAGAATGAATGAAGGTCTCTGTGTGATAGACTGACAGGTCACGCCAACACAAAGGAAGCCACAGATGAAATCTACAAGAGACATCAGTACTACTTCAATTATATTAGAATTGTATTCTCCTCCAAAAGACATGAAGATTCACCTGCTCTTTTTAGATATCTACTGGGAGGGCAATAGTAAGTAAAAGGTTATCAAGGTAGCCAGCGTGTACATGAAAATTATAAAACAAATTCTGATTTGTCGAAGTTAGCATGACTATGCTTGGGAATGTGTATATAGGTCCCGAAGTGAATTGACGGTGTTTCCATGGATGGTGTTAGTGTTGTCTCCTTCTTAGTCCGACTTAAGTGGTCACAGCTAACCATGACAAGCTGTGTGCATGCAATGTCAAAACAACGAAGCACTTTTTAAGCTTAGCCCAAGTGGGTGATTGACTCACATCACTGGTTAGAAACAGATACTGAAGGGTCTGCCATCCACCGAAGGGCTGATCCTTGGATTCATCTTAGCTTTCACAAACACAGAACGTGTGCTGAAGCTCATTGCTCCTTGGTAGGCAATGAAAGATCAACCACACGCCACTGAAAAGATGGGAGCGTGGCCATATGTTGAGCATTACTAGTAATTATGGAATGCTTTAAAATAGGAGAGGTATTCGTGCATCAAGGTTATTATTTTTAGATGTTTATCTCCTTTGAGGCAACCAATGAAACCCAAATCTTCTTGAGATTTGACTTTGCAATGGGATTTTAGCATTCTGGAATGGTCACTGCTCCTCATTACACCTTGTCCCCGGTCTGTGTGTCACGTTTAGATCGTGTACCACAGAAGGGGGACATCGTTCACATTGTAGACATATACAGAACTGATTAGTGTGAGAGCTCTGCATGTAAGTGTAGACATTCCAGGACTCTCGGCTGAGTTCTGGGACAGCAAGAGAGAGCCTTCAGCCCCATAAACCTTTATTTGCCCACTTACACACACACAGCCCCACAAAGCCTGCACACTCATTTTTACTTGAATATGCACGTGTGCACATGGTCGTGCCTCCACTTGACTGTGCTTTGAGTGACTGGATTCACTCAGGAAGCAGTCCCCCTTATTCTGAGCTTGTCATAGTCACCTCATCTTGGGATGGAGTATGTATATTCCTCCCAGCTTACATGCTGGGCAGGGCATAAGTGTGTAGTAACGTAGGGTGGGTGGGTGCCTATACGCAAGCCACTGCTGCCTCGGGGTCTGGAAAGATCTTCAGACTCAGACAGGATGCATTTTAGTAGGTTTGTTCAATTTTTAGTGGGATACCTGTGATTGGTCAACAGCTGACAAAATAATTTAACTTATAAAGTCCCTGGATGCTACTTCTTTAGCCCTAGCAATCACATTCCACTACTTGCTTTCTTGTCTCCCTCTCCTGGCCCTCCTGTCCTTTACACATAGGCACTTGTAGGGTAACTGTGGTAGCCTGAAAAACTGGGCCTCCCCCAAGTTAGATGCACTTCCTAATCCCAAGAACCTGTGAATATTATATGGAAAAAGATGTGATTTAAGATCTTGAGATGGGGAGTTTATCTTGGTTCATCTTGGAGGGCCTTGAACGAGATCAAAAATATTCTTAGAGAAGCAGAGGGAATTTTGAGACAGGTCCATCTAATGTGCCTAGAGGGATCAATGGCTGGTTGTGTATGATTGCTCAGGTTGCGCATTCATACGTGTGTTATTTTTCTACTGTTGGATAACAAACTACCAGAGACTTAGTGGCTTACATCCACACACACTTATTACCTTAGCTTCTGGGGGTCTAGAGTCTGGGCACAGCTTACAGCCAGGCTATAATCCAGGTGTTGGCCAGAGCTGGGTTCTTATCTGGAGGCTCTACTGGCAATGGCTCTGCTTCCAAGCTCTTGTGGTCATTGGCAGGATTCATTACCTAATGGCTAGAAGGCTGAGGGCACTAGCTTCGTGCTGGCCATTGACTGCAGGCCACTCTTCACTTGTAGAAGCTTTCCACAGTTCCTTGCCATGTGTGTTTCCCCAGATTCTCTCTCCCCACGTGGCAGCTTGCTTCTCCAAAGCAAACAAGGGAGAAAGATAGCAAGTTTTCTAGCAAGACAGAGTCTTAAATAATGTAATGCAATTACAGGAGTGACATCCCATTACCTTTGCCATATTCTGTTCATTAGGAGCAAGTCACAGGATGGAACCATACAAAGGTATGAACTCCAGGAGACTGGGGATTGTGGAGTCGCCTTAATGCCTGCCTGCTACAATATACTCATTTATTAAGAAATTATCGAGGGGCGCCGGGATGGCTCAGTGGGTTAAGTCTCTGCCCTCAGCTCAGGTCATGATCTCAGGGTCCTGGGATTGAGCCTCACATCGGGCTCTCTGCTCAGCGGGGAGCTTCCTTCCCTACCTCTCTCTGCCTGCCTCTCTGCCTACTTGTGATCTTTCTCTCTGTCAAATAAATAAATAAAATCTTAAAAAAAAAGAAATTATCGAGGAAGTAGAACCTTGTCTCTAATTCACACAAAGGTCTCACACAGGTTAGCAGAGGTATTTTTTCCCATCTCACCTCTCTTTTTTTGTTCTGGCTAAAGTGGTGTTAAAATGATAAGCCAAGGGACAGAAGTGTGTTTTATCAAATGACATAAAGTGAGGAAAATCTGGGAGAATGTAATCGTGGTGTAGTTTTAGAGCAGTTGCTTCCATTTTGATAACATTTGCTAGAATGTGCCTGCTCTTGGGAATGAAAAAGCTCAATAAATAAATCACCACAACTGAAAATCTCTCTTCTTGGCTCAATTTTTTTTTTTTTTAATCTGACAAACTATCTCCCACACAGGTTCTATAAAGTTGTGTCTTCACCTTAGCGAATTTAGAACACGATCACTTTCTTTTTTTTTAAGATTTTATTTATTTATTTGACAGACAGAGATCACAAGTAGGCAGAGAGGCAGGCAGAGAGAGAGAGAGGAGGAAGCAGGCTCCCTGCAGAGCAGAGAGCCCGATGTGGGGCTCGATCCCAGGACCCTGGGATCATGACCTGAGCCGAAGGCAGAGGCTTTAACCCACTGAGCCACCCAAGTGCCCCACACAATCACTTCCTAATGAGGTTACTCATTAGTGTTGATCCAGTTTCTCTAGGTTCCTCTAATTAGCAAGTATTATGAGCTATAGTGTATTGGATAGGCAATTCTTGAAAATAATTTTATCCTTCTTCAAAACCTTCTTCATTCCCATTGGCCCAGGCAGGGCTTAGGTCTGAGTTACTGCTCACCTTGACTACTACCAAAGATTCCTGACTTCTTATACTTTTCTACAAGATTTGTTTCTCCTCGGCCTTAAGGATTTTTATAGTGCTTCGTTCCCTTTATCTTAAATTCTGTGCCCTTTTGCATGTTCTCAAGGCCCTGCATGGTTCCCCTGCTGGCCAGTCTAGCCTCATGTTTCATTTCTCCACACTCTTTGCCAAGAATCAGGGAAGCCATAATGGATGAGCAAAACACATGCTCTTATATGCCATAGGCCTTTGCGCATTCTATTCCTTCCGCCTAAAACACAACTTCAACTCATTTCTTTAGTGCTTTGTTTTGTTTTGGTTATGTATTTATTAACTTATATTATGAAACATTTCAACCATAAAGAGAAATACAGAAAGTAGCATAATAAACAAGCATATCCCTACCATCTGTTTTAAAGATATTGATAGCTTGCCATATTTACCTCAGATGTATATTTTTTCAATTTTTAAGATGAATATTTTCAAACATATAGAAATTCAAAACACTAATTCAAAGAACACCCATAAATTCATTTTTGCTTTTGTTTCCTTTGCCTTTGGAGACATATCTTGAAAGAAGTTGCTGTGGCCAATATTGAAGAGGTTACTGCCTATGTTCTCCTCTAGGATTCTGATGGATTCCTGCCTCACGTTGAGGTCTTTTATCCATTTCAAGTTTATCTTTGTGTATGGTGTAAGAGAATGGTCGAGTTTCATTCTTTTACATATAGCCGTCCAATTTTCCCAGCACCATTTATTGAAGAGACTGTCTTTTTTCCACTGTATATTTTTTCCTGCTTTGTTGAAGATTATTTGACTGTAGAGTTGAGGGTCCATATCTGGGCTCTCTACTCTGTTCCACTGGTCTATGTTGAACCAGAGTGGTGAGAGTGGGCATCCTTGTCGTGTTCCTGATCTCAAAGGGAAGGCTGTCAGCTTTTTCCCATTGAGGATGATATTTGCTGTGGGTTTTTCGTAGATAGATTTGATGAAATTGAGGAATGTTCCCTCTATCCCTGTACTTGGAAGCATTTTAATCAGGAACGGATGCTGTATTTTGTCAAATGCTTTTTCCACATCAATTGAGAGGACCATGTGGTTCTTCTCTCTTCTCTTATTGATTTGTTCTATCACATTGATTGATTTGTGAATGTTTAACCATCCTTGCAACTCAGGGATGAATCCCACCTGGTAATGGTGGATAATCTTTTTAATGTGCTGTTGGATCTTATTAGCTAGGATCTTGTTGAGAATCTTAGCATCCATATTCATCAGGGATATTGGTCTGAAATGAATTTTTGGGACTTGATCAAGATCAAAAGCTTCTGCACAGCAAAGGAAACAGTCAACAAAACAAAGAGGCAACCCACGGAATGGGAGAAGATATTCGCAAATGACACTACAGACAAAAGGCTGATATCAAGGATCTATAAAGAATTCCTCAGAGGGACGCCTGGGTGGCTCAGTTGGTTGAGCGGCTGCCTTCGGCTCAGGTCATGATCCCAGTGTCCTGGGATCGAGTCCTACATCGGGCTCCTTGCTCGGCGGGGAACCTGCTTCTCCCTCTGCCTCTGTCTGCCTGTGCTCGCTCTCCCTCCCTCTGTCCCTGACAAATAAATAAATAAAATCTTAAAAAAAAAAAAAAAAAAAAAGAATTCCTCAGAGGAGGAGGAAATGGAAGCAACACAAACAGAATGGAAGCAACACACACAAAACAGATAATCACATCAAAAAATGGGCAGAAGACTTGAACAGACACTTCTCCAAAGAAGACATACAAATGGCTAACATACACATGAAAAAATGTTCATCATCACTAGCCATCAGGGAGATTCCAATCAAAACCACATTGAGATACCACCTTATACCAGTTAGAATGGCCAAAATTAACAAGACAGTAAATAACGTGTGTTGGAGAGGATGTGGAGAAAGGGGAACCCTCTTAAACTCTTGGTGGGAATGCAAGTTGGTGCAGCCACTTTGGAAAACAGTGTGGAGATTCCTTAAGAAATTGAAAATAGAGCTTCCCTATGACCCTGCAATTTCACTACTGGGTATTTACCACAAAGATACAGATGTAGTGAAAAGAAGGGCCATCTGTACCCCAATGTTCATAGCAGCAATGGCCACAGTTGCCAAACTGTGGAAAGAAACAAAATGCCCTTCAACAGACAAATGGATAAGGAAGATGTGGTCCATATACACTATGGAGTATTATGCCTCCATCAGAAAGGATGAATACCCAACTTTTGTATCAACGTGGATGGGACTGGAAGAGATTATGCTGAGTGAAATAAGTCAAGCAGAGAGAGTCAATTATCATATGGTTTCACTTACTTGTGGAGCATAAGGAATAACACAAGGACATTGGGAGATGGAGAGGAGAAGTGAGTTGGGGGAAATTGGAGGGGGAGACGAACCATGAGAGACGATAGACTCTCTGAGGGTTTTGAAGGGGCAGGGAGTGGGAGGTTGGGTGAGCCAGGTGGTGGGTATTACGGAGGTCACGTACTGCATGGAACACTGGGTGTGGTACATAAACAATGAATTCTGGTACACTGAAAAGAAATTAAAAAAACAAATAACAACAAAAAACAAAGAACACCCGTATATTTGGTACTGAGATCCAACGATCATTAATATTTTGCTGTATTATTCTCTCTCTCTCATTTCTTCTACTATCATCTCTTTCCCCACACACACATATATGAAACATTTAAACCTATGTTAGGTTGCAGGCATCATTCATGACACTTCACCCCTAAATATTTCCACTATATCTCCTAAAACTAAGGTGTTCTCCTACATAAACTTTGTATTCATTATTGTGTTTAGAAAAATTAACAGTCCCCTTACCTCAATGCATACTCTGTCTATATAAAAATGGCAATTTTCCACAAAAATTCTTTTATAGCTTTTTTTTTTCTACACAGGATCTAATCAAGTTTCACTCTTTACATGTTCCTTAGGTTTCCAAAAACTCTTATATTCTAGAACAGTCACCCATACAATTTGTTCTTAGGATATTGAGTTTTTAAAATGATCAGGACGGTTGACTAGTGGTATATCTCATAATCTGGATTTCTCAGGATTTTCCCCCATGTTTAATTTAACATCTACATTTGTCAACATGTATATCCCCAAACCGGAAAGTTTTCTCTCACCCATTACACTTTTGCCTAATGGTTGGGATGTACACTGATGCCTGAATCAATGATATCATTTGTGGTTATAGTATCATAATTTTCTAATTCTGTCAATTATTCTACATTTATTAGTTGCCATTCTGCTATAAAGAAGAGCATTCCCTGATCAACTGGAAATGAATTTCAGCTCCTCATCTAGGGTGATTACTTCATTCTTCCCCTTTAATTAACAATTTGCAGAGTAAATCATCTCCATTGATGGCAAATGAGTTAATTTTTTAATACTTTTTCTTATTTTGTGCATTATTTGAGGCCATCTTGATACAGATTTTCCCAGTAGCAGACTCTGGGACAGGTTGTTATTTGAGAGGTGATTTCAGAAACACAGGTAGGAGGGTAGGGCAATGAGACAGGGAAGAGAAGGAAGACAATCAAGGAGTGCTGCTTACCCATTTCTCCCTGTAGTGAACTGGACTTGGATCCTGCTGCAGAATTCAGAGACCAGTGGAGTTCATGGGCCATAGAGTCATAGAGTCATCTCACTTGAGAGGTATGGATCCTCAACTTTTGCCAGTCATTCTTTGAAGACTGCTGGCGAGGAGGGTTAATTCTCTGGTACTATCAGGGGTTCAACCCCTAGAGAAAGCCCTCAGGCAAGAGATAGAAGTGCTGGTAGCTGAAGTTTACCAACTAGTGGGTATCAATTCCAGTTATTAGTTTGGGTTTTTAAAAATATTTTAAAAATATTTTATTTATTTATTTGAGAGAGAGAGAGTGAGTGAGCAAGAAGGAGAGGTTGAGAGAATCTGAAGCAGATTCTGCACTGAGCGCTGAGCCCGACGCCGGGCTTCAACCCTTGACCGTGAGATCACAACCTGAGCAGAAACCAAGAGTTTCTGCTTAACCAACTGAGGTTAACCAACTGCTTAACTAACTTAAGGGTGCTTAACCAACTGAGTCACCCAGGCATCCCAGTCATTAGTTCTGATGCTCAAAGTTCCATAATCAACCAGTGGGAACTCTGAATCCTGCTTGCCCTGCATCCTTTTGGTACACTACTTTCTGGCACAGAATGAATCAGATGAACCTTCAAATGACCCTGGCTCAGATCTGACATTAACCATTTCTTCCGGGAGCTCTGATTCATTTTGGGGAGAAACCAAGTTCTGAGAGCTAAAAGGGCCCATTGCTACTGGATGGGTGATCACTTCTTGGCCCTTTTAGTGGCCTATTTCACAAGTTCACACTGAAATTTTCAATTCAAATTTAATGCATTTCTTTTATTTAATATCTGTGATCTTACCTCTGTTTCTTTTCTCTCATGGAAAATACGATTTCTAATAACATTAACTTAAGATGTCAAAAGTACTATACCAATATTACTACTCACTGGAGAAAGACTTGCATTATTTCTTTGTATTTCTTTTTGCTGTTTCTATATCTCAATAAGGTTGTACAACCAGAGCCCTATGTTCATTCTACAATTACTTGCAATAATTTTCTCTCTCTTTCTTTTTTCTTGTCCAACCATTGTGACATACAATTAAGATCATTTTCTTCTGCTTCCTTTTCATTTTAGGGTTTTCCTGAATTCTGTTTTTGAACACAGTAGAACATTCACACAATTCATGCATCAAAACACATGCAAAGAAGTACTCAGAGAAATCTGCCTTTTATAGTTTCCTGGTTTAACTTTCCAGCTATCATTTTTGTGTATGTATTTTTATTTCCCTTTTTTTCTTATCCACATGACAGTCTACTATATATACTGTTACATACCTTGCATTTTTCTCTTGCCAGTATATCCTGGAGATTATTTCACTTCAACTCATGGAGATCTTCCTTATTAACCTCAAAGCTGTATAACATTTCATTTTGTGGCTATAGCATAGTTTTATCATACAGCCCCTATTGAAGGATATTCGAGTCAATTCCAACCTGTGTGTGTGTGTGTGTGTACATGCTCACGGATGCTCACGTGTGTTTATGGAGGGGCAAGGTATGACTCTAGGGTAGATTCTCTGATGTGGGATTGCTTGGTCAAAAAGGAATTCTGCAAAAAAAGGTAATTCCATAACTTGGTAATTTTATGTGACACTTTCATATTCTTTTTCATTCTTTTTTTTAAAGATTTATTTATAATAAATAAATTATTTATTTTTTTGTCCATAGCCTCAGCAGTAAAGTTTGTTGTTGCTGGTGCACTTGTTTATTCCAGTTATACTCTCATGCTGTTTACAGAGATAATGTCACATTTTTCTTTCCAAAATTCTTCTGCCTCCCAAAGTTTCCTTTTATCTAATTGCTTTGGTGAATACTTCCAGTGCAACATGAGGAGTAGTGGAAATAGAGGAATCCTTGGACTGTTTCTAACCATAGTGGGAAGGCCTCCATTGAGTCCCTAGGAAGATGCCAGCTTTCTTTATATTATCATAAGGAAGGATCAGTTCCTATTTTATTAAATGTTTTTATAGGAATGGGTTTTGACTGTGTCAACACTGTTAACATTTAAGTAGATAATATAATTTTAAAGATATATTAACAGAGCATTACATTAATGGATTTTTAAGAAAATACCAAAACTTTCTTGCATTCCTGGAAAAACTATTTGCGCAAAAAATATGTATATATATATATATTTAATATGTTATATGTAATATGTATGGTATATAATATATTTACATTCTATATTAATTATATATTAACAATACTAAAATATAGAATTATAGTGTATTCAATATTTTATAGGATTCTATGTCCTAATGTTCTTTTTCAAAAAAGATTTTATTTATTTATTTGTCAGAGAGAGAGAGAGAGAGCACAAGCAGGGGGAGTGGTAGGCAGAGGGAGAAGCAGGCTCCCCGCTAAGGAAGGAGCCTGATGTGGGACTCGATCCCAGGACTCTGGGATCATGACCTGAACTGAAGGCAGGCACTTAACTGACTTAGCCACCCAGGTGTCCTTATGTCCTAATGTTCTTTCTAGGATTTTTACATCAGGGAGATTGGTATCAGCATCAAGTGTCAATATTACATTCATCTCAAAATCAGAACTTGAACATTTTTCTGGAATGTTTCTAAGTTCTAAAGCTGTTTAAGTAATATTAGGAGTATCTGACTTTTAAAGATCTGTAGAAATTCCCTGTGAAACTGGTCTGTTGATTTTTAGAGGAAAGTTCTGTAATAATTTTCTCTATTACTTCTATGAAACTGATCTTTTTAAATTTGATGTCTCTACTGGCATCATTTTGAATGAATTACACTTTTTAAGAAAATTACCAATTTCATGTAGGTTTTCAAATGTATTTATTTGCATAGAAATATACAAGGTAATCTCTTAAGATATTTTATAATTTCATTGGTTTCAATGGTTATTGTCATCACATTTGGTGTACTTGTATTTTCTGCCCTGTTTCTCTTGATTAGGCTAACTGCTCATGGCTTTATTTTATATTTTATTGTATTAGTGCTGTTCATTTTCTCAGTTCTAGCTTATGATTATCTGGTTTTATATTTATAATTTCTTTCCTTCTGATTTCTTTGGCTTTATTTTCATATTCATTTTTTAATTTCTGCTTTCCTTATTTTTTGAAGTCATTGCTAAATTCACTTGTTTTCTAAGTTTCGTTTTTACTGCTATAAATATTTAAGGCAATGAGTTTTCCTCCTAATGTTGTAGTTGAATCTCCTAATACATCATTTTCATTGTTCTGTCCCTCCCCTGACTGGCAGATCTATTTAGCACATAATACTTCCAATTAATAGGAACAAGGGGCACAGCTGAGACATATATTCCTAGGAATTAAGGCTCATCATCAACCTAGGCAAATTGGAAAGAAAAAGATCTTAAATGCACAAATTTTTCTGGGGTGCCTGGGTGGCTCAGTCTGTTAAGCTGCTCACTCTTGATTTTGGCTCAGGTAATGATCTTGAGGTCCTGGGATAGAGCCCCACATTGGGTTCCATGCCCAGTGGGGAATATGCTTGAAATTCTCTTTCTCCCTCTGCCCCTCCACCCGACTATGCTCGCCCTCTCTCTCTCTCTTTCTCTCAAATAAATAAATACATCTTAAAAAAAAAGTAAAATTGTTCTTTCATCCCTTACCTTTAAGATCTCCTTTCTCTTCCCACTTTACTTAAGTGAATGACGATGGTTAGTTTCCAGGAACATATATCTCAACTATTTCCCTTGTTCATGTTAATTGGAAGTCTTATGTACTAACAAAGTTGTGATATGATTTTGAGCAAAGACATACTAGGAGCTGTGGGGTTTTCTTTTAATATGGGGGCTCTGGGTGTCCCTGCAATGCTTTAAGACTATGTCTTGCACTTTTGTTATATTTTCCTCATGCGGTAGGCTCTTAACTTTTTGAGGATGCAGATTTGATTGGTTGGTTGGTTGACTGATAATAATCAATAATTATTATTTTAGCTTTCTTTTTGTATTCTCAGCTCCAACAAACGTGCCTATGGGTGTTTTTCTGATTGTGGTCTGAGGACCACTGAGGTCAGAATCACCTACAGAGAGGAGAACAGAGGCTGTTCAAATTCAGAGTGCTGGGCCCCACACCAGATACACTGAATCAAACTCTCCAGGGAGTAAGGCCTGGAATTCTGCATTTGAAATAAAATCACCAGGGAATTCTTTTATGGTTTGCAAATTCCTGGCCTAGAATTTAGATCACTCAATAAACATTTGTTGAATTAAACCTGCTTACTTAAATGACAAATGCTGGAAACATTCAATTCCTTCAGGTTTGCTGGGATTTTAAGATGTTTTAGAATCCTGGAAACATCCTATCCCCCTGACCGGTGGAAATTCGAATACATAACTTTTATAATACAGATTAATTTAAAATTATGGAAGGAGGCAATGGACAGTCACCTACAGAGAGATGCCACGGCTAAATGTTTGGGTCAGCCATCATTAGCTAATACTCTGCACATCACATAACTAGTCCTTGGTTTTTCATTTTGTTTCTTGTTGTGAAAAAAACATCCTTAATTCCAGAAATTAGTTGGAATCTCTTAATCTCTTATCCGTCGGTGTTAGAGGAATTCAGTCCTAGCAAGTCCCAGCCTGAGCTCACCGAAATTGATAAGCCAGGGCTGACGTTTTCATTGCGGGGTGCATCGACAGCCTGTTTCCATGGAAACAGACGCCAGCCTGCTGAAAACAGAGGTAAGAACTTTAGCATTAATTACTATTTCAGTTTGAATTCAATTGATTTCAGGGTAAATCTTGAGACATCTTGGCAGTATTATTGTGAGTGCTGTACGCATGACCCACACTCTATTAAAGCAACTTAACGAATATAACAAGGTACTGTGGCTTATAAAAGAGATCCAGAGCTCAGTCGCTGAAGGAAGCATAAGAAAAGCATAGACCGAAGTCTTAAAAGTCAATTTTTGCATTGTAGACATGAATAAGTGACTTGCTCTTAATGAATCTAAATTGTCCTTGACAAAGCAAAATCATTGTGGGATTGGTCTTTACGTCCCTCCTGCAAGCACTAATGAAAGAGAATAAAAAATAGGCAAAGAAAAACAGAAGCCTGATTTTGGTGAACTCTGTGTTTGACTCTGTACGTTTTGAGGCTGATGGGGTTGGGGTTTCTTTAGTTATGTCTCCTTCATTCAGCATCACTTAATTTCACTCCTTGATGTCCCCAGCACGTGCATGTGTGTTTGTATACTGAAATACCAGAGATCGTTTATCGGTTTTGATGCACTCAGTCTGGCACTTGCTAGCACTGGATTTCCCTAATACCAACAGATGTGCGATTCTAGCTTCTAGAACAGTTGTGGCCTCTCCCTATATATATTCAAGAGTTCCTACTTTGAAAGTAAATGTCCTTGGGAGGGGTTTATGTGTTACAACATTATCCAACCCAGAAAGTATTAGGTTGGGATTAGTTGTAAGTTGACTCAGAGCTAGAAGTGGTCACAGAGTAAATAATTGGTGAGAGGTCAGGATGAGGGGCCAAAGGAGAGAAAAAAGGAAGAGCAGAGTTTGCTGAAAGCAAATTTCACCCATCGAACTATTTAACTGAGGCTCAACTCAGACTATAAAATTATACATATATATATATATATATATACACACACACACACAAAGAGAGAGAATATATATATACTTATATAGATTTTTATATTATATTGTATATATAAATATACATATTTATTATATGTATACTTTAAAATACATGCATATATTATTTATTATATGTATATTTAAAAATATACATATATATGTATATATTTTTTAAACTAAAAAACCAAGATGGTTGGTTATCAGTGTTCTAACAACTGGGACTTTGAAAAAGTCAGATTTCTCTCTAGAGAGGTGTGTGAAGGGTATGCTTTTCTTGGTCGCATTTGCAAAGCGGAGGCTCTTGACAAAGCCAAAAGCCAAAGGTTGCAAAATAGGAAGCATTCAGGAGTGAGAATTCTAGAGTAGGCACACCTGAAATAGAAGGACATTGTTAAGGCTGCACCTCTCTTCCCTCTGTTCCATGTACTAATTCTTTCGAGCCCATTCTCCAGCTTCTGTGTGCTTGAAACAGCTAACCTCCATGACCCACTTCCCATTATTATCCTTTGGGTTAATGGAGCTGTTTTCTTTGCATAGAGAGCCAGAAATGCCTGTGAGTTCACAAACCATGCCAATACCATCCTGTTGTGGAAGTATGAAAGCCTAGATCCTTTTTTGGGGGGGTGAGACGAACTTTGGGGAGTACTTAACAATCCAGAGTTCACTGCAGAATCAGGCTGAGGCTGGAGCTTTGGCTGAAGTCTTATTTTCGCTTGGCTTTTACCCCTTCTTGCCCTGTGTTGCAGCCAACCTCCAAAATGGCCCCCAATGACCCTCACTGGTATTTACGCCCTTGCGTGGTCCTCTCTCCCACTGAATAGGGCCAACTTGTATAACCATTAGAATATTGTGGATATGATGGTGTGTGACCGACTTCCAAAGCTAGCCCATAAAGCCATTGTGTCTTCCACCTTGCTCTCTCTTGGGTTGTCCTTTTTAAGGGGAAGCCATTTGTCATTTGAGGCAGACACTCAGGTAACTCTACAAAGAGGTCGGTGTGACAAGGACTGGAGACCTCTTGCCAACAGCCAGCACAAACTTGCTATTCACATGGATGAGTCATTCTGGAAGTGAATTGTCCAGCCCTAGTCAAGTCTTCATATGGCTATAGACCCGGCTGACATCTTGACTGCATTTTATGAGGAATCTTGAGCCAGAACCACCCAGCTAAGCTGCTTGTGAATTCTTGCCCCTCCCCCCGAAAACAGGTGTGATAATAAATGTTGGCTGTTATGTTAAGCCACTAAATTTCACAGTATCTTTTTCTGTAGCAATAGAAAACCGATGCATCCTGCTTCTTCCCACTTTCTGATTTCTCCTGATACTGTTTGCTTAATAAGTAACTTGCACCTAAATCTCATCTCAGTGTCTGCTTCTGGTGAACCTGACCTAAGACATCTGGATTCAAATTCCGGGTCTGCCATCTATTAGCAGTATGACCTTGGGCAAGTCGCAAATCTCTGTCATGCCCCGGTAAAATGTGGATAATGATAGCACTAACCTCTCAGAGTTGTGTGAGGATTGAAGGGCTCAGTGCTTGTAAAGCACATAGCAGAGTGCCTGGCACATTGTTAAGGCTCAATAATGTCAGTCCTTATTATGAAAGTAGGATGGGATGGCACTTTTTAGCCGTGACATCCAACCAAATGGAATTTTTTTTCATAGCCTCTATGACCCCAGTCATCCATCTTGCTGGTTTCTGACCATGAGGAAGTATGGACCAGGAGACTGTGGCTGTTTCAGCCCAACTTGAGAAAAAACAATTCATGGTACATGTGCTCCCTGTGGTAGGTCAATAGTGTCATCTTTATAAATGAATCTCAGACCTTGCTTTATACGATAAGATCTGCCATTTTGTCTTAAGTAAACAAACCTCACTGCCTGATCCATCACTGGCACTGCCACAAAGAAAGCATGGGCTGAAGCAGCTATTTCCACAGCTGAGTGACAATGTTTTTCTGGTGGAAACTGAAGAGCAGACACTGCCCTCCTCCCATAGCTTTTTAAATCCAGGAGAAAGTGTAGCCAGCCACACCCCAATTAAGACTTTATGAAGGCAGATTCTTTTCTTCTGGTATGCCTGATTCAAAAAATTCCTCATGTAATATTAACACGTACATCTGAATAGATAGTAGGCAGTTGTAATAGACTGGAGAAAAAGATGATCATGTTCTGACAGCGAAGACATAATGAAGAAAAATCAGAATTCTGTGAGCAGAGCAGGGAGCATAAGATGAAGAGATTTTGGACTTCAGACTCTAGCTAAGTAGTGAGCAAGAAAGAATTCCACATTAATGAGGGGTCTAAGGGAAGAGCCAGATGAACTGGCTGCACACACACCGAGAGAGCTCTCGGGGCCATTCATATTTTGACTGTGGCTGATAAAAATGCCTTCTGCACCCCCAGTGAGATTTAAGGGAACGTTTCTTCCTGAATTTTCTTTTAACCTCTATAGTCTCTGTTGTAATTACCAGCTGTGAAGACTTGTTGATTATTTGTCATGAGATGAAGCACTTGGAGAATTTAAAGATGAGAGGTAGAAGTAGGAAACATGGTTGGCAGGAGGGCCAAGTACCACAAAGAGTTTTGAGACTCAACAGTATGTGGGTCCATAACAGTTTGCTCTATTTCCAGGATTCTCTGAGGAATGCTCCCTAGAACAGGCACTGCTGGTTATGTGGTTATTCAGAGCCTTTCTGGAGATTCCTGTGGAATTTGTGATTAAGCCAACACGTGAAACTGTCAACCGATGCCAAGAGAGATATTCCTTTTGGCTCAGCAATAGCTCTGTTTAACACATGTTAGAGAAGGCTGCCAATAGTCCTAAGAATGATGCACTGGAATTTAAAGAAGGAACCTTTGATTGAAAGCAAAAGTCACGCAAAGAGCTTTCCTGAAGATCCTTGGTCAGCTCAAGGATTGTTCTTTCATGGTATAGGGAGAGAGAGATCCTGAGCAGCTCTGACCTTTTATCCATCATGATGAATTGACCATCACTGTGTGCATCATTGACTTTCAAACTACTTGTTAAGCTCTTGTTTATACAGTACTCCCTCTAGCAGTTTGCACAGAGTGGCTTAACTGGGCACTCTTACACACTGTTGGTAGGAGGATAAATGACTATAGGCTTTTGGTAGAAGATTTAGGAATATGCATCAGAATTTAAAATGCAGGGTATCCATTAGGATCTTGGCACGAAACAGATGGCATCTTCAAACTGGGTGTTGACAGCATACAGTGAAGGTCTAGAGAACCAACAAGGGTTGCTCGGGTACCAATGGCTGGCCAGAGCAGGGAACTGTTGCCACCCTAGGACTGAGGGGCAAGAAGACAGAGTGGTTGACAGAGCTTGGAGCTGTCTGGAAGGCCATGCCTCCAGGAGCTGTGGCCTTTGGTAGAAGAATGCAGCCATGTTTTGGTAGAAGTTTTGCTGACAGGGAGAGAGAGTTCTGAAAGAAACAAACACCTCAAATTCATTTCCCTCCCTTCTTGCGATCTCTTGTCCACATATCAAGGTAGCAAAACTCAACCAGAAGCCAAAACTCAACTAAGGAAGGCCATGGTTACAGTCCCTATAGGTCTGTGTCCTTAGACAAGGAGCAGGGTGCTTGAGGGATGGAGAACGGGTCTTCAGGAACAAATGAAAGATCTAGCACATGACCATACATTTTGACTCTTATTTTTATAATGCTTTCCAAAGAAATATTCCAACAGGCTTTCACAAATAATCAGTATAGTGTTTCTTTATAATAGAGAAAAACTGGAAAGGACCTAAATTTCCATTAAGAAGAGAAAAGTTTAAAAAAGCCATATTCATATTACAGAATACTATGCAGCTATTAGGAAAAATAAGAGAGTCTGTATGAGCTGATATGGAAACATGTCCAAGACATACAGTCATGGAAAAAAAATGCAAACCCAGCCAACAAACTAAAACCCAAGCTGTAGATCAATGTAATCTATTACTATCATTATGATCCTATTTTTGTTAGGGAAAAAAAAACCCCATAAGCACTGACATGTGCATCTAAATATTTATTTACACACAAACCTGGTTGGGATGAGCAAGGAAAAGGAAATTTTAGTATTCTGAGATATATTTTTATTGGTTGAGATGTTTACTGGGACACATCTGTGAATTGCATAATCAGATGAACCAATAAGGCAGAGCAAGTGAGAAACCTGTGGGAGGCACAATGTGTCAACTCACGGGAGGCAGAAAAGAACCCCCTTCTGAATGCCTTTCCTTCCTTGTCTTTCTGTATCCACTCTGCTTTGTGGTCCTTGATGTGCAGTCTTAGTCCTGCTCCCTTGCCAAGTCAATGCTTGGTGACCCTGGGAAATTAGGCTGCATATTTCATTCGCCATCATCCTGTTGGGCACGGGACATGCTCACTGATCTCTCTCTTTGAACCTTGCCGTGTTGGCTAGTTCCTCAACCAAACCATGTTCTATTGAGACCTAGGCAAGATGCAACAAATGCATGCTGCCCCATGCCTGTACTGTAGCTGGAATCTTTGGCCTTCCCATCTGACCTTCACATCTTCTCTGTGGGACATTATCCTGTTTCATCTCTTTCCCACTTCCTGATCACTCAAGTTTTCCCATTTGGCATCCCCACTGTTTGGATGTTCTCATTGACCACTGTCGCTGTTGTCATCATTTCATTCCAGCATTTCGTTATTGCACTTCTGATGACTTGCCCCTTTGGCTAGATGGAGATGCCACTGCTGTGCCTGCCTTAGCTGATGACCCCATGTGGTATGGCCCCATTTCTTCTCTGTTCCATGACTCTGACCCCAGAATGCCGGGTCTAGAGAAGCTCTTGCTTCTAATCCACTCAGGTTTCTTTGGGTCTGCGGTCCTATCCTGGACCCAGCTTGCTAGGTTGGGACCTGCCTATCTTGCCCGGTTCCTACTGACGTTCTCTCACCTTGCCTCCTATACATCCAACTTCTTCTGTCTTGCTCTACATCAAGCAGACCACAAGCAGATGCTTGTGGCCAATTCTAAAGTCTCATTATTGAGGGATTCTCAAAGTGTCCTTGTCCCCAGACCCACAGTATTGGTCACTGGGAAACTTGTGAAAACATGTAAATCCTTAGCCTCACGTAGCCCACTGAATCAGAACCTTTGGGGTTGAGGCCTAGCCATTTGTGTTTTTTTTTTTAAGATTTTATTTATTTATTTATTTGTCAGAGATCACAAGTAGGCAGAGAGGCAGGCAGAGAGAGAGAGAGAGAGAGAGAGAGAGGAGGAAGCAAGCTCCCTGCTGAGCAGAGAGCCCTATGTGGGGCTCGATCCCGGGACCCCGAGATCATGATCTGAGCAGAAGGCAGAGGCTTTAACCCACTGAGCCACCCAGGTGCCCACCATTTGTGTTTTAATAATTTGATGGCCCTCCATACCAAGAAAGAAGTGGTAATACATAGGAAAGGCTTCCAGGTCGTCCCACGTATGCTTAAGTGTGGAGTATGACATCAGAGCTATCCATAGTACTTTTCTGGCTGATTGACATCTCTTCAGCTTGCATTTCTTGAGGATTACCTTTAATGCACTGTGCTGAGTGCTATCGAAGACAAGTAAGAGAAGGATATCAGGCAGCCAGCCCTGACTCTGCTGCCTTCAAGGGGCTTCTAAGCCACTTTGGAAGATGAGGCATATAGTATGAAAACCACCAAATGACTAAAAGACAATCCTGAAGTTCCCCCAGAGAGGGTTATTGAGTGATCACAATGGACTAGAATGGTCTGGCAAAGCTGGGCTGCAACAGGATGGAGGGATTTAGATACAGGCTGAAGGATAGTCCATCCAGAAGACATGTAGATAAAATATGCATTTGTGTTTATGGTATGACAGATAAGCCAGACTTTTCAAAGCAGGGAAACCAGCAACATTGAGCTCCCAGATCTCAGTCTGTGAGGTCATGGGCACTGCTGGTGCTCGTTTCACTTGCCCAAGCATAATCTGGTTCTTGAGGCACTCAAGCCCCTTGGTTACCAGGTATCCACCTACTAGCCTGAGCCAACTGGTGACCTTTCCCGTGGATCATTTCTGCTAGTGAGATGCATGTCTTCCAAATAGTTTTTCCTTTGTCCCTTATCTCACAAAGTTGCCCTTCGGGCTTTGGTTATTCATATCCTCAGAGACCGCAAGTCGGAAGGAAACTCAGGCTTAGTTCTCTTTATTCCCTACTTGACTGCGTGATTGGAAGCAGGTGGTGTTCTTTGGCTGTCCTCTCCTAGGGTCACGGTGTGTGTTTGGGGTGGGGTAATGGTAAACCATCCGCTCCAAAATTCTACACACAGACCCTCCTTTGGGGCCTAGAAGTGCCTCTATTCACGGAGCCCCAGGGCCTGCCTGAGGACCCCAGGGCCTCCTAAGATATGCAGGCAAATTAGACCCAAATGGTGACACCAAGTGACACTTAGTTTTTATTTGAGTTTGAGTACCTCTTTAAAATAAATGCACATGTCTTCTAGAACCACCCCTAAGGGACTCATTTGGGCTATCTTTTCATGGAAATAACTAATAGATATTAGAGCTGAATATTTTAAGGAACTATTTCAAGGAAGATTTCTTGGGTTTGTTTTTCCTTCCTCAAGGACATTGTTGTGCTCTGCATAATTGGTAAATTAGATACTATGAAGAAAAAAGATGAGTGAAGGCTGTGAACTGCCAAGAGGGCAGAGGCAGAAGCAGCTAATGGTGAGGGTTGTTTCATGGGCTTGCATTGTGTGGGCACGCGTCCTTTTCTGAGATGAGCCAATAAAGTATGCTGCAGAAAGCCAAAGCAAGAAGGAGAGAGCATTTAGGTGTTGGTGGCTCCTTTGCAAATATTTCAAGTGCTGCGTTTTTGACTCTTTTTCCTTTCCAGGGATATCACCTTGGTACTCTCACTTACGTGATATTGCCAGGCAGCTCCCTGAGGGATGACACCTTGTTAGACCGGGTTCCTCTCGTAGGAATATGCTAGCAACAGACATTGCAACTTCCATGAGAACTCTGAACCATGGAGAACCAAGATGGCCCCAGGGCTGGAATCAGAATAAGACCCACCATGTGCTCGGTCAGTACTTCCCTGTTTCCTGCAGTAGCTACAACAGAACTTGTGTTTCTAAGACTCAGCTTTTCTGCAACCAATGTAGTGCCTTTCAAGAGCATTGCAATCATTTTTTTTAAATATTTTATTGATTAATTTGAAAGAGAGAGAGTGCTTTTCTTTTTCTTCAAGGAAGAAGAAGCTGCTAGAGAGGGAACCTCAGGTATATGTGGGGAAGCTTCAGCGCATCAGGCAATCAGAGAGGTGACTGCAAAATGTGGTGAGGAGTCAAAGTCTATTCAGGCCCAAGAGGACTCATGATGTCATATATTCTGAGCCACTTTCCAAGGCCATTAATCCTTGAACAGAAGTTGCGGTTTGTAAAGGGTAAGTCCTGTTTGCCCTAGTTGTGCTCACAATCAGCGTATGAGGGTCCAAGTGCAGCGGCAAATGAAACAAACCCAGGCTGCTGTGAAGTTTACTTAAGGTTCATTCTGATGCTAGGTTTTGAAACTCCCATTCAGCTTCAGACTTGAGGAATCAAAAATTTTAAATCAAAGGATAAACAATCAGATATGAAGTGCAGACCCCTCTAAAGGTAACTTGATTTTTATGTGTCTATCTGTTCAATCAGACTTTGAACTTTCCTGGGCAAGGGTGTATTTCGTTCACCTCTGTAATGTCAGCCAATAGTCCATAACCTGTCCCATAAAAGATGTTCAATAAGAACACATGTATTAATTAAACAAATATATATATATATATATATATATATATATATATATATATGAAGGAAAGAATGTTGGGAAGAAAAGATTCAGAGGCCTCGCAAATGTTTGGGCCGTCGTCACAAACTATACAAGAAATCCCTGGGATCTACCTGATGGCAGATCGCACAGCTGGGTTAAATACTTGTTCTTAAGGCACTTGAGCTTTTGGGTGGTTGGGGAAAGATTCTGGAGTGGATGAAGTCTAGGGAGGGTAAATTTAATTTCCGCACCCTAATTCTAAGTACTGTTTTGCAAGCTTGTCAGTTTCAGATTTACTGTGGACTCTTAGGATATTGACCAGGCTTGTCAATATCTGGTAAGAGGAAAGCTCTTATACTTACTATTTGTTTACTCCTTGCTTTATTCCAAGTACTTGAAAAGGCTTATGTAGGAAAAAAATGTAATAAGTGAAGGAATAATCTGATTAACAGGGAAATGGATTAATATATATGTTGAGATAATAATCTTTAAATTCTTTGAAGGAAACAGTTCTTTTTTTTCTGGTGCCAGTCTGGGGAGGAAGAGTGGCAATTCCTCACAGGGTACATTGTGTAGGAGTATTAAGTGATAAGCAGCTCGTGCAGTCACAAGGTTAGATATTTTTTTATAGTCACCTTTACTAAAAGTTGACAGCATGGCTTTAAAAATAGCAATTCAGTGAGAGCTATTCACCAAGAAGCTAGACACTGGGCCCTAAAATGTGGTGCAGTACTGCCTAACACAGAAGGTCCCCAGACCTGCAGTTGAACTTCTCTTGGAGCAGAAGTCCAGCCCTGCCTTTTACCTGCAAAAAGACTTTATGCAAATTAACCCCCAAAAGACTAAGTTTCCTCAACCAAGACAAATATAACCATGTATTTCCTAAAGAAGCTATGACGTTTAAGTGAGACAGCATGTGAAAATTTCTTCGCCACTACCTGGCTACATCATTACTCAAAAAGGGTCAGTTCTTAATATCCTTCTTGAGGTCTTGATGATCTTGGTTAACATTTAGAATATCTGACATAGGAAAGAAGTAGTGTATCTTGGGAATGTTAGTTTTGCCCAGTCTTGCTTTAAGTGTACAAAAGGAGAATATTATAATTTATAATTTAAATTTACCAAGGCTACATTACCTCTTGTGTTGAACTACGTTCTCCAAGCATAAAATCTTTCCTGGAGGGCAAGGATGCTGAAAACAATTTATGGAAAATACTTTCAAGGCTAATTCATGTGAATCATCACAATACTTCAGGAGATGGAAATGCAATTTATTTTTTCTGGTCAACATGTAGCCTTAGAGTAACAAGTGTCCTTGCATAACACTGGGCAAAAATCTCTCCAAGGCTCTATTGTGACTGGAAAGGTAAGAACAATGAAAAAAAAAACAGTGCAATATTCTATGAACATCTCTCATGTTAAGCTTTATTGATTCCAGTTTTCTTGGGAAGTTTTATTTTATTTTAAAAGAATCAACCTCGGATTAATGGTGAACATGTCTGTTCGGAATCGCATTTAATTTTTGTTAAACTGGGTTTGTCTTCCGGTTTTCTGGTTGCATTGTAAAGAGCCCTAATGTCTATTTGTTGTCATGGTCACTGTTTTGGTGTTTGTATAGGTTATCATATTGTATTTCACTGAATCTACAATGCGGTTGATTGTAATACATGCCATTATTTTATGTAATGGTAAAATGCTGCCTTTTAAACGATGGCATAAATCTGTCTTATCACCTGGAATTTCTGCTGGTACTATCTGAAAGAACTCTTTTAGACTTATGTGAATATAGATTTTATCATATATCACACTAGTGTGTGCATAAAAAGAGGACCATGAGTGAAATAAACTGATTGATGTATTCCCAAAACATCTTCATATTTCGAAAAAGCCTGACTCTTTTGAATCACTTCTTGGCTCAAAATCACTAATGTCCATGTGTTTTCTTCACATAGCAATATCCTCTGTGCCAGCTGGCACGTTGATGATGCAAAAGTTTTTTTTTAAATTTTTATTTTTTACAAGCTTGCTGCTCTATTGTCTTCAGAATTTTCTTCTAAAGCATTACACACATTTCTGTAAGTGATGATTTGACAATACAATGTGCATGGAAGATTTTTCAGATGGCAACCAGGGCTTGTATCCCTTCATCAAATGGTCCTTCAAACGATCTGTTGTTTGACATATCAGAGGTCATGTCACTCAGAAAACGACCGAATTTTCCCAGGTGCAACTAATAACAACTATACTGTTGAATGCTGCTGATGACAGTTGTAAGATGATGTTTATCGTATGATAGATCCAGACTTCAGAGATTTTAAAATATGAAACATTGTGTCTTAATATGAATGAAATATCCTAATAGGTACATACATGAAAATAAAATATTTTGAGTATCCTATTGCTAATATTGGACTTTAAATATTTCCGTGGCAACATACGTGTCTTTTTCCATGTGGCTCTCTAGCCTCCCACTCAACTCTACCCACAAAAGGACACAATATATGCTGGATGCTGGTGCCTAGATGTCTTCCAGAGTTTTCACTTTTGTGTTTCCACTGAGGAGCCATTTGGTATAACGAAGGGATGGGGTTGAGGAATGCAGTGGACTGAATGTTTATTACCCACCCTCTAATTCATATGTTCATATGTTCAACCCCCCCGCAATCATATTGGTCAAATTCATATGCTGAAATCTAATCCCCCAAGGTGGTGAGTTAGGAGGTGGGGCCTTTGGGAGTTGACTGAGTCATGAGGACAGAACCCTCATGGATAGAGTTAGAAAGGAGTCCTGAGAACACCCTTGCCCTTGCTGCTAAGGGAGGATATAACAAGTCAGCAGTCTGCAGTCCAGAAGGGGATTGTCACCAGAATACTGACAACCTGATATGGGACTTCCAGTCTCCAGAACTGTGAGCAATAAATGTCTGCTCTTTATAAGCTAACCCAGTCTACCTACCTAACCTACTGTTACCGTAGCCCAAGCAGACAAGACAAGGAAGGTAGCAAGCTTTTAGTTTAAGTCCTTGTATCATTATCTTCTCTCTGACCCCACCACTTCCTTCTCTTTTTCTTATTCTCCTACTTTGTTGGTTCTCTTCCTTTGTGTTTCAATCACTGTCTAATATTGTGTAGTGAAATATACATGATTGGAAATATACTCTCAAAGCAGAAACCCAGCTTTGCCCAGGTTAAGTCACCTTCATGCCATCACATTTATTTTTTGTACTAATCTAAATTAATTATGTTGATATTTTTGCACAGGAGAAGGAAAATGTGCTGCAATATTTTTGGAAGAACCAGATGAGAGCAATTTCATAAAGTTACATAAGAAAATTTCAAAGAATTTTTGGTTCATCTTTTGAGTATTTTTCACTTAACAAATACTTAATGAGCACCTAGTAAGTGCCAGATACACTATTCTAAAATTCCAATTATGAGCAAAAGGAGATATAGAGTCCTCTGTTATGGAGTTTATAGTCTGGTGATTTCAGGTCCTATCCTTAATCCGATGACACTGAAATTTATCTGCCCAAGGTGTCTTCATTGAGTTTCAAAGTTGTATGTACAACTATGTACTCAAGGTTTCCACTTGAATATCACCTGAATGTCAGTTTGTCTAAGATTGAACTTATGAACCTGAATATTTGGTCACTCTCCTCTTTTAATGAATAAAAGTAAATGTAACTGTCTTCCAGACTTTTCTATATGAGTGCATGTTACCCTTACCAACACACTGTTTCAAGGAAGAAACACAGAGACAGAAATTATACATCCCTTTTCTCAACCCATTTCTTATCTATCACCAAGTCCTGTTGATTTTATGTCTTAACATCTTATGGCTCTGTTCACTTCTCTCCATTTCACCACCACTGCCACCATTGCCCTAAATTAAACCACTACCATGTTTCATATGGACTGCTACAAAACCTTACACACTAGTTTCTAGACATCAGTACTGACCACATTCAATCCATCTTTTATACTGGAGTCAAGACAGACACAAATGCTGTCATGTATGTTTCTTTAATCTGTTGTTTTGTCCTCAGATTCTAGAAGGGTTTGGGGCACTGGTAAGCACTCTCAGTATTTGCCAAATACATAAATACACATCTCCTCTTTCCTTAAGATGTTAAAGACCAATATCTTTGAGATGGCCTGCACGATGCTACATCACTTGTCCCTGACTAGTGCTCCAGAAATATCTCTCAGCAGTGTTCTTCTCTGAGGTTTCTTACTCATTGTAACATACAAAGTAACTCTGTGTTTCAACCAAATAGGGCTTCTTCGGTCTTCTCAAACAAGTCCTGCTCCCTCTGGCCACAGGATCTTTACACATACGGTCTCTTCAATCTGGATCTGTAGTTCTCCTTAACTTAATGAGTTCTTACCCTTCCTTCAGCTCTTAGGTCACATTCTGCCTCTTCAAAAAAAAAAAGCTCACTTCTTCTGCACTCCTAGGCTGCAACAGGTTTCTTTTCCTTTTTTTTCTTTTTTTCTTTAAAGATTTTATTTATTTATTTGAGAGAGAGAAAGAGCACAAAGGGAGAGTGAGAGGGAGAAGCAGACTCCCTGCTGAGCGGGGATCCCGATGTGGGACTCGATCCCAGGACCCTGGGACTATGACCCAGAGCCAAATTCAAATGTTTAACCAAATGAGCCACCCAAGTGCCCTGCAATAGGTTTCTTTGTGGTTTCCCTAAAGGGCCCAACCAACTCCTTTCTTTCACAACATTTTTCTCTATTTGGAATTATATATTCATCAATGTGATTGATTGATTCATGCCTGTCTCCTCATTGAACTAGGAAGCTCCACAAGCACAGGGAATGCCTTCTTTTGCTCATGAGGACTTAGTGCCATGCCTGGCCTATGACTGAAACCACACAGATGGTCACTAAATGAGACAAATTACTTCCTTGAGGAACTCCTTATTAGTTGAAACTAAATGTCTGATATTTTATAAAACCTCTAACTGTCACTGCAAATAAAAATCACAAATTGGGCACAGTTATAGAGTCTTCCACATTTGCCATCAATTCTTTCCTTCAGTAGAGTGAGATCTACTATGGAAGGTATTGTGTGTGCAGATGTGTGTGTACACGTGCACGTGTGTGTGTGTGTATGTGTGTTTAATGTTTAATTGAGTTGTTTATCACCTTTGGGAAGACAGTAATGAAAGTATTCATTTAGAATACAAACTGTAAATAGACAGAATCCTGACTTCTTCTGCATTTATGGAATTAAAACTTCAGAAGTTTATCATCTATAACTGTCATCAGGTAGCAAAACACTTTTAATTTGCATTTGGGGACCTAAGAGAAAATGAGCTGAGTAAAAGCAAATAGAATCGGCCATGAAGTTGAAGGGCTTGATTTTTCACTCTGCCAAGTGTCTGAGGGGGGAATTATTTAATTCGGCCAGTGAGTCAACAAGTCAGTCTAATTCTCTAAATCTGGTTATTTTTCTTTGCAAAGTGTATTTGTTCTTTCTACCACAAAGCATATTTGCAGAAGGCATTGACTATGAAATTCTCTTTGCCACAGTTATTGAAAAAGAATATACAGAGCCCATAATAATTAGACAATTGATGTTTTCAAAATAAGATTAAGGTTCTCATTCCCATTCAAAGTCATTCTTTGTCAACTGAGCTATGAAAATTCTCTGTACCCAGAAGAGAGCCAAATTTAAGAACTTGTAATATTTCTCTAACATAAATCCTGAAAACTTATGACACTTTTGTCATTCGGTGATATGTTCTTGCTGAAAATATTTGGAATTATTAAATATTATTTTACCATATTTCAGAATAGAAAGCCCCAACTGTCTTCCCAACCCTCCATATGCCCCAAATTAAGTAGGTTTTTTTAAGTCAAAGAAAAGAACTATGGATTCTTCTTGGTGAGCATCCCAGGTAGTCAGTATGCTATATCATAAGTATTTCCATATCACTTTACAGTTAACAACATGCATTGCCTAATTTGATCCTCAGAATAATCCCATGCAGACAGCTGTTTTCTTCTCTCCTGCTATTTCCTTGATGGCTAAGCTGAGGGTTGCCTATCATTTCCAGATAATAAGTGATGGAGTTGGTATTTCACTCATATCTTCAGATTTCAAGTCCCATGCTCTTTTGCTCAATACAATCCTGAAGAGAAAAGCTATCCATATGTTTAACTTACTGGGAGAATGAGCCAGAATAAACTGTTAAGACTTCCAGGATCTTTAAACTTCAATAAGGGAAGTCTGTGAAGGAGTGATAGTAATTTTCAGAATAAGAACAAATTTCCAGACTAAAAAGAAATAAACTTATTGGGAGGGTAAAGTCAAGATCTGTTAATTCACTGAACTCCCAGTATATGCCAGGCACCGTCCAAGGTGCTAGGAATTCAAGGATGGGTAAGACAGCCCTTGTACCCCGAGGTCTCACCGTCCCTAGGAGGAGATGAACACAAAAGCAAATAGTGCTAAATCAATGTGGTTAACGAAGTGAAAGAAATATCTAGAACTATCTTGAGAACACAGAGAAAACCATCTACATTGGCTTGCATTATGGCAGAGAGATATCCTGACTGAAGACAGCCCCAAAAGCCACCTGGACATATTACCATGATGCTTTGGGCCTGTAAGGTCTGCCTCGCTGATTTTTTGTACCCCCAGCATGTGATATATGACTGGTGCTCAGTGTTGAACCACACTGAACTGCTAGGGTCAGAGATTCTGAGGAGACTGATGAAATGCTGGTTCCCCTCTTGGAAGCAAATATGACCCTCAGGTCACATGATAAATGTCTTTTCAGTTTCTTAGTTTGTCCCATCTTTCTTACCACGAAAGATTTTCAAAGATTGATATTTTAAGGAAACATATGAAAGGTTCTTCTCTTAAGACTTTGGCCCACAAATTCTATCTTTTTTTTTTTAGTTTTTTTTAAAGAGTTTATTTATTTATTTGTCAGAGAGAGAGAGAGTGAAAGAGCGTGCACAAGCAGAGTGGGAGGAGTGGCAGGCAGAAGGAGAAGCAGGCTCCCCGCTGAGTAGGGAGCCCATTGCGGGGGCTCTATCCCAGGACCCTGGATCATGACCTGAGCCAAAGGCAGATGCTTAACCGACTGAGCCACCCAGATGTCCAATTATATCCTTTTTAAAATGTAGTCCTACCTGAGAGGGAAGCTCTCAAGGTTTCCTGCAGCCCAGTGGTCTGTTGATTCTTGCTCCGGAGTTCTCTTACTTAATTGAAAAAAACATTCTTGTGTGACAATCAGTGCTTCTTGCATCAAATGGTCTCATGTTTTGTTAATGCAGTTGGTAACACCATAAATTAAATGACCTCTAATTTAATCAGTTACCAATTCCTATCCATTCTACCACAAAATTTACTTTTGGATCTCCTCTTTCTTTATTCCTTCCTTCCTGCCTGCCTGCCTGCCTTCCTGTTTTTGTTGTTGTTTTTTTTTTTTTTTTTTTTTTTTTGTAATTGAGACTACCTAGTCAACCTTCTTTGCCTTGACTTTGGCATTAACATTCTAATCCCATGACCATAGAGCTTCCAACGTGATCTTGAGACTTGATTCTTCAAAAACCTTTGATGGCTCCCCACTGTTAATGGGATAGATTCAATGCCTTTTAACACAGTTTTGAAGGCCTTTGGACCCTGAAACAGTGATTGGGTCGGAATGAATGACATTGTATTATTTGTAAACAGAATGGTCACAGCCCATGATCAGCTGGTAATTTCTCTAAATTGAAGTCCGTTTATAAAAACATTGTCTTGCATATCTTAAATTCTTACCCTCCAAATACAGAGTTACAAAAACAGTTACAAAACTGCTCTGCCTGAAAAGACTGTCCCTGAAGAAAAAAACAACAACATTGTTCTCTTGGAGAAGTGGAAGCTATGAAAATAACAGCTTTTTCTACTGATGGAAGGCCCCTACTGTATTCTATGATGGTGATTCAGAAATAGTAATTTTAACAGAATTGGGATTATAACCATTTTCATGCATCAACAGAGGTGCAGGTGTCAGCCTCCTAAATTCTATGGTCAATTCTACTGTCAGTTGAGCCCTGCCTTTAGATTCTCCAGGGTCTGCGGAAATTTTAACTACCCCAAACTTTAAAGATATTGGCTCATTCAAAAATGCTATGTATTGTGCAGGGGGATAGCTCAGTGGTAAAGTTTTTGGCTGTAAAAATAGGTCTTGCTGTGCTGACTGAATTCCTCTCCGTGTGTGTGTGTGTGTGTGTAAATTCTGTTCTTCACACTGTACTAACACACCACTGCCTCTAACAATAAGGGGAACATGTCTGAATTGTGGTCTACACAGCTGGGATACATTGTCCTGGCTCCTTCACCTTCTACTACCCTCTCTGCTCATCAGGTTTACCTGTAGATAATGAAGAGACGTTAATAAGAAGGAAAATTTTCTATTGAGTCAGAGAAACTAAATTGATTAAACTAAAGCCCTTCATTTTTGAAGTTGGAGTCTGTCTGGCACAACAGCTGGGGCTTAATTCAGAGGTGATAACACAGTAGTTTGGGTCTTGAAAAGTGAGTTATTAAAGTTCCCTTCTGAAAAATATCTGCTGTTTCATTTCTATGCCTTGACTCCTGCTTCCTTACAGTTCCAAGGTAATAGAAAAAAAAAAAACAGTAAAGAGTAAGATCGGTTAATATAGTTCTGGGAAATGTAGAAATGAGTAAGGTCTCTTCCTATCTGCTATGTTGCTATGCTCTCCTGGCAGGATAACTTTGATGATCTAGGTTTGGTTCCTCACTCCTTCATGAATGCCTGTGAAGCTGATTTACCCATGGGAAGAAGGGGTTATTGGTTGATATTGGGGGGGGCAGGCTTTGTCTCTAACATTCTTTCCTCTGTGATTCATTCCTGTAATCCTAGTAAGGATCTCTCTTTGGAGAATGAAGGGGTCTCCTGGCCTTCTGACCTCCTGAACAAATGGGTAGAACAGAGGAGAGATGGGGAAGAAAAGGAGATCTAAAAATGCAACTTGGGCCATAACATCTTGCATCCAGTTCTCTCATCTGTGTCTCTATGGGCTCCTCCAATCAAGCTTCCTGCGGGACTCAACAGAGTATCAGGCCCGACCCAGCACGGAGTTCAGGGCTGACCCTGCCCTTCCAAGGGAAACAGCCTGCAGCTTAGTTTAGGGGCAAAGGGGAAGATTGGACATGATGATGGTAAGAGGAAACGGAGGTGAGTGTCAGATGGGAGGTCTGCTCGAAGGTGGAGCATGTGATTGGCACCAAAGGTAAAGCAGACCTTGAGGTGGGCAAGAATGGAAAACATGCTTGTGCTGACGACAGTAATTATCAGGTACTGAAGAACTTAACTATGCTAGGAACTACTCTAGATGCTTCAGATGTGTTAACAGAGTCCCTAGACCACGCTTTGAGTTGGTATTATTTTTTTTAAGATTTTATTTATTTGACAGACCGAGATTACAAGTAGGCAGAGAGGCAGGTAGAGAGAGAGAGTAGGGGAAGCAGGCTCCCCGCAGAGCAGAGAGCCCAATGCGGGGCTTGATCCCAGGACCCTGGGATCATGATCTGAGCCAAAGGCAGAGGCTTTAGCCCACTGAGCCACCCAGGTGCCCCGAGTTGGTATTATTAATCACACAGTCCATATGATGAGACTGAGGTTAACTAAGTGTTTAAAGAACTAGCCTCAGGTCTTGTGACTAATAAGTGGTAGAAAAAAGATTCAAACTTTAATATAACTATATTCTTAACCACTCTACCTTTTTTAAAAAATTATTTATTTTTTAAATTTCTTTTCAGTGTTTCAGAGTTCATTGTGTATGCTCCACACCCAGTGCTCCATGCAATATGTGCCCTCCACAATATCCACCACCAGGCTCACCCAACCTCCTATCCCCCTCCCTCTACCTGATGTATTGATCGTACATGGCCACAATCTGATTTTCCCCCTTGGTTCAAAATTGTGATGATAGCAGATATTTCTTAAAACAAGTGGGTTTTGAAAATAATTCATAGGGAACTTTTTTGCCACTGAGATACAGATATGCAAATATTGGAAATAACTAAGGAAGTCTCTGCAATGTGTGTGTATAACTATGAATATGAGCAGAGACTGTGGAAGTCCCCAGGAATGACTTGTCAGGGTCCACCAGCCTTATGTCACTACATTGTGATTACTTCGATCCATTCAGAGGCTCCCAGTTATTTCCATTAACTCCTTTATTCACTTATTTGTACATTCATTTACTCGACAAATCTTTACTGAGTGCCTACTAGGTGCCATACCTTATTTCAGATGTGGGGGATACATCAGGAAACAAAAAAGAGTCCTATATCCCTTCACTTAATGGGGCTCAAGTTCTAGTCCAGGAAGACAGGAGTGAGCAAAATAAGTAAAATAAAAAATATGTATATGAAAACAACAGGTGCTCCCCAGAAAAAATAAAATTGGAAAGCAGTGAGAAGGTATTATACTTTTAAATAGAATAGTCAGGGAAAGCCTAAATGAGAAAGTGACAGTTGAGCAAAAGCTGAAGAGTGTCAGAGCCAAGTATATATCCGAGAGAAGACTATTTCAGGCAAAGGGACTAGATAGTGCAATGGCCTTGGATGGGTGCACGTGTTTGTATATACAGAGTACATCAGGGGAGACAGAGCAGGATTGGAAGAAAGTAAGCAAGGTTAAGAGTACTAAGAGTAGGGGTCAGAGTGATAATAAGAGATTAGATTGTGACTTTAAAGGCCATCGTAATGACTTTGGTTTTTATTCTGAGTGACCTGAGAAACTACTGGACATTTTGAGCTGATAAGTGACGTGGTCTGACATGTTTTAAAAAGGCCATTCTGACTTCTGTGTTGAGAATACACTGGAGGGGCTTAGAGATGGAAGCAGGTAGATGAGTCAAGTTAAAAAGGCTTTTTCAATAATCCAAACAAGAGATGATGCCTGTATTCATTTCTTTTTGTGACTGTAACACATTACTGCAGACTTAGTGTCTTAAAACAGCCCAAATTTATTATCTTACAGATTCTGGGTCAGTAGTCAGGTACACGTATCACAGGACAAAAATCAAGGTGTTGGATGGCTGTGTTCCTTTCTGGGAGTTCTAGTGGGAGAATTTATTTCCTGCTCATTTGGGTTATTGATTGAATTCAGTTTCTTGTGGTTGTAGGACTGAGGTCCATTTTCTTGCTCTCTAAGCTCAGGGCCTGTCCCAGCTTGTAAAGACCTCTTTCTAGTCTATGCCCATAGCCTCTTACATCTCAGAACCGGACACGGACTATTGAATCCTTCTCATACTACCATCTCTCTTACTCCTCTTTCATTGTCACATCTTTCTCTGACCCACCTGGGAAAGATTCATGGGAGTAGATTGAAAGAACTCAGACAATCCAAGTAATCTCCCCATCTTCAGGTTCACAGTCTTAATTATACCTACAAAATCCCTTTGGCTGTGTAAGGTAACAAACTCACAGGTTCCAGGGCTTAGGGTGTGGCCATCATCAGAGAGAGAGTCATTATTCTGCCTATTACAGTGTCAGGTTGGATCAGGGTATAGCAGTGGTGAAGGTAAGAGGTAGTACATTCTGTTCGTATATGTCTGTGAATTACATGGGAACCAGAGCTGGACCACTCATTCTCAATATCTGAGTGTTCAATAAAAGATAAATAATGTCTAAGAAAGAGAGATGGAAGATGCTGGGGAGGAAAGAAGAACTGATGAGGGACCTCTTCCTTAAGCAGTTGAGAGAGGTGGGGACTGAGACTTCCAAGCACCTCGAAGAAAGAGGGATAGTGTCACTTCTGAAACAAGGGAGAAGGAAGTTGATGATTTTAAACACAAACAGCCTTGGAAATGGTGGACAGTGGTAGATGAGGGAATGCCCACTTGCTAAAAATTCCAAGAGTATGGACTCGTCTTTATAATTTATGTTATTTATTTGTCATCTTTGCTAATTATGTTATTTACTTCAATTCTGTAACTCAGTTTCTTCATATTTTAAAAAGAAGATTTCAGTCTCAGAAGTCCCTTTCTGCATTAAACAGACTGTAATTCCATATCTCCCTCTGTGGTGGGAAGGGTTGAGGAGTAGGTTTGTGGGACTCTGGTCAATTTCTGGGTAGATGGAATCCTTTGGGTTTCTTCCACCTTTTGCCAGGATTTCTCAGACATATTTTTCCAAAGTTCTGCCCTGACATTATCTTTGTTCCTATACATGGTTGGAGTGGGCTGTGATTCTTCCAGAGCCCCGAAAAGGGGCATTTTCACCAAGGAAATCATTTGACTGCTCCTGATTTTAGCTCCACATTTTGTCTCTTCTTATGAGAAGACGCTTCCCCTGCAACTTGCACATCTTAGCAGGTATGAAATCCACCAAAGCATGGTACAGCAAGCAGGAATATGGGAGCAGAATACCTTCCCATCGCATTGTGAGGCCTAGCCATATGACTTGTCTTGACCAGTGAATCGCTAGGAGAAGTGATGTGACTCACCTTTGGCAGAAGCTTTAGAAACCCACGTGAGGCTCTTCCATCCTTCTGCCCCAGTGGTGGGCAATAGTTTGTATTAGAAGGTGCTCCATCAGCCTAAGACTCCAAGTGAGGCTGATAGCAACAGCATAGCCCCAAGCCATCTTTCTTGAATTGTCACAAAAATGAGAAAACAACCTTTAGGTTACTGGGCCTGGGAGGTTGTTTATGACTGTGGTGTACCCTGGTTTATCCCGATTGGCCCAAAGACTCCCGACTGGTTCTTCTACTGAGCACAGAATTGGGTAACCCACCAAATACTGAAGAGATGCTACGGAGGACACACCCCTTTGCTTCTTCCATGTCCACGTAGGGTGATCTATTAGCAGAGACTATTGTGCCACTAGCTTCATTTCCTCACTCATCATCCATTGTTCTTTATCTTCTGCTATACCCTTTTATCATGTTAGAGGTGTTAAGACTCATTCTTTTATTCTGCAGGAAAGCATCACCCATGCTTGGCCCAAGGATTGCAAAACCGCATATCATCTCTTTCATTACAGACACCAAGACATTTTTTAAACACATATTATTCAACAAATGATGCTCTCAGTTCCAGTGCCTATTAAAAAAAAAAGAAAGAAAGAAAAGAAAACCCAATGCATTTTCCGCCTATGCCTGTAGAAACAGGCAACCCGTGATTTATTTTATCATAATAAAAAAGTATTTATGCTGTGATTCATGTCTCTAATGCGGTGTCATTATTCTGTGGCTGTGCTAACTATAGAGGAAGAATTGTTTATAGTCACAGACAGAGCGTCAGACTGAGACCCAAGAGTTATTCCAAGAATGGTGACAAGAACAGCGTGTGTTGGAAGAGACTGCCCAGCTGGAAGTAGGATTGTGTGAAGTAGAAGTAACCTAAATATTCCGTCTATTATCTTCTGTGCTTTTCTTCTCCCAAGGGAGAATTTCTTTTGTCTGGTCTTTATTGGAGCAGCTAGTTCTTTCGTATTACAGTCCTTAATGGTTGACTTTTAAAAATATCCAAGTCTGCCGTGAAATCACTCACTGAGGCTCCCTTTGGGATTGCCACAGAAAAAGGAAGTGTGCGTAACTAGCTTGAGAGTACACACACCAGCATGGAGAGGTCTGGACCAGTCACAGAACAGGAGCAGTTGGTGTGAAGGCTGCTTATTTGACCGTTTCTAACAAAGCCTTATTTTTCCTGATGTTTGTAGAATCATGCTGGGGGACTCGATTTTTCTTTAGAAAGTCATACTTTTCGAAAGAATAATATACAACAAACACCCATATGATCATGTCCCAGATTTTAGAACTGTTGGTAATGGCTATATTTCCATCTAGCCTTTGTATGCACTTATTTAAAAGAAAAAAAAAAACATGTTTTATGTGCATCTTTTTTTTTAAAGATTTTATTTATTTATTTGACACAGAGAGAGATCACAAGTAGGCAGAGAGGCAGGCGGAGAGAGAGGGGGAAGCAGTTCCCTGCTGAGCTCTATGCGGGGCTCAATCCCAGGACCCTGAGATCATGACCTGAGCTGAAAGCAGAGGCTTAACCCGCTGAGCCACCCAGGCGCCCCCATCTTTTGTTTTTAGAAAAAAAAAAACAGGATGTAAAACTCCCCCTTTGATCCTATCTCCTGAGTTATTGCTTTCTCTGTATCCTTGAGACAGCTGCTATGATAAATTGATGTTCATCAATTTTAATACTTTAACATACATCAATAAAAATCCAGAAACAGTGTCACCAGGTGGCTTAGTCATTTAAGTGTCTGCCTTTGGCTCAGGTCATGATCCCAGGGTCTGAGATCAAGCCCAGCATCGGCTCCCTGCTCAGCGGGAAGCCTGCTTCTCCTTCTCCCACCTCCCCTGCTTGTGTTCCCTCTCTCATCATGTCTCCCTCCATCAAATAAATAAAATATTTTTTAAAAAAAGAAATCCAGAAACAAGATGTAATAGTTCAATGGGTTTTGAAAAAAAAAATTATAAAACGAGTCATTCCATACATTCATTCTTCAGCTTTTTTTTTTTTTTAATTTAGTATTAAGTGTTTTAGACCTCTCCTTATTGACTTACATACTCTGGCCCCTTTCTTTTAGAGAGATAGCAATGTGTTGCAGGAGGATACCCTATTTTTTTTTAAAGATTATATTTACTTATCTGAGAGAGAGAGTGAGAGAGCACAAGCAGGGGGAACAGAAGGCAGAGGGAGAGGAAGAACAAGCTCTGCCTTGAGCAAGGAGCCCGATATGGGGTTCGATCCCAGATCCCTGGGACCGTGACCTGAGCCAGACAGACACTTAACCAACTGAGCCACCCAGGTGCCCCAGGAGGGTACTATATTTTATCCATTTCTTTATCAATGGACATCTGGGTTGTTCTTAAACATTTTACTGTTTCCAACAATGCTGCAAAAAACATCCATTTGTGTGTCCCTTATGTGCACATACAAATATTTCTCTGGGGTGTATGCCCAAGAAGGGAAGATGCTGGGTTATAAAGTCAGCACCTTTCCTGTCATACTGTCTCCCAAGTGGCTGTTATGGTTTCCCTCCCCACAAGCACAGTATAAGATTATCCATTTACCCATCCTCTTCCCGTCTACTGGTGATTGTCACACTTTTTAATTATGGGTAGTCTGATGAGCAAAAGATGGTCTCTCATTGTGGTTTTAATCTATGTTTCCATGATTACTGGTCAGATTGAACCTCCTTTCCCATGTTTATCAGCCACTTGTGTTTCCTTTAAATTCATTTTAAGTCTAAATTATCTCTGCTGATTTTGTCTTGCACTCCAAAGAAGTACACCCAAAAGCATTTAAACAGAAAAACTGAAGAAGAGGGAAAATAATCTTCAGGCTTGTTTGCTAGAACGTTTCTCCTGAATTTACCTGAAAAGAGTGACTTCATCATGCAATTTCATCGCACAGAGGGGAGACTATGGCCTCACACTCACTGCCTGCAAAGGTATGTTAGTCACTAAGCACCTTTGAAATGAGCAGGGGTGGAAATCTATGTGACTTCCTTCAGAATTCGAACATTGGTGTGCTTTAAGAAAACATCACTGTGGAATGATTAAAGCATGGGCTTTGGAGTCAGAACTAGGTGACTTCCTATCTCAACCACATCAATACCGATCTGGGGAAAATTTGGGAAGAGCCCTCAGCATCTCTGAACCTCTAGGATATTGTATTACTTTTCTCGGTCTTTCCAGCAGCTGGTTCAGAATTCTCTCTCCATCCCCTTCTTTGTAATCACTCCTGTTAACTTTACCATCAATTTTCATGATAATTCTATAGCCTGGCCTCATAGTCTTGAACTTTCCCATTTTGACACCCTTTGTCTCCCTGATAGTTTTGCCAAATGCAGAATTTGTGGTTGACTGACTACCTCCCCAACTCCCCGCAGCAACTTAATGTCATCTCACTCTGTTTATGGTTCCAGATTTTTTTTCCTATTGATGGAAATCAGCTGTTGGAGCACCTGGGTGGTTCAGTCAGTTAAGCATCTGCCTTTGGCTCAGGTCATGATCTCAGGGTCCTAGGATCGTGCCCCACATCAGGCTCCCTGCTCAGTGGGGAGTCTGCTTCTCCCTCTCTCTCTGCTGCTCCCCCACTTGTGCTCTCTCAATCACTCTCTCTGTCAAATAAGTACATAAAATCTTAAAAACAGAGAAAAGGGGCTGTTAATCTTATTGAGGCTTTTTGTGTGTGGTAATTGGCTTTTCTGTTGCCACTCTCAAGATTCTCTCTTTGCCTTTGTTCTCTAACAGTTTGATTCTAGTGTGTCTAGGTGTGGATATCTTTGAATTATGCTACTTGGATTTCAATGAGCATTTTGGATATTTAATTTAACGTTTTGCATTAAATTTGTGAAGTTTTCAGCCATTACTTCTTCAAATATTCTTTTGCTCTCTTTCCTCTCTCCTCCTCTTTTGAGACTTCCACTAGGCGTATGCCGATATGCATGATGGTGTTCCATAGCTCCCTCAGGCTCTGCTCGGTGTTCTTAATTATTTTTTTTTCTTCCTGTTCCTCAGACTTGAGAAAGTCAAGTGGCCTTTATGCAAGTGTGCTGTTCTCAAATTTAATGTTGAGCTCCTCTACTGTGTTTTTCATTTCTGTATTGTACTTTGCAACTCTTGAATTTCTAGTTGTCTTTTTTTTATCATTTTGATCTCTTAGTTAATATTCTTTCTTTGGTGGGACATCATTCTCACACTTTCCTTTAATTCTTTGGGCATGGTTTCCTTTGGTCCTTTCAATGTGTTCAAAATAGCTGAATGAAAATTTTGTGTCACTAAATCCACTGTCTGAGCTTCCTCAAGGACAGTTTCTCTTGACTGCTTCTTTTCCCATGTAGAGGCCATATTTTCTTGTTTCTTCTCGTGTCACATAATTTTTTTGTGTGTATGGGAAACTGGAAATAATAGATTGTGGTAACTCTGGAAATCATATTTTTCCCTCTCCCTGAGCCTCAATTGTTGTTACTTGTTGTAGTTGGGTTATTGTCTGCTTGGTGACTTCTATAAACGAATTCTGTCAAGTCTGTCTTCTTTGTCATGTGTAACCATAGAGGGTTCTATTCTGTTAGCTTAATATTTAGCTAAAGATGAGACTGAAATTTCTTTAAATGCCTGGAGCCTCAAATTCTCCTAGTCTTTCCAGACAAACTCTATGTATTTTGGGTCATGCCTTCAACACTCAGCCAGGTGTCTTACAATGTTATCACAGCTGTCACTTCTTTCCGTAGAGAGCTTCAATGTTAGCTAAAGGTGAGCGTTTGGAGCCTGCTCAGGTCTTTCCTGGACAGGAGCACAGCCTTGGGGTGACACACTGTCCTATGCATGTGCATGTCCTTCTAGATTCTCAGGGCAAGTGTTGGAGCTTTTCAAATTTCCCTATGACCATCTCATCCTCTAAGTTTTCCTTTTTGTTTTTTGGCTAGCTTCCTGTTGGCTCCAAGTGTCGTCACTACCTCAGGTAGCTCCATTGTTCAACAGTTGCTGCTGATGATTTTCACAAATGCCTCCAAGGAAAGGCTGTCTGCACCTAGTGAAGTCTGAGTCAAGGTAAATAAAGACAAGTTCTGAGAATGGGGATTTCTGTGTATTTGCCAGACAGATCAACTATTGACAGGTCTCTGAGAATGGTGTTTTGAATGGGCTCCTAACACATTCTACTCCCTCCAGTGGGTACTGGGCTCTTGGTTTTCCTTATGATCGGGAGGCTGTTGGAATGAGATGGGTGAAAGTGAAAATGTCAAAAAACCTCACTGTTTTTCATGAGATTTAGTCATTTTCCTTTAATAAATGCTACTCAAATTGTTGTGAGTCTTCGGTTAATTTCCAGAGTTCTGAAAACATTGATTTTGACTTTTTTTTTTTCAACAATTTCACTGCTTTTATTGGGGGAACTGGCTTTGGTGAGGTCCTTTCTCTGCTTTCATTGCTGACATTACCACTGTTCATCTAATGTTGATTGCTACATCTGTGCTCCCATTCCACTTGACCCTCACCTGAATTTCCCTGGATGCTCACCTCAAATTCAATATGTTTAAAATAGAATACTCTCTTCCCACAAATTTGCTCCTTCTTCCCATGTCCCTGTTAAAAGCTTCACTTCAAGGCCAGAGAAAATTAAGTTGGCAAAGCAGATGGAGGAGTCATTAGAATGATAGTAGAATCTAATTATAATTATCTGTTTTAATCTGGTACTGCTGGGTGTGAAAGGAATAAAAAGATTAGAGTTTGAAAGTTTAGGAATTTGACTCATAAGATTAAAACCAAACTCTCCCCTGCCTTCATACTCTCTGACTCAATAATTTTCTCTCCTGTCCAGTTTTTTGCTCCATAGACCAGGTGACTTGTGATCCATGTCATTAAATTCCATGAACATAGTAGGTGTTCAATAAGTGACTTTTTAAATAATAGTGTAAAATTTAAGTAAATAACAAAGAATTAATTTTTATTATGATTATTTTTATTTATATTCATATTTATTTTTATTTATTTATTATTTTTATTTTATTCTCCCTTTCACACCATAGATCTTGTCTCCTTTCCAGCTAGAGATTTCCACCAAAAGTCATGAATATAATTACCTATTTCAATATTCCATTGACATGTCAACCTGAATTATATTCTGAAAAAGAGACAAAATTAGAATTTGGTCTAACACAAGTTTGTTTGTTTGTTTTTTTTTAAGGATTTTATTTATTTATTTGACAGAGAAAGACATAGTGAGAGAGGGAACACAAGCAGGGGGAGTAGGAGAGGGAGAAGCAGGCTTCCCACTGAGCAGAAAGCCTGATGTGGGGCTTGATGCCAGGACCCTGGGATCATGACCTAAGCCGAAGGCAGACCCCTAATTACTGAGCCACCCAGGCACCCCAAGACAAGTTTAAATATGATCTCATGCATCCTTCTTGGCATTCAGTAAATATTAATCGTGCTGGGAGTCAAACTAGCAAATGATGGCAAGTTTGACTCCCAATAACTGTTATCATCCAGCTTTTACATTTCATAGAAATTGACACAGACCACTGGAAATCAAAGGCAGGCATTTGCCACAATGAGATAAATGACAAAATTATGAAGCAGAGAACTTGGCCCCTGGTGCTTACTTAAAAAAGCAAAATCTGTCACTTAGGTCATTAAGAAAAATCTGCATCAAGAGTCTGAAGATAAATCCATATAACACAAGTGCATCTAAACTGTTTTCTATGGTGAAATTTTTTCACATTTCTTTATTATTTCCATGTACGTGTAGGCTTCTAAGCATGGGAGAGATATATATGAATATGTTTATATTCTATATTTACTCTTCAAGATAAAAGGTCTATAGAGTAAGACAATGGGACATAAGAAAAGAATAGAAATTCATCAGCAGACACCTAGAGTGAAATATTTGAAAGATTTAAGCACTACTTGTATTTATTTGTTTCCTTATAGCTAAGTAAAAAAGGAAAAAAGTACATTTCTCTGAGGAAATAAATTCTTGGAAAATAAGAAGTTATTATTTATTGCATGAATGAATGGATGACCACTAAGTGAAAATTTTTTTCCTTAAAAAGTAAGTGGAGGGCGCCTGGGTGGCTCAGTGGGTTAAGCCACTGCCTTCGTCTCAGGTCATGATCTCAGGTCCTGGGATCGAGTCCCGCATCGGGCTCCCTGCTCAGCGGGGAGCCTGCTTCCCCCTCTCTCTGCCTGCCTCTCTGCCTACTTGTGATCTCTCTCTCTGTGTCAAATAAATAAATAATTAAAATCTTTAAAAAAAAAGTAAGTGGAAATATAATACTACGTGTTAGTAAATAAATAAATAACATTTCAGTCTTTTGTAAAAATAACCAAATACACTGTCTAGTGTGTTACCTAACATGCCTTAGTAAAGGAAAGATATCTTCTTTTAGCCCCTTATAAAAATCAAGGCTAGAGTATTAGAGATTAACTGGCTAAAGACATGTCTTGCGAAGGTTCAAGCACACTGGTTTTTTTAATTATTAATTTTTTAAAGCTAAGTGCTAAGTATAATTTACAAATTGTAAAGTGTGTAGATCTTAAGTGTATCCAACTTGATGAATTTTTACCTATATTAAGATATAACAGATTCACAATGTTTCATTAGACTCCCTCCTGTTTCCTCTCAGTCAAAAACCTTGCCCAAAGGTAACCGCTTTCCTGACTTCTTTTTTTAAAAAATTTTTTCATTAACATATAATGTATGTTATAGCCCCAGGGGTACAGGTCTGTGAATTGCCAGGTTTACATACTTCACAGCACTCACCATAGCACATATCTTCCCCAATGTCCATAACTCAACCACCCTCCCCCACACCCCTCCTCCCCGCAACCCTCAGTTTGTTTTGTGACATTAAGAGTCTCTTATGGTTTGTCTCCTTCCCGATCCCACCTTGTTTCATTTATTCCTTTCCTACCCCCGAAACGCCCCGCATTGCCTCTCAACTTCCTCATATCAGGGAGATCGTATGATAGTTGTCTTTCTATGATTGACTTATTTTGCTAAGCATAATACCCTCTAGCTCCATCTACATTGTCACAAATGACAAGATTTCATTTCTTTTGATGGCTGCATAGTATTTCATTATATATATATATATATATATATATATATATATATATATATATATGCCACATCTTCTACATCCATTCATCTGTTGATGGACATCTAGGTTCTTTCCACAGTTTGGCTATTGTGGACATTGCTGCTATAAACATTCGGGTACATGTGCCCCTTTGGATCACTACCTTTGTATCTTTAGGGTAAATACCCGGTAGTGTGATTACTGGGTCATAGGGTAGCTCTATTTTCAACATTTTGAGGAACCTCCATGCTGTTTTCCAGAGTGGTTGCACCAGCTTGCATTCCCACCAACAGTGTAAGATGATTCCCCTTTCTCCGCATGCTCGCCAACATCTGTCATTTCCTGACTTGTTAATTTTAGCCATTCCGACTGTTGTGAGGTGGTATCTCATTGTGGTTTTGATCTGTATTTCCCTGATGCCAAGTGATGTGGAGCACTTTTTCATGTGTCTGTTGGCCATCTGGATGTCTTCTTTGCAGAAGTGTCTGTTCATGTCCGCTGCCCATTTCTTGATCAGATTATTTGTTCATTGGGTGTTGAGTTTGCTAAGTTCTTTATAGATTTTGGATACTAGCCCTTTATCTGATATGTCGTTTGCAAATATCTTCTCCCATTCTGTCAGTTGTCTTTTGGTTTTATTAACTGTTTCCTTTGCCATGCAAAAGCTTTTGATCTTGATGAAATCCTAATAGTTCATTTTTGCCCTTGCTTCCCTTGCCTTTGGTGATGTTCTTAGGAAGAAGTTGCTGCAGCTGAAGTCGAAGAGGTTGCTGTCTGTGTTTTCCTCAAGGATTTTGATGGATTCCTTTCTCACATTGAGTACCTTCATCCATTTTGAGTCTATTTTCGTGTGTGGTGTAAGGAAATGGTCCAATTTCATTTTTCTGCATGTGGCTGTCCAATTTTCCCAACACCATTTGTTGAAGAGGCTGTCCTTTTTCCATTGGACATTCTTTCCTGCTTTGTTGAAGATTAGTTGACCATAGAGTTGAGGGTCTATTTCTGGGCTATCTATTCTGTTCTATTGATCTATGTGTCTGTTTTTGTGCCAGTACCATACTGTCTTAATGATGACAGATTTGTAATAGAGCTTGAAGTCCGGAATTGTGATGCCACCAACTTTGGCTTTCTTTTTCAATATTCCTTTGGCTATTCGCGGTCTTTTCTGGTTCCATATAAATTTTAGGATTAATTGTTCCATTTCTTTGAAATAAATGGATGGGATTTTGATAGGGATTGCATTAACTGTGTAGATTGCTTTAGGTAGCATAGACATTTTCACAATATTTGTTCTTCCAATCCATGAGCATGGAACATTTTTCCATTTCTTTGTGTCTTTCTCAATTTCTTTCATGAGTACTTTATAGTTTTCTGAGTATAGATTCTTTGCCTCTTTGGTTAGGTTTATTCCTAGGTATCTTATGGTTTTGGGTGCAATTGTAAATGGGATTGACTCCTTAATTTCTCTTTCTTCTGTCTTGTTGTTGGTGTAAAGAAATGCAACTGATTTCTGTGCATTGATTTTATATCCTGACACTTTACTGAATTCCTATACAAGTTCTAGCAGATTTGGAGTGGAGTTTTTTGGGTTTTCCACATAAAGTATCATGTCATCTGTAAAGGGTGATAGTTTGACTTCTTCTTTGCTGATTTGGATGTCTTTAATTTCTTTTTGTTGTCTGATTGTTGAGGCTAGGACTTCTAGTACTATGTTGAATAGCAGTGGTGATAGTGGACATCCCTGCCATGTTCCTGACCTTAGCGGAAAAGCTCTCAGTTTTTCTGCATTGAGAATGATATTCGCTGTGGGTTTTTCATAAATGGTCTTGATGATATTGAGGTATGTACCCTCTGTCCCTACACTTTGAAGAGTTTTGATCAAGAAAGGATGCTGTACTTTGTTAAATGCTTTTTCAGCATCTATTGAGAATATCATGTGGTTTCTGTTCTTTCTTTTATTAATGTAGTGTATCACATTGATTGATTTGCGGATGTTGAACCAACCTTGCAGCCCTGGAATAAATCACACTTGGCCGTGGTGAATAATCATTTTAATGGACTGTTGGATTCTATTGGCTAGTATTTTGGTGAGAATTTTCGCATCTGTGTTCATCAAGGATATTGGTCTGTAATTCTCTTTTTTGATGGGATCTTTGTCTGGTTTTGGGATCAAAGTAATGCTGACCTCATAAAATGAGTTTGGAAGTTTTCCTTCCATTTCTATTTTTTGGAACAGTTTCAGGAGAATAGGAACTAATTCTTCTTTAAATGTGTGGTAAAATTCCCTTGGGAATCTGTCTGGCCCTGGGCTCTTGTTTGTTGGGAGATCTTTGACGACTGCTTCAATTTCTTTACTGGTTATGGGTCTGTTCAGGTTTTCTATTTCTTCCTGGTTCAATTTTGTAGTTTATAGGTTTCAAGGAATGCATCCATTTCTTCCAGATTGTCAAATTTGCTGGCATAGAGTTGCTCATAATATGTTCTTAAAGTTGTTTGTATTTCTTTGGTGTTGGTTGTGATTTCTTGTCTTTCATTCATGATTTTATTTATTTGGGTCTTTTCTCTCTCTCTCTCTCTCTCTTTTTTTTTTTTTTTTTTGATAAGTCTGGCCAGGGGTTTATCAATCTTGTTAATTCTTTCAAAGAACCAGCTCCTAGTTTCGTTGATTTGTTCTACTGATTTTTTGGTTTTTATTTCATTGATCTCTGCTCTGATCTTTAATATATCTCTTCTCCTGCTGGGTTTAGGCTTTCTTTGTTGTTCTTTCTCCAGCTCCTTAAGGTGTAGGGTTAGGTTGTGTATTTGAGACCTTTCTTGTTTCCTGAGAAAGGCTTGTACCACTATATATTTTCCTCTCAGGACTGCCTTTGTTGTGTCCCACAGATTTTGAATGGTTGTGTTTTCGTTATCATTTGTTTCCGTGAATTTTTTCAATTCTTCTTTAATTTCCTGGTTGACCCATTCATTCTTTAAAAGGATGCTCTTTAACCTCCATGTATTTGGGTTCTTTCTAAATTTCCTCTTGTGATTGAGTTCTAGCTTCAGAGCATTGTGGTCTGAAAATATGCAGGGAATGATCCCACTGTTTTGGTACCAGTTGTGACCTGATTTATGCCCCAGCGTGTGATCTATTCTGGAGAATGTTCCATGTGCACTAGAGAAGAATGTGTATTCTGTTGCTTTGGGATGGAATGTTTTAATATATCTGTAATATCCATCTGGTCCAGTGCATCATTTAAGGCCTTTATTTCCTTTTTGATCTTTTGCTTAGATTATCTGTTGATTTTAGTGAGGGGGGGTGTTAAATTCCCTTACTATTATTTTACTATTGTCAATGTGTTTCTTTGATTTTGTTATTAATTGGTTTATATAGTTGGCTGCTCCCATGTTAGGGGCATAGATATTTAAAATTGTTAGATCTTCTTGTTGGACAGACCCTTTGAGTATGATATAGTATCCTTCCTCATCTTATTATAGTTTTTGGCTTAAAATCTAATTGATCTGATATAAGTAAGCACCCCAGCTTTCTTATGATGTCCATTAGCATGGTATATTGTTTTCCACTGCCTCACTTTAAATTTGGAGGTGTCCTTGGGTTTAAAATGAGTTTCTTGTCGACAGCATATTGATGGGTTTTGTTTTTTTATCCATTCTGATACACTGTGTCTTTGATTGGGGCATTTAGCCCATTTACATTCAGGTTAACTATTGAGAGATATGAATTTTGTGCCATTGTATTGCCTGTAAAGTGACTGTTACTGTATATTGTCTTTGTTCCTTTCTGGTCTACTACTTTTAGGGTCTCTCTTTGCTTACTGGACCCCTTTCAATATTTTCTGTAGTGCTGGTTTGGTGTTTACAAATTCTTTCAGTTTTTGTTTGTCCTGGAAGCTTTTGATCTCTCCTATTTTCAATGATAGCCTAGCTGGATATAGTATTCTTGGCTGCATGTTTTTTTCATTTAGTGCTCTGAATTTATGATGCCAGTTCTTTCTGTCCTGCCGGGTCTCTGTAGATAAGTCTGCTGCCTATACAATATTTTTACCATTGTATGTTACAGACTTCTTGTCCCAGGCTGCTTTCAGGATTTTCTCTTTGTCACTAAGACTTGTAAGTTTTATTATTAGATGATGGGATGTGGACCTATTCTTATTGATTTTGAGGAAGGTTCTCTGTGTCTCCTGGATTTTGATGCTTGTTCCCTTTGCCATATTAGGGAAATTCTTTACAATAATTCAATCCAATATACCTTTGGCTCCCCTCTCTCTCTCTTCTTCTTCTGGAATCCCAGTTATTCTAATGTTGTTTTGTCTTATGTTATCACTTATCTCTCAAATTCTTCCCTCGTGGTCCAGTAGTTGTTTGTCTCTCTTTTGCTCAGCTTCTTTATTCTCTGTCATTTGGTCTTCTATATCACTAATTCTCTCTTCTGCTTCATTTATCCTAGCAGTAAGATCCTCTAGTTTTGATTGCACCTCATTAATAGTTCTTTGATTTCAACTTGGTTAGATTTTAGTTCTTTTATTTCTCCAGAAAGGACTTTTAATTCTCCAGACAGGGTTTCTGTAATATCTTTCATGTCTTTTTTGAGAATCTTCATTTTGATCTCTAGATCTGACATATTACCAATGTCCGTATTGATTAGGTCCCTAGCCTACGATACTGCCTTTTGTTCTTTTTTTTTTGTGGTGGGTTTTTCTGCCTTGTCATTTTATCATAAGAACATACAAAGGAGAGAATAAAATACTAAAAGAGTGGCAACAACCCCAGAAAAATGTGCGTTAACCAAATCAGAAGATTTGGGGGGAAGAAAGGTGGTAAAAAGAAGTTCAAGAACATTTAAAAAAAGGAAATATATATATTAGACTAGTGAATGGAACAGAGCCACCCACTTTATTTTGGGAGTATTTTGGTCTCTTAGAGGAAACTACCTCCCAAAATTTTAAAAAAGAAAAACATATATATATATACACACACACACACACACACATATGCAAAAATAAGGGTAGTCACGGTGAAGGGATGGAATATGACTGTAAAGATGAGAATTTTTAAAAAATTCGAAAAAAGGAGTTGATAAGTTGGTTGGGAAAAGAAAGAAAAAGAAAGTAGAGAGAATTTGCTTAGGCTGGAGACTAGAACAAAGCCCTGTGCCAGATTTAGGTTATATTTTGATCTATTAGAAGTTGTATCCCAAAATTTTTTAGAAGAAAAATCCCTATGTGTATACAAAAAATAAATTTAGATACAATGAAGGATAAAATATGATTATAATAATGAAGGTTCAAAAAGATTTTTTATGAAAGGTATTGTTAAGATAAACTAGTTAAAAAAGTTTAAAAGAGGAAAGAATAAAAGTTAAAAAATTAGAATAAGAAAATAAAATTTAAAAAATTAATTAACTTGGGACGCCTGGGTGGCTCAGTTGGTTAAGCAGCTGCCTTCAGCTCAGATCATGATCCCAGTGTCCTGGGATCGAGTCCCACATTGGGCTCCTTGCTCGGCAGGGAGCCTGCTTCTCCCTCTGCCTCTGCCTCCCATTCTGTCTGCCTGTGCTCGCTCGCTCTCCCTCTCTCTCTGACAAATAAATAAAATCTTAAAAAAAAAATTAACTTTGTAAGACTAAAGAATCATGGGGAGAAAGCCATGAATTCCATGCTTTGTTCTCTCCTCCTCTGGAATTCTGCTGTTCTCCTTGATAAGTGAGCTTGGTCTTGGCTGGATTTCCTGCTGATCTTCTGGGGGAGGGGGCTGTTGTAGTGATTCTCAAGTTTCTTTGCCTGAGGCGGAATTGCACCATCCTTACCAGGGGCCGGGCTAAGTAATCTGCTCTGGTTCACTCTCAGGAGCTTTTGTTCCCTGAACACTTTCCATAGAGCTCTGGAGGACAGGAATGAAAATGGCGGCCTTTCAGTCTCTGGCCCAGAGGTGCCAAGAGCTCGGGACCCCACTCCTCAGTTTGCCCTTGGAGAAAAGTACTCAATCACTCCCTCCTCCCTGGCCTCCGGCCACGCACCGAGCTCACCCAGCCTGTGACCGAGTATCTCTATCTTTAGCACACAGCCCCACCTGGAGTCTCCAAACCCAGCATTTCCCTGCTGCTCTTCCAGGGGGGTATCCCCAGATCTGCCACTTGTGGGTTCCCTGCTCAAAGAGCAGTGGTCTGACTGTGCCATGGATTGACACCCCCAATCCTTCTTTGACCCTGCAGGACCTGAGACCACACTGTCCACACGAGGGCTCCACTCCCGCTTAGCCTCTGGAGAAATGTGCCTCAGCGGAACAGACTTTTAAAAGTTCTGATTTTGTGCTCCGTTGCTCCACTGCTTGCCTGGAGCCGGCCCCTCACCCCGTGGTCTATCTTCCCGTCACTTTGGATTCACTTCTCCGCAGGTCCTACCTTTCAGAAAGTGGTTGATTTTCTGTTTCTAGAATTGCTGCTCTTCTCTTCGCTCTCTTGTTGGATTTGTAGGTGTTCGGAATGTTTTGTTTTGTTTTGTTAAGATTTTATTTACTTATTTGACAGTCAGAGATCACAAGTAGGCAGAGAAGCAGGCAGAGAGAGAGGAGGGGGAAGCAGGCTCCCACGGAGCAGAGAGCCTGATATGGGGCTTGATCCCAGGACCCTGGGATCATGACGTGAGTGGAAGGCAGAGGCTTAACCCACTGAGCCACCCAGGTGCCCCTTGGAATGTTTTGATAAGCTATTTAACTGACGTCATCTCAGCCTGCTACTCCTCTGCCATCTTGACTCCTCTCTGCCTCTTTTGGAATTTTATATAAACTTTTACTCCACAATATCTATATTATTGTGTATAGCTGTAGTTTATTTTCTTGTTGTGTTATATTCCATTGTCTGAACAAAGCCCAAATTATTTATCGAATCTGCTGCTGATGGACATTCACCTTGGTTTTCAATTTTTTACTATCTTGAATACTGCTCTGTAAATATTCTTGTATGTATCTTTTGTAGATATAAACACACCTTTGGGGGGGTTCTAGAACTGTTTTGTCATATGGTATGCGTGTGTTTAGCTTTAGCAGATACTACTAAACAGTTTTCTTAAACGACTGTACCAATTTTCATTTTCATCGGCAATATATGAGAATTCTAGTTGCTCTACATCATTCATATTGTTTCTTTCTTTAAAAAAAGAGATTTTATTTATTTATTTGACACAGAACGAGAGAGAGCACAAGCAGTGAGGAGCAGCAGAGGGAGAGGGAAAGCCTAATGTGGGGCTCTATGCCAGGACCTGGGATCATGACCTGAGCCAAAGGCAGAGGCTTAAGCAATTGAGCCACTCAGTGGCCCCATCCATGTTGTTTCTTAAGGATCTCACACAGGAATATAGGTCCTCTTTATTCATTTCAGTTTTATTAGAAGCAAGATATTTTTTTAAATTTGCATTTCTCCTAATTCTAAACCAATTTCAGTTGCTGGTGGTAGGGGTGGAGCTTTCCCAAGTAAATGAGCCTTTATAACTGAGAAACCCAGAGTCCCTTTTCAGTGGAAATGATGCTACAGACCTGTACGACAGATCGCTTTGTCCCAAGGGTCTGCAAATGAGGAGGAGCCCCCTGCTGAATTTCTTTTTAAACACCCAGTCCGTTCAAGGAAAATAAATACACTGAAGGAGATTGCTTAGTATGGAGGAAATAAAATTGCAGCACAATTGCTTCTTTGTGATGATCATGAAATCAATTTGGAAAGTAAAAACTCAAGCATAACATTCTCTAGAATGGGCCAGAATTTCCTGGATGCAAGTCTAGGCCCTTCTTTTTCCCTTTTGTTCCTCTGTCAGGCAAATCCCTTTCAGGGTCAGGAAAGAATGTGTATATTTCACACTTTGCAGCCTCTTCAGCTGTTATCCGGTCTCATGGGAGTGGTTGAAGAAAAAATTTAAGCACAGGTTCTGTCATCCTGGGTTCTTCACTTAGAGTCATGGTAATCTTCTTTAGATTTCATAAAGCAAAGCATTATTTTTAATCTGAGAGTTTTAGGTCATTATCACCAATCAGGCTCCTTACAGTCTCGCTCCAACTGTTAGTCAGTACTAGTATTAGCATAATCATTATTTTTGCCTGCTTTAAAAAATATATACTATAAACAGGAATATATCTAGTTAATACTTGGAATTGCATCAGCAAAATCAGACAGCATTAAAATATAGTTCCTTCTGAAGAAAGCGTGTGGCTTTACATAATAGCAGAGAGGTAAAACTGATTAACAGATTAAACATGATTTCATGATTCACAGAAAACAGAAAAACAATCCAAAATTTGGACATAATTCTCTGGCTTTGTATTGCTCCCGTAATCTGTATTTTCTCTTAATGATGGATGATTATAAATTGAATGCTTATGTTTTAATTTATAAATTACATCTTAATGTGTTGGATCATTGGGCCACGCACATGTAGATTGTTACAGTGGTATGAAATTGTATTTTGGGGCTTGTTTCACTCAATCACTTACTGTTTTGTTCATCTATCAAATGCCACTTGGTCATGTCCTCTGTGTGTGTGTGTGTGTGTGTGTGTGTGTGTGTATGTGTTTAGCATTGGTCTTGTCAGTATAATCTGGAAATTCTATGATGAGTCCTTTCCTTTCTTTTCCCCATGAGCTTGGTTTTTAAATAGAAGTTGTATCTTCCCAGGGCCCAACAGAGTCACATAATATCCAGTAATATTGAAGAAAAAATGGTTTAAGGAATATCTCATCTTTAATACCTCTATGCACTAAATTCTGTTTTTGAAAATTGAAATATCTTCAAAAGATACACACAATTTGGGCTTCAAAATGCCCAGCTTACGTATGGCCCATAAAGATCCCGTTAACAGTTTATCTCATTAACAGCCCTTTGTACTCATCAGTTCAGGCTGTGTTTTCCCACTGGGACATCATTTACAGTGCCCTAAACATATTTTCACAACATTCACCTGACAACATCAGCTGAGAGAAAAATCTTCAGACTGCAGGGAAACATCAGGAGGCCATGAATTCTTAAACAACACACCAAATTGAGAAAATTGTGTGTATACCTCTTTGAGAATATCCTTAACAATAATTAACCAGGAAAAGAAACAGTAACTAGTTCAAGGACTTTGACTCGGTTCTCTTCCCTCACAAAAACCCTGGGGGTGTTTGTGTGGTGGTCAAGCTTTGTGACTACTGTCTACTTTGGGAAGGATGGTCTAAGTCCTTTGAAGTTTGCATAGAAGCAAAACCAGACTAAACAAGTATCATCTTGTGTAAGGTTTCCCTTAATGAACAAATACAAATGATTTATAATTAGTGCACGTACATGCTTTTTTAATGAGTGCCCACCAAGAAGCCATCCATTCCCTTAATAGGTAAATGAATAATTTCTCTTCTAATCTTCTCTAACACATTCATTTGTTCAGTAAGTTCCTTTCCCATCGCTTTATAAAGTGACCCTTCAGTTTTCATTAGAGTTTCTGTATTGTATTTTACCCAAATTGCATTTTAGTATACTGAAGACATGGAGATGCATGATATGATAACATGACGTATGCATTAAATCTGTAAGTGTATCTCCTGGAGATGTGAGTGACGCCCAATCATTGGATGGCATTCTGTTGTGATCTAGGTCCTTGCTACCCAGACTGACTCAAATTATGGTATTCAGACCATCAACGTTACTTGGGAACTTGTTCTTATCTCTAGGGCCCTTAAGCACATCTAAATCACAATCCTGGGGGGAGGGAGATCACCAGTAATCTTTTTATTTTAAAGATTTTATTTATTTGGGTGAGAGAGAGAGAGTCACAGCAAGAGAGGGAACACAAGCAGGGGGAGTGGGAGAGGGAGAAGCAGGCTTCCCGCCGAGCAGGGAGCCCAATGTGGGGCTTGATCCCAGTACCCTGGGATCATGACCCAAGCCGAAGGCAGACACCTAACAACTGAGCCACCCAGGTGCACCTCACCAGTAATCTTTATTTTAGCAAATATTGCACGATAACCAGATGCATGCTAAAACATAAGAAGCACTTGTTTAGGGTGTAGTCTTTAGAGTTTCCCGATATGTATGCCACCATATTGCCTCACATCTCTTTGCCTTTGGGTGGGCTGTTCCCTCTATCTGAAACTCCTCTTCCTTTTCCTACTATAGAAAAAAGCCCACGAGCCCCTTTGGTAGGAAGTTCTTACACAAATTCTGAATAAGTTTTTTCAAGAAATCACTTCTACACCCTGAGATGCATCTTTCCTACTCTTGAGGTTAAAGTAGACATTTTCATGCTCCCTCCTTTGGCACATGACAGTAACCACATAAGCCCACAGATAACTGTAACACAACCTAAGGTATTTCTTCTTACTATGGTCAGCTTCTGGAAGGCAAGAATTAGAATTATGTTATTTAGTATCCCTGACGTGGAAATTAGAGCTTGATTTTTAATAGGAAGAGGAAAGAATCAGTAAACTGGAAGATAGAACAATAGGAATTACCTAAACAGAACAACAGAAAGAAAATAGATTAAAAAAAAAGTAATAGAGCTCCAAGGGCATGTGAAGGCTATAACAGAAAAATCTAACATTTCTGTTATGAGAATCCTAATAGAGGAGGAAGAGGGTAGGGCTAAAAAGAACTAGAAAAGACAGTGGCTGAAAATGTCCCAAGTTTGGCAAGAAACATAAACCTACAGAGTCAAGAAGATGCACAAAGCCCAAACAGGATAAGCCCAAGGAAATCTGTGCCAAGACATGGCATCAGTAAACTTCTGAAAACTAAAATGTAGAAAAAGAACCTTGAAAGTACACAGGAAAAAACATACCTTACTTATAGGAGAGAAACCATTTAGATGACTGCAAACTTGCCATCAAAGCCATGAAAATGAGAAGGAAAGAGAACAGTGAGTCTGTCTGTTCAGAGCAACTTTATCTATAATAGCCAAAAACCAAACACAACCCAAATGTCCCACGATAGGTGAATGGTTAAACAAGGGGTACATTGCATATTATGGAATACTAGCCATCAATAAAAAAAGAATGAACTACTGATGCCCACAACAACTTGGATGGATATCAAGAGCATTATGCTGAGTGGAAAAAAGAAATCAGCAAAGGGCACTGTATGATCTCATTTATATAATATTCTCTGCGTGACAAAATCATGGAGAACAGATGCGTGGTTACCAGAGGCTAGGGATGGTGGAGGGAGAGGAGTGGGCATGACTCCAAAGTGGTTGCATGAAGGAGGTCTTTTGTGGGGATGGACCAGTCCTGTATCTTGGTTGCAGTGGTGGTTCCACAAATCTACACACATGATCAAATGACAGAGACAATGCACACACATTGTATCAACATCAATTTTCCACTTTTGATATTGCACTAGAATTACGTTAGCTGGAACCACTGGGGGAAACCGAGTGACAGTATGTGAATCTTCCCTGTACTATCTTTGCAATGTCTTATGAATCTATAATTGTTTTTACAATGGCAAGCATTTTGCAAAACCAATAGGCTTAATAACCGGCATAAGGCAATGAGAAAGGGTATGGAGTTGAGAATGAGAGTAGGACTCCTAGAAACACAAGTGCCCAGAGCCAGAACCAACTCAGGAATATGGGCAAAGCTGACTTGAAACTCAGAGAAGGAATCCCAGACAAAGTTATGGGAACAATTTTCTTCCTGTAAGTACGACGAGGCAGAGAAGCCCCAAACTGGACTGTACAATCCTCCAAGCCCATGATCATGATGTATTTGACAGGAGCTCAGAACAAAGAAAAGTATCTGTGGATTGAACAGATGAATAGATGAGAGTGCCAAGTCTCTGTAAACCTTAACCTTAACTTTCTAGGTGGCTGGATGTATCATTTCTAGCCTTCCAAACCTGGAGAGAGGGAAGGAAGAAGATTCGGTTCTCAGTTAAGGTGGTCACAGGATCAGGTATCTGATCATTGAGATACTTACTTTCCTTCAGTAAATTCCCCCATTTCCCTTAGATTCTTGGAAGAGTTACTTAGAAAAGTTGGATTTGTCATGGATATCATGAAGTGGAATGAACCACCTATGTCCAACAGAGCTGAGGAGGCAAGTATGGAAGCTGGGTCATAGAAGGGGGAGATTTTCAAGTTGAATATCAGAATGAAATCTAGGGGGGATGATGCAGTTAACGAGGTAGACCCTCCTGGAGAGACAGAATGAGAAAGCGAGACACAGGTGGGGAGGGGGAGGGAGAGATATCAGAGAAAGCTGTGACCTCTGTTTTCATCCCAAGAAACCTGGTCACTTCCGTTGGCCCCAGGAACTGTTTGAAGTATAGATATGTTAGCTTAATCTGATTTTCGTAGGCCTGTCTACAATAAAAGTACACAACAATAGAATAAAATATACTTATAGCACTGCTGTCGTCCTCCAGCAGGGATCAGCAAGCAATTCAGAGGGAATAACAGACAGAAAGAATGTCCCATAAAATAGTCAACAACCTCTAAAATTGTTTCGTGAGGAGTAAAAAATAAGTCTTGATTTAAAAGCCACAAAGCTACGGTGGCCACTGGATTAAAAGCTCATACAAAGTGCATTAAGACTCCATCTCCAAACATTGTTGAAATGAATATTCAATCTACATAAATTCAGTCAGTCAATGCTTTTGTAACAGTCACATGAACTTTAGGACATCAGTCATATATTTACTGAATGCCTACAGAGGCAAAGGATTTTGTGTCTCAATGATCACAGAAAGACGTAATGTTATGTGAGTTTTTAAAAAGTGTGTATGTGTGCGTGTGTGTGTGATGAGCCCTTCCAAACTTACTGTAACCAAAATATTCTTTCTTTACCTTCAAGCCTCTGCTCCCATAGTCTTAAAACTTACTTATATATGACCTTAGTCCATTTAAGTACTCATACATTCTCCAAGACTGTATACAGCATTATCTATATGTCATGGATTGTGATGGGATAAAGGGTTCTTAAGTGACAGAGAAGAAATATCAAAGAAGGAAAAAAAAAACATGTGAGCAGGTGAAAGGAATGGAGGCCAGGGGACAGGATACTGGAGGATGGAAGGATGAAAAGGTGAACAATCAATAAAACAAGGTGATATGTTTAGAGTATCCAATGGAAGGGGGCTCTGAGGTCTGGACAGAAAAGACAAAGGCAACAGTAAATGTGAGTAGTCCAGTGGCCATCCAAAAGGACTGTGAGCTTCCTAAGGTTGGAGATTATATTTTCTTTGTCCTTCTGCCCATCCCCTGAGCAACTTATGTCAGGATAAAATTTTATACATAGTAAATATTCAAGAACTATTAGTTCAACAAAGAATGAATGAGGAAGTGAGACCTCTTTTCTGGGGAATACAGAAATATTTACCCGCCATCTGATGTGACATAGTGTAGGACACTGTTTTCCTATGGAACCTGTCAAGACTTATCAAAACCACTGGCTGCTACCCAAACAAGAAAGCAAAAGGGGATGGAAACAGTCTTGAGCCCCAGAGTCCTGTATTTATCCCTGCTCCCCCACTCCTGGGGACTGCTTTCTATGTCTTTAGAGAAATTCTTCAATTTCTTCCAAGTTAAATGGATAAAAATTGAGGATTATGATTTTGAAAACAAAAACTCTCATACCCCATTATTTGCTGTGTTTGAGTATTTGGAAGACTATTATGGAAAATTGGAATTCACAGCAATTGGTAATATACATATTAATATATAGTAAGTTTTGGAAAAACCTCAGGGTAGAATATTGACACTTAAGGAGTTCCCACCATGAACACGGTCCCGAGACCTGGAAAAGAGGCTGGTTGGGGCATTTGAGACACATGACACTCTTCCTACCAGTCAAAAGGCAGTTGCTTCCCTTTGCTCTGTGCCAGTGTCAAAGTCACTAGAACAGAAGAAAAGACACTTAGTAGAGAATTTTGAACTGGACCATATGACCAAATGGATGTAAGCCAGAGTAGTACATCATTAGACAGAAAGTATGTCGGCCATGTTATAAAATGTAGATTCAGGGAACACAGTTGAGGTGACTATGATTTCATGAAAGAAAAATAACATTAAAAGAAAAAATACAGGGGCACCGGGTGGCTCTGTTGCTTGAACTGACGACTCTTGATTTTGGCTCAGGTCATGATCTCAGGCTCCTGGAAAGGAGTCCTGCATAGGTCTCCATGCTTAATGTGGAGTCTGCTTGAGGTTCTCTCTCTTCCTCTCTCCCTCCCCCCACTCTCTCTCTCGAAATAAATAAATAAATCTTTTAAAAAAACATTAAAAAAATACATGCTAAACACTTCTTGCCTTTTCCATTCCTTTCTCTTTTTGACATATCTTCTGGAAGATTTTCTTGACTATATTCCATCTTCTACATTTTTAAAAAATTTCAGCCATCACTTTATTTATTTCATAAAAGCTCTTGCTTGCTCTTTGTTGTTTTTAATGGCCTTCTTTTCCGGTTTCATCAATAAAATAGCAATATTAATCTTTCGAAAATACTAAGTGCTTTTTTTTTTTCAATTTGTCTCTTTTCTCTGAGTTTCATTTTTGTCGTTGTGCATTTATCCTGATCTCTCCATTTTATGGAGGATGATCTTCTCAAATACCCAGTCATGTGTGGTAAAGGGAGTCAAAAGAAAACAGATAAAAAGCAGATTTGGAGATTTCAGAACATTAGATTCTAGAGTAGAGGGTTTATTATTTTTTTTTTCCCCGAACATAATTCCAGTCACAGTCATTGCTGGTTACTGGCTTGTGACAGGCTGGCAGCAGAGGGATTTTATCTGGAATGAAGAACTTGCAAATCTGTGTCAACTCTTTACTTCCTTCCACCAGTTCTATTAATGTCTCATTTACTAACGATTGTTAGATAATTGCACTAGTTTTAAAAAGTCTTGCTTGCTAAAGATAGACTAAAAGTGTTTTGACGGGAACATTAACTAATTTTGCCGAGATAATCCAACTTTTGGTGGTACAGCAAATAAATGCAATGTGTTAATGGTGCCCATTGCTTTTTCTCTGTATTGCAAAACTGAATCGCCTGTTTTGAATAATAAAATATTCAGCTACCTAACAAATATCAGGGATGTTCAGTCATGGTCAAAATTTAAAACCAAACAAATTCATGTCTCCTGTTCACACCTGCTCCCTAGTTATGCCCACTGTCCTCTACAGTTGGGCATCGTTAACTCTTGCTTTCTGTAACATTCTCTTGTCTCTTTCTGACATTCTCTAAAACCTTCCAGGGAAAGGGTGCTTCTGTGGGAGTACAGACTTATTGTGACCCTGGTGCATTATGAGAGGAGATGGCGTTTGGGGATCCCAAGATGCTGGCTTTGTTCCCTCTCATAAAGATGAGGATGTGGTCTTGCTGGTGCTGAATTTGTTTAAACAAAACAAAACAAAACAAAACTGGAGGGTGCCTGTGTGGTTCAGTCAGTTAAGCATCTGCCTTCAATTCAGGTCATGATCTTGGGGTCCTGGGATGGAGCCCCATCTGTCAAGCTCTTTGCTCAGTGGGGAGTCTGCTTCTCCCTCTCCATATGCACCTCTCCTTGCTCATGCTCTCTGTTTCTCCCAAATAAATAAATAAAATCTTTTCTTCTTTTTTAATCTAAGGTTTCTTTTGGTTAGTATTTCAAAGTAATAAAGGGCATACTCGAACTGGGCAATTTGGGGAGAGTTTAATAAAGGGAATATTTACAAATGCATGGGCACAAAAGATAAGAAAATCAACAAAGGGTAGTGTAGTTCTCTACATGTGGCAATAGTGAGACCCATGACCGCCCTTTGGCCTCAAAGGGGCAAGAGGAGAGCACAGTTGTTGGAACACAGAGAGAAGATCTACATGAAGGGGGTGCTGCCTGACAGAAGTTGTGGCCTTTAGTAGAGAGGAACAGCTGAGCCATGGTGATCCCGTGGAAATGAAGACAGAGAAGTAAAACATCCTGGCCTCATTCTTCTGCCATTTTCTCATTTCAGACAGTGTATCTTATTGGCTCACCCAATTAGAAGCCAGAAGGCAATGAATCTCACTGATAGAGTTCATACAAGCCAGTTTCCTGGGGCACAGAGCAGGTGGAGGTCAGAGTGGATCTGGCTCAAGCAATAGAAAATACTCAGCACATTATGAATTCCTCACATTTGTAAAAAAAAAAATTCTTAAATGGAGTAATTGAGGGGCAGCTGGGTGGCACAGCTGGCTGAGCATCTGACTCTTGATTTCAGCTCAGGTTGTGATCTCAGGGTTGTGAGATCAAGCCCCACATCAGGCTCTGCACTCAACACAGAGTCTGCTTGAGGTTCTCCCTCCTCCTCTGCCCTTCTCTCTCGCTCTCTCTCTCTCTCAAATATAAGTAAATCTTAAGACATGTTTTTAAATTTAAAATTAAATGGAATAATTGGTATAAGTTCCTCTGGAATATAAAGTAAGTACATAGATTCAGAAGGAAGTAGTATAGCAAAGTCTGGTTTATTTCTCAATTCTGGAGGGATTCTACCTGTATGGAGTTCCATATCCCATATGGAAGCCAGGATAAGGGGAAATCCATGTAAACATACACTGCAACTGCTCATTCTCTGTGTAGTCATCTTTTTCTATAGCCTTAGTAAAATAATTGAGAACATCTATCCCAAGTGTATGTATGTTGGTGCACTTTTTCTACCCATCCATTTCACAACCTACCGGAAACATTACACCTTCATGTTTGTCAAACATATAAATGTTTCATGATACACATATAGTTACCCTTTAATCATGGAAATACAAATCACTTAATTTTGTTAAGGGTGATTCTTTATGAAATATAGATGGAGTATAATTCATTTGGTTACTGTTGACTCTAGCATTTAATTTCCATAATTAATATCCACAATCATTGAAGATATTAATAAAATTATTCAAAATCTCTTTGCATGCAGAGAGAATCCTGGATGGTGACCAGAGAAAGGCAGGAGAGACAGCTGAGAAAGATGGAAACTGACAAGCGAAGGGGAAGTATTTAAAGGGAGAGCCACATTTGTACTGCTGTTGAACAAATCTTGTGCATTACCTTGGAATAAAGGCTATTAGCTAGAGCCAAATCTAAGATCTGTGTGGCCTGAAGATTATTGTGCTGTTACTGCATTACAACGTCTGGCCCAGCACTGACTGGCATAGTGGTATTGGGAATATTTCAGGAAGACTTTCTTACCCTTGACTGGCTAACGATACCTTAACTCTACATGGAAGTGACTGTCTCCCACATGAGCTTACTTGACTAACTCTACATTAAAATTAAGCCCAGCTCAAGTTCCTTATAACAGAATTCCCAAAAATGTCTGTGGCCACTCTAACACTACCTGATATGAGGGGAAATGTGACAGATGGAACATTGTCATAAAAGGAGTCAGTGGTCTCAAATGACTGTGGTTAAATTAACTTATTTTGCATTTTTTACAAAAATACATGTCATGAATATATTGCTCAGGTCTCCTCTATGGCCTTGGAAGGGAACTGTGTAAGCTATCTTAGGTTCATGATAAATCCACATTTAGGTAATTGAAATAAACTGAACAGGACCTCACCCTCTGCCCACGGAGTTAAATAAGAGAAGGATCCAAGGCCAAGTTAGTTCTGCTGCTTCTTCCATAGAATGAGGGTAGAATCTGGAAATTCAACTTCTCAGTCCTTCCCATTTACCACTCACCTGTTGCTTAGGTCAGTGAGTTGGGGGGGCGGAATGCTTGTGGATAACAGCTACAATAACTTTCTCTTGTATTCATTTATTCAACAAGTATTTGATAATTGTCCATTTTGTGCTGGGTACTATTTGATATGAGGGGGATAAAATAGTAAGTAAAACAGACGATCTTCAAGTCTAACAGAGAATAGACAACTTACCATTGCATCTTTATGCAAAACAAGTATGTGAAAATTCATAGAATAATTCATCCATCATCCTGTTCATACCTTGGCACAGAGCAGTGGCAATCCCCGAAACATAGTTCTCTAAAGTTCCATCCATGGCCTTGGTATCTCTGGTCTCTTCTTTTCCTAAAAAATAAGAGAAAAGGAAGGCAAGAATTTTGAGGAATGGAGAATGTAGAAATGAAAAAATCAACCCATCCCCAAATTTTTGTTCTTTCTTTTAGAATGCGTAGTCTGGTGCCCCTTTGGACTGTGGACAGCATAGAGGAGGTATAATCTTCTATACCCAACTAGTCATCAGTGATGGATAATAAGAGAAGAGGTACCATGTGAGGTGTCTTCTCTTTTAGGCTCTCATATCATTGCTATCACAATGGCTGCAAAGCATTTGTAAGAAATGTAATGGCTCTCACTCTTGAATGGTGTGAAAGACAAAAACTTCACTCAATGTTCACCCTTGCCTCAGACTTTCAGAAAGTCATCTATTTTCTTAGCATCTGAGGTGTATAATGCTGAAACAAGGTCAACTATACAAACTGCTTACTTATCTCATTGGGATACAGACTGCTGCAGGAATTGCAGCTGTGACTTAGTTGGATTTCCAGAGGGCTTGTCTATGGTTGGGATGAGTTAAGCATGATTCCATGGGCCCTAAAGAAAGAATAACCCTACAGGGTTGTACATCACAACCAAAAAATGAACTCAAAAAGAAATCCTAGGGCAGAAGGAGAGTCTAATTAATACTGAATGTTCAATCAATATTAATATCAACACTTCCCACTGATCAAACCTGGGTCTTTGACTGCTTCATAATTGTCTGTCTTCACATAGACCTTCCCAGGAATGTTGGTATTCTGGAAATGGTGATGGGAATTCCACTATCAGGTAAAAATTGCAGTGATGTCATAAATACACAAATGATTGTTTCTGCAAAGAATCCTAAGTTTCTTAAAGTTTATTAAGCTCTCTCTAGGCCAAATATATATGACCTTTTTTTTATTATTATGTTATGTTAGTCACCTTGCAATGTAATGTTCCATGAGTCATTGTTTGTATATAACCATACATATATGATCTTAAGAAGCACTGAAGCATGGGAAAAGAACACTGAGTTTGAATCCTGGATCTGCAAACCTCTGGGTATACGTGACCTTTGACAAGTTACCTGACGTCTTTGAAGTTCAATTGTCCTAACCTATGAATTAAGGTTAGCAATAGCTCTTGTTACAGAACTGTTTGGACGATGTAAAGAAAATTTATACTCATATAAAGCATGCGCCATTAAGTAGATACACCGTGAATGGTAGGTATTGCTAATTATGAATTTAAGTACAATAATAAATTAATTTCTTGTCACTTGTTCTTTCCAGTGCTTAAACTTTGGGCTAAGAAAGACTTTCTCACAAGATTATTATGATCTGTAAACATGAGCCAACTTCTCTCTAGCAATTATTTTGCTGGGAAGTAAGCAAGGTCGTAAATCAATAGTGACTCTTGCAACCTCAGGACTTATTGATCTTGCTGTTTATCTTCTGTAATGTTCCTGGAAAACCCAATTATTTGGGGAAGTTACCCAAACTAGTTTACCCATTATTCTATATTAGTGTTATCAGTAACAAGTTATGAAAGCATTTGATTGATTTGCTTAGAAAAACAATCCCTTTATAGTACAACAGAGATATTACTTTATCCAATAAAATTCTTAACATATTATATATTTTTTAAAAAGAACAAATTGAGATAAACAGCTCAAGATTCTTTTCTAATGCATGTATTTATGACAAATTCTTCTTTCCTGGACACCACAGTTGAGAGTTAAAGAATGCATTAGCTAAGAAAATCTCTAGGAATACATGGGCCCAGCTCATTTTATGGAACTGGCCATTGGTGATGATTTGAAGGAGAATATTGACAAATGCAACTTCCTTTCTCTGTTCCTTTTTTCCAGTGTAGTCCATCTGGTTGACAAGAGGTAGTCACTGTGAGGTACAAAACTTTCTTTTGTGATTGTGAAGTAGCTTGAATTTGAGTCTAATATTTGGAAGGCCAAAGGAAGCTATTTATCAAGATGAAATGAGGTATGAAGGAGGGTAGTGGTTCCCAGAGCTACTCTAAGAATCATGTGACATATATGTTAAAAATGTAAATTTGCAGCTCTCTGAGAATCTATGAAGGGAATACAACCAAGGGCTTCTTATGACCAAGCAGGTTGGGCAAAAACTGGGAGAGGGGACAACTGTCATCTAACTTATCAGAAGACTGATGGGGCTTACTTGATGTAATGATCTCCCTTAACTTCTGTTTTCTCCTATTTTAACATAGAGACATCAATATCTCTCCAGACCACATCAAAGAATTTCTATGAGGATCATAAGAGGTTTAATTTCCAAACCTTTATATTTTATGTGAAGTTTTGAAAATGATCCTAAAGATGCCAACAAATCTGTTAAGATTGCAATGCTGCTGCTTACGAAGTACTAATTCACAGTTTGACAAGTATGTTTTAGCAACCCTCTTCTGTGACCTTTCCAAAATCACCATGACAACCCACACTAGCCAGTAGCTCCCAAAGTGCCCTGTGTGATACTATTTCCCAAGAAATGAGCTACTACAGTGCAATTAAAAAATATTGACTCTAGGGGCACCTGGGTGGCTCAGTCCCTGAAGCCTCTGACTACTCTTGATTTCAGCTCAGGTAATGATCTCAGGGTAGTGAGATGGAACCCTGTGTTGGGCTCCACATTCTGCTCAGGATCTGCTTGAAATTCTCTCTCTCCCTCTCCCTATGGCCCTCCCCTTGCTCTCTCTCTAAATAAATAAATAAAATCTTTAAAAAAATATTGACTATAGAAATAAAAAATGGGATTACCATATGATATAGAAATCCCAGATACAGAACCATTATCATGAAGAAATAACTGTACTCCCATATTCATTGCAGGGTTACTCACAATAGCCAGGATATGGAAACAGTGCAACTGTCTGTCACTGTGTCACTGGATGAATGGATCAAGAAAACATGATACATACAAACAGTGGAATACCATTCAACCTTAAAAAGGAAGGAAACCCTATCTGTTGACATGGATGAACATGGAGGGCATTATGCTAAGTGAAATAAACCAGACAGCATAAGTCAAATACTGCATGGCATCACTTATAATGTGGAATCTAAAAAAATTTTTTTGCTTTAATTTTTAAGAAGTCAAACTCATAGAAACAGATAGAACTGTGGTTTCCAGGGGCTGGGGGTGGGTGGCAGAAGAAAAGAGGTCGGTAAAAGGGTGCAAACTTTCAGTTATGGATAATTTCTAAAGATCTAATGTGTGAGATGGTGACTATAATTGATAATATTGTATAATTGAAATTTATTCAAATAGTTGAACTTAAATATTCTTACCAAAACAAAGCAAAACAAAATAAAATGCATGAGGTGATGGGTGTGTTAATGAACTGGAGAATCTTTTCACAATACACATATCGAGTAAAAAAAATATTAAAATGTGGAAAAAATGAATGTCACTGTTTTAAAGGAAAAGAATTAAGTCTACTACCCGGTTGCTATTGGGTATTAACCATTTGAATTGGACTTATTTTCTTTGCTAAACTAATATTCTGTCTTTAACAAGTGCTCCACAGTCATATTGAGAAGAAAATCAAAATAACTGTTGTCATTGTGTTAATAGCCATTGTAATATTAATAACTTTTTCAACTCAATATGTATCTGGGCATTTTGGCTAGAGGCAGGAATTTGCAGTAATAGAAAAAGAATTCTGTAAAGTGAAGGGGATAAATGCAATATTAATCTAGCCAAGAAAATATAGTCGGCCCCCTCATGGTTATTGCCTGTTAGGAACCAAGCACTAAGAAAGATTTTCCCTTTCTTTTAACAATAAAAAATATTATTAATACAAATATTATGGAAAAGCCTTGAGCTAAGTGTTTTACATGCTTTATTTCTTTTAAACCTCATGACAGGGTCGCCTGCGTGGCTCAGACAGTTAAGCATCTGCCTTCGGCTCAGGTCATGGTCTCGGGGTCCTGGAATCGAGCCCTGCATCAGGCTCACTGCTCAGCAGGGAGCCTGCTTCTCTCTCTGCCTCTGTCCCTCCCCTGTTCATGCTCTCTCTCTCAAACATATAAATAAAATCTTAGGGGAAAAAAAAAACCTCATGACAACCTTTTGGAAAAGGTATGATTATTATCATCATTTTGCAAATGAGTACACTGAGACTCAGAAAAGTTATAACTTGTTACCGGTCTTGCAGGTACTACACGGCAAAGTCGGGCTACGTATTCATCTCTGTCTAACTCCAGGAGCCAAATGTTTAATCACTATCATGTACTGATTCTTAACCAAAACCAAATAGAAATTTGATGGTTCACATTTCTCCTTTCTAAGGTAATGTATCTTCATTTATTTACACTTCTTGCTTGATTTTTGTAAAAAAAAAAAAAAAAAGAAAATAAAAAAACCTCAAGAAATCAGGAAAAGTGCCACTATCAATTGCTTTTAGGCTAAAATTTTATTTAAACATCTCTTGCAAACTTCTATGACAAATGGATGTGTGTGCATGTGTGCATGTGAATATACATTCATAGTGATGTAAAAGGCATAAAATCTAATTATGAAATCAGCTATCTTTGTTTTGAAGCCTTTCTTCTGCATCTTTCTAGCTTCAATATTTGTCTCAGGAGCTGCTAGACACCAGTAGGTTGTGAATGCTGCTGGCTTTGTGCTCAAATTTGACCACTCAACCTTCTCAAGAGGTGACAAGATGCCTTTACCTGGGTTTAAATTAAATGTCAGTGTTGCTGCACACTGGGTGCTGTGGAAACAGGTGTTGAGATAGAATTCGGCATGAGAGGTACTTCTTAGGAAGGGGTAGGAAGCAGGATTAGGCAGAGGGAGATGTTGAACAGACTGGACAAAGTCTAGGGAAACATTACAGGGGGCTCTGGAAACCGAAGGGCCCATCAGAGTTGCCCCTCATTTTGGATTGTCAGCTTCTGCAAATAAAAATTTGGGACATCTAGTAAAATGTGAATTTCAGATAGACAACAAATAACTTTTTAGCAGGAGTACATCCTACTAGATATTTTTCTGCATGCAGTATTTTGTCTGACAACCCTTCCCCAGTTGGACTGAAACGTCTGGGTCTTCATACCCCTATTTTGATCTGTCATTAACTGTGGACCAGGCCAGGAAGAGAATGAACTTGGGAAAGTTGGCTCTCTGTAGAAGACTCTGCTCAGAGACCATCTTCTCTCAGGTGCATAGATCCCGAAAGACTGGAGAGCTGGGGTGACAAACCCTTCCTTGAAAGGAGATCTTGGAAGCATATGTCCATGCCCCCCACAAATGTCATAGTCGAGGGAAGTCTTAGTGCGCCTTCAAGTTCCAAACAAGGGTCTTCACAAAGGAACTCTAGCCCCCTGACACTGGCTGCTTGGTACCTCACACTAGTATTGCGTATGAATGACTGAACAAGAAAGCTCTCTTCAGTCAACTGTGCAAGCAAGGGAGGATGAGCCTATACCTGCAGGAAAAAATAGATAACCTGAGGAGTTCAGAGCAGGACCAACTTAATGCATGCATTTGTCTTGTAATCATGCAGGGCTCCGTGCTCGGTAGGGTCTGGTGCTTGGTTTCCTGCTGGGCAGCTGCTGCCACGAAATGCGGAATAATTTTATCTTTGAGCATTTATTTTGTTAGCAAAGTCTGCTGGGACGATGGAGGGTGCCTGTGAGTAGAGGAAATGCACACACGATATGCGGCACCACCGTTTCTGTGTCCCCATTCAGGACTAGTTTTTGAGATGGTCCATGAACGTGGAGTCCCGGGGGGTCCCCTTCCCTTGGTGTAGGAGTTCAGTGGGACTCCAGGCAAATACAAGGTGAGTAGGCTACATCTCTGACTGTTAAAGCCAGGGCACGAACAAACCCAAGAAGCCATAATTTCTCTTTGCATTAGAACTGTCTTTGAATGCAAAAAGGCAATAGCATTCGAGGAAATATGAATGACCAGGGAACTCTACCATCTCCATTCTTACATTATTTCCTGTAGTAACCTCCAGTAGCTGAAAATGGTGTTATGGAAGGAAAGGGACAGATAGGGAACCCTGTATTTATTTCTCCTTTCCTCTTAGACCTTCCTAACTCATTAGCAAGCAGGAGGGAGAGTGTGGGTGGAATGTACATATGTCAAGAAGTGAAATGAAAACAGGTGAGTATATTTTTACTGTGTTCCCACTGTTCCCAGGAGAGTGAAATATATATGTACCTATGAGCCACAAACAATGAATTGCGGGATTTCAGGGATTCTGCGTAAGAGTTAAATGCTCTTATATTCGCAGTTAAAACTAGCATGGCACCATATAAATCTAAAGAGTAAAATTCATAGTAATAGCTTACATTTTTTATTTTTCTTTGTTTTGAATGACATTAAACAGCTGAAAAAAAATTTTTTAATTAAAAGAAAAAACAAAAACGCATGCCAAGTCTAGAGAGAAACTGGAGAAACTGCAGAAGAAAGGAAAAAAAGCTTTATCTTTTAGTACAGGTATTTTTTCTGTGTTTTGAACAGGGGACCTTGTATTTTCGTTTTGCACTGGGGCCTGCAAATGAGGCAGCCATCCACGGGTCAGCAGAATTAGCAAGTATAAATGGAACAACAAGTATCAATGCAGTGGGAAAGGATCCTGAAAATCAGTGTCAGGAAGAAACACCAGTCTTCCTGGGCCATGACTGCCCATGGATGGACTTGTGCTACTTTTAATAACTTGTATTCATAACGTGAGGTTCAGCTTACCAGCAATGATTTTTCTCTCTTTATTTTGTTACCCATTTACTGGATATTCATTAAGAGTTTATTATGGATACAGCAATATGGGGGATATGAAAGAAGACAAAGTAGAAATGGACCACAGAAACTGTGTCAGCTGCCTTCCAGGAGCTTGCATTTGAATAATGGCACTTTTCTAATTATTTTCTAAATTCCAATATATACCTGTACACATACACACACACATTTACAAATGCACACTCATATCTGTCGTTTTCCCTTCCTTCCCTTCCAATCATATCATGTTCCCCTTCTTCTTCCCAGATCCCCAGTCATTTCAGGATGGTAATGATGATGACCGTAATAAACATTATTCTGAGCACTTTCCACATATCCATTCAGTTAATCTTCACAGGGGCCCTGTGACATATGTTCCATTTTTATCTTCACTCTACAAATGAAAGAACTGAAGCCCACAGAAGTTAAGGAATTTGCCCCCAAATCAAACAGCTAGAAAGGAAATGGGCCAGGATTTGTGCTAAGGGAGTCCTCCATTAGGTCATGCTTTAGAATTTTCCCAAAGTTTTGGGCAAGAGTGAATTTGCACAGTGGTCTCCACATTTACATATGTGAACTGTGGCGGAAGGCAGGTATTGGAAATTCCAGCAGAGTTTTAGGGGATGAATTTCCAGATCCTCAGCTTTACTGAGCTCTCTTTCCTAAAAATGCTCTGCCTAGAGCAAACATGTAATTGAGGCTGGCTCCCTATCCCACCCGCACCCCCTTTGCAATAGTCCTTTTCCCTTTTTACAGAAGAAAGGTCTTAGTACTGAATCTCATTATGGTTCACTGCCCTGGGGTCTAACACACTCGAAAGTGCCAACCAAAAGGTAATTTAAATTATCCGTAATAGTGTTGGGAAGGTGAATGGCTTTTAAGACTGAGGTCTTAAATTTGTAATTTATAATTTAGGGCTTTCTAATTCTCTGTTATCAATCAAAATAAAAGAGACCTAAACAGATTACTGGCTGATAGATTATTAAAAAATAAGTTTTGATGATAGATTGCTATGTGAATCATGTCATAGAAACTTGGAAGGAGTTGGTGGCAATTTCATAACAAAGCTCCTTCTATTCCCATCCTCTTATTCAAGTGACAAGTTTTCTTAGTATATAAATGGAACAGAGCAAATGATTTTATGTCATGTCCTATTTCATCCTAAGGATAAGTATCATTCATTCTTGAATGTATGAACTGTGTAAAAATAATATTATCTACCTTATTAAGAAGCACAACTTCCATTCAGATTTTAACTTGTTTAATAATTACTTATCAAAACCTATAATATATTTGCTGTTTTAGATCATTTTTCTAATAGTAATTGTAACGACAATTCAATCCTTAAAAAAACTGTTAATATGTAATGCTACCTGTTCAAAGGAAATTTTTAAAAATTAGATTTCAACTTAAATACCTGTATTCATTGTATAGAAGATAAGTAGGTTGCTTAGTAAAAGATCTTCTAGGATGAAATATATGATAGCAGGTAAAACCTCTGAAGGGTAAGTAACTAGAAAAATAAAGTCAAGAAGAAGAAATAGTGTAACATTTCTGACAGTTAAAGAAGAGCTGGTTCACATAATTTTTTTAAATGGGTGATGGTGAGTGGCACTGTCATAACAAATTCCACTGCATACCTTCAGGAGCGATGTAATAGTCTGTTTAAAAATGTCAGAGCTTAGGGACCCCTGGGTGGCTCAGTAGGTTAAGTATCTGACTCTTGATCTCAGGGTGTTGAGATCAAGCCCCATGTCAGGTTCTGTGCCTGGCATGGAGACGGCTTAAGATTTTCTCTCTCCCTCTTTTTCTGCCCCTTGCCCACCTCCTCACACATGTGTGTGCATGCACACGTGCACTCTCTCTTAAAAATAAAAAGTCAGAACTTAAAATATACCCTTTTTCCATATTTAATATTATAATGAATAAAGGTAAAGGTCAACTTAAAGAATTGGGAAAGAGTATTTAGTTTAGTAAAGTTTTTTGAACATAACATAACATAGAAGTTGGAAGACCTCCTGACCTGGAAGAATTGTCTTGTAACCTAAGTATATTATGTTCTATTCATCTCCATTACACACTCCTTCAGCTCTTTTTAATGCCCAGAGCATTCTCTGAAGTTGATGAAAGCCTTGTGCCAAGAAAGAAGGAAGTATTAGAGAAAGAAGTGATAGAAATTCATCAATTGTAGTGTCTCCAGAGGGGACGTTTAAATGAGTAATCAATTTTATTCTTCTCTTCATCATGTTCAGGGAACTTCTGGCTTCCTTACTTATTCAATTTCAAAATTGCATCTCTCATAATTGCTTTTGGGCCTCCATACAGCATTGATGAGTAAGAAAAGTATTTACCTTACAACTTCCCACTGGAATGGTTCTGGAAAAAGAGAAAAGAGAGTAAGATTTAATAAGTGAGAAAATGAAACAGAACAATTGCCTTCACCTTGGAAATGGAAAGCAAAATGACAGAAAGAGGCTTAATCGTGATATAAAGAATGAGGAAAAAAATCACTTGTGACCAGCTGTGTTCAGCTCAAGTTAGTTATTTAGTCCCTCTGGGACTTAGTATCCTCAAAAAAGAAAAAAAAAATAATATGTGTCTTAGAGATTTTTGTCAGGTACGAATGAGAGTAAGTGTGCAGAGTTTGGCAAAATCCTCAATATAAAAAAATGTAACAGAGAAATGTCACCAAGATGGCAACCAGGTGGTTCATGACTTTGCTTCCCTTCACAAGAACAAATAACACCTATTCAAGACCAAGACACCACTGAGAGAATCCTAGAAAACAAGCGTGAGTCAAAAGCCTTCCCTGCACCACACAGACTAAGACAGACTGCATTTGAAAGGTAAAAAAAGTGGCTACCTGTTGACCACATTGGCCCTCCCCCAGACCAGCACAGCACCACTTCGAGAAGCCTCCCTTGAGTTCCCATTTTTTTAGGAAAAAGAGAGTGGGGGGCAGAGGGACACAACCAGTACCCCCAGCATTGTGGTTTACATTGCAGGAACCCCCCACTCCAATCTCACACCATGGGGATTGCAGAACAATCTGTGGAGCAAGATCACTTGGTAATCTGAGTGATGGAGAAGGCGATGGAAGCTTGCAACAACCAACATAAGGATCTTGGCAGACCAAGTTCATCCCTGCAGTGCCCAAGTAGTAATCCCAACCAACATCACTGCTCATTTGTAGGATCAAGTCAAGGGCCCTCTGACCACAGAATGTGGTGATGTACAGATCTGCCTGATTTGGACCCTCAAATGAGAAGTTTGCCAACCCTAGAGCCTTGTCTGCCCACATTTAGGCAAGGAGCTGAGTCACAGTTCCACTGTGGAGAGTGCTTTCCAGCTCCTGCTGATCAGAAGGACCAGTGACAGTTCCTGCTGATCAGAAGGACCAGTGACAGTTCCTGGAAGCACTGTGGCCCAGTGGCACTTGAGCCTGAGAGACAGGCAGACAAAACTTACTACCCTTGGAGCAAAGTCAGTATCAGGCACGGAGGCTTCCCATGCTATACACAGGCAGGGAGATTAATTCAGAGCCGAGGCTGAAGGTAATTTCTGCCCCTCCCAACCAGAGAGCCTGTTTGGGAAACTAGGAGTAGCTAGAGCAGCTCCTACCCCCAAAACACCCGCCCCTGCTCCAGAAAACTCCTAGAGAAAAGAACACAGGAACAAAGCTGCTTGACATGGGACTTGGAAATGATTTTTTTGATGGTACTTAAAGTACAAGCAACAAAATAAGAAAATAAACAAGAGGGACTACATCAAACTTAAAGCTTCTGCACAGCAAAGGATACCATCAACAAAATGAAAAGACAACCTCTGGGATGGGAAAAAAATACTGCAAACCACATACCTGATAAGGGATTCGTATCCAAAACATATATATGTATATAGAAAAAACTCATACAACTCTATAGCAAGAAAAGAAACAAACAAAAACCTCAATTAAAAAATGGGCAAAACACCGGAATAGATATTTCTTCAAAGAATATATATGAAAGGCCAACAGGTACATGAAAAGATGCTCAACATCATTTCCCATCAGGGGAACGCAAATCAAAAGCACAACCAGGTATCACCTCATACCTGTCACAATGGCTGAAATCAAAAAGATAAATAACAATGTTGGTGAGGATGTGGAGAAAAAGGAACCCTTGGGCACTCTTGATGGGAATGTAAATGAGTGCAGTCACCATGGAAAATGGAATGCAGGTCCTTGGAAAAAGTAAACATAGAACTACCCTACGATGCAGCCATTAAACTTCTAAGAATATATCCAAAGGTAACAAAAACACTAACTCAAAAAGACATCTATACCCCCATGTTCCTAGGAGCATTATTGACAATAGCCAAGACATGGAAGCAACTTAAGTGTCCATTGATGGATGAATGAGTAAAGAAGTTGTGGCATCCATATATCTATGTCTATATCTAAAATTCAGCCTAAAAAAGGAAAAAAAAGGAAATCCTACCATTTGTGACAACATGGATGGACTGTGAAAGTGAAATAAGTCAGAAAAGGAGAAAAAATACTGTGTGATCAGACTTCCATGTAGAATCCATCTACAAAAAGAAAGTGAACTCAGAAAAAGAGATCAGACTTGTGGTTATCAGAGGTGGGAGGTGGGGGGGGGAAGAGGAATGGGAAGAAGGTGGTCAAAAGGTACAAACTTTAGTTATGAGATAAATAAGTCCTAGGGATAGAACGTACAAGAGGATGACTATAGCTAACACTGCTATGCGATACACAGGACAGATATTAAGAGAGTAAATCCTAAACCTTCTCATCACAAAGAGAAATTTTTTCCTTTATTCTTTTCTTTCTTTTCATTTTGCTGTGTCTATATGAGAAGATGGATGTTAGCTGAACCTATTGTGATGATTATTTCACAATGTATGTAAATCAAACCATCTTGCTGTATAACTTATGTAGTGATATATGTCAATTATTTCTTAGTAAAACTGGGGGAAAATTGTAAGAAATCTGTGAAGTTGGTCATGAAAGGAAAGACAGTTCTTGAAAGTATAAGACCAATAAGGCAGATGATTCATTTTAATATATTAAGAGTTTTCCTTTTCTAAGTAGTGCATTTTGTTTATTTATTTATTTTTAGAGATTTTATTTATTTGAGAGAGAGACAGAGAGAGCATCGAAGAGCACCAGCTGGGGAAGAGAGGGAGAAGCAGACTCCCCACTGAGCAGGGAGCCCCATGTGGGGCTCGATCCCAGGATCCTGAGATCATGATCTGAGCCTAAGGCAGATGCTTAACCAACTGAGCCACCCAGGGACACCTAAGTTGTGCCCCCTAAAAACTATATTATTATTTCAGAGATACTGTCATTGCTAAGACTTTTCAGTAATTCTTCTTCTGGGATTATCTTCAAAACATAGTAATTTAGGATACCCTGTCTTTTAAAGACTTTTAATAAATTTTTAATTCTGAGATAATTATCAATTCATGTACATTTGTAAAAAATAATACAAACAGATCTTGTGTACCCTTTCTCCTGATTGTATAACCAGTTGCAAAAGTATAGTGCAATATCACAACCAGGATATCAATACTAATACAATCCACTGATCTAATTCACATTTTTCCATTATTATTTGTGCCTCTGTGTGTGTGTGTGTGTGTGTGTGTAGATATGTAATTTTGCAAAGAAAGTACAGATGAAACCTTTAATAATTTCTGACTATGAGGCCCAGGCTGTTTAATCAGAATCTGGATCTGAATTTGAGGAGTTTTGAAAAGACAGAAACAGATGGAAATCCACAGAAGCTTTACTGCATGGTAAAATGTCATTATGACCCCAGGAACGGAAAAACCTTCTTAATAAAATACAAAACATACAAAACTAAAAGGAAAAGTTTCCTATACTGTGGTGAGCAAAGCATAATGAATAGGTTTGTCAAATCACTATGCTCTACATCTGAAACTAAAGGAACATTGTGTGTTAACTATACTTCAGTTTTAAAAAAAACTGAAAGGAAAAGTTTGATACATTGGAACATACTGAAATTAAAACTCTCTGCAGAGGAAAACACGTATTAACAAAGTTTAAAGGCAAGATGTAGACTGGACAAAAATAGTGGCTGCAGATATAAGAGGCAAAGCCTTAGTATCAGGAATATACCAAAAGATTCCGTCAATGAATGCGAAGACAAACCACACTATAGAAAAATGAAGATTCTAGGCTAGCACCGGATCCGTAGAAACAGGAATATAAATGGAAGTATAAGTGAAAAATTGCCCCATCCGGTTAATGCAAGTTAAAATAACAAGAAGGGACACCTGGGAGGCTCAGTTCCTTAAGCATCTGCCTTGGGCTCAGGTCATGATCCCAGGGGCCTGGGATGGAGCCCTGCATGGGGCTCCCTGCTCAGCAGGAAGTCTGTTTGACGATTCTCTCTTTGCCTCTCCCCCTGTTCATAGGCTCTCTCTCTCTAAGGAAATAAATCAAATCCTTAAAAAAAAAATAACAAAAGTGGACTTTTTATTCTTTTTAAAATCTGAGAGTTGATAATATAAAGTGGAAATGGATCATAACAACAATAATATCTACTAATTGAGTGCTACGTGTGAATGATCACATTTAATCCTCAAAACAGAGCTGTGAGACACATGATGGCAGGGTGAATTGGATCAGCTGCACTGGAGGGCGATTTGGTGGTATCTGTTAAAACTAAAAGTATGCACACCCCATGACTCAGCAATTTCACTTCTTAGCATCTACCCTGGAGACCTACTTGTTCATGCGCACAAAGAAGCATGTATGAGGATGTTTACTGCAGCAGTCTCTGTAACAGGGAGAGACCAGAAATGAACTAAGTGTCCAATAACAAGAGGATGGCTGATTGTCTATACGTGCAGTAACTCAAATGAATGCAGAGTTACAGATACTAATGTGGATAAATCTCCAAAATATATCACAGAATAGAAAAAGCAGCTTATAGAATAGCCCTGTTTATGTTAAACACATACATTAGCACTATAGATTTTACCATATATATAGATTTTACCATACTATATATATATCTATATAGGTATATATATGGAAATTATAATTTCCATATATTTATATTATTTCTATGTAAAAATACATAGGTATGTAGAAATACAGAGAAATAATATAAATACATGGAAATAATATATATATTATATATTAACCTTAATTAAACTTAATCTTCATTAAGAAGAAGAAACTAAAGGTCAGGGAGTCTAAGCAACTTTTTATTTGATATTTATGAGACATCGCAAAGCATTGTAATTACTAGTTTTCTAAGTGCAATAGTAGGATACACACAGATAAACCAGGCTTCTAATCCCAGTTCTGCTACTAACTAGCTGTATTATTATTGATAAGTCAATTATCCTCCCTGACTCTTATTAGTCCAGTAGAAAAATGCCAGTAGTGATATCCACCTCTTGTATGGGATTGTTTTCAGGATAAAATAAGGTACCATATATAGAGATCTTAGTACTCTACCTGGCACAAAATAAACCCTCAAAACAGGGTAACTCTTCTTAATCACATCATGGACCGGAAAGAAAAACAGCATTAGTGATTAGCTCTGGGGATGTTCAGAGTGCCTGGGTGGCTCAATGGGTTAAGCATCTGCCTTCAGCTCAGGCCATGATCGCAGGGTCCTGGGACTGAACGCCACATCTGGCTCCCTTCTCAGTGGGGTGTCTGCTTTTCCCTCTCCCTCTGCCCCTCATCCCCCAACACTTGTGTGCATATTCTCTCTGTCTCAAATAAATAAATAAAATCTTAAAAAAAAACAACTGGAGATATTCAGTGAGAGGTTTGTTAGGAAATAAAATCTTAGTTGAGGTCTTTTCCTAAGGAAAAGAAGGACACTGTAGACTGGGCAGTGTACCTGCATACTGGAATGCAATCAGAGATGAAACACAACAGCAAATTCAATGAACTACCTGCAGGGGGGAAAGGGGTGTCAGGGAAAGGGAGTTTGGGTAACACCGTGAAAGAGCTTGGTTATCTCACTATGATAGCTGGGCTTCATTAATTCTATTGACTAAGAAGAGGTTTTGAAAGATTTGAAATCGTTATGATTAGCCCAAGATGGCAGAACTGAGCATGTACTGTAGGGGGAGCTAGTAGTGGCAGCAGAAGGCGAGAAGCTGAGTAGCACCTGAATAATAGGTCCCTACTACCCACCAAAGGTAAGGTTCCCGCTGCAAAACCCAGTCATAACTCACTTGCATGTCATAAAACAGTAAGGAGAATCAGATAAGGGCAGGTAAAAATGAGAAGAGGCAGATCATACAAAGAATTATACAGAATATATTACAAATCCAGCTAAAGATATTATTATTTCCCCTGGCAATAGTCATATATATTTTAAAGAAAGTAAGTGGAAAAAATTGTCTTTTATATTTACCCAGATATTTACCATATCTATTGCTTCATTTCTGAAGATACACATTTCCCTTGGGTATCATTTCCCTTCAATCTGAAGAACTTCCTTTAGCATTTCTTGCAAAGCAGTCTTCAGATGACAAGTTCCTTAGTTGTCCTTCATCAGAGAATTTTATTTTGCCTTTTTTTTCCGACAAGTGTCTTTTGGATATAGAAGTTGTGCTTGACACTTCTTTCCTCTCAGCATGTTAAAAGATGTTCTACTGTCTTCTGGCCTCCATGGCTTCTGATTAAAAATCTGAAGTCATGGGAGCCTGGGTGGCTCAGATGGTTAAGCATCTGCCTTTGGCTCAGGTCATGATCCCAAGGTCCTGGGATGGAGTCCCATGTGGGGCTTCCTGGCTCAGCAGGGAGTCTGCTTTTCTCTCTTCCCCTCCCCTGGCTCGTGCTTTAGCTCACTCTCTCTCTCCCTCCCTCCCTCTCTCTTGCAAAAATAAATAAATAAAATCTTTTTAAAAATCTGAAGTCATTTAAATGTGTTCTTCCCTATATCATATTTCTCTAGCTGCTTTCAAGAATTTTTCTTTATTTTTGGTTTTCGGCCATGTGATTATGATGGGTCTAGGCATTTTCCCCTTTGACCTTCTCTGCCTGGAGTTTGATGAGCTTCTTAAATCTATAAATGTGTCTCTTTTGGCAAATTTGGGAACATTTCTCTCATTATTTCTTCTATTTAAATACATTTTTTATATCAGTTGCTCCCTGCTTACATTCAGGACTCCCGACGACACCTGTGTTACCCCATTTGGTATTGTCCCATGACTTTCTGAAGCTCTGTTCAAATTTCATTATTTTCTCCTCTCTGTTATGATTGTATATTTATATTGATCTATCTTCAAGGTCATTACCTCTTCCCTCTGTCATCTCCATTGTACTATTGAATCCATCTAGTGATTTTAAAACTTCAGATATTATCGTTTTCAGTTCTAAGAGGCCCATTTGGTTATATTTTACAGCTTATATTTCTCTGACCTTTCCATTCACTTCAAGTGTATTTGCCTTTACCTCATGGAGCATAGTCTAAAAATATGCTCTGTTGCTGATACTTCCAACATTGAGGCCATCTAGGGATTGATATCTGAGTGTTGTCATTTCCCTTAAGAATTGATTCAAATTTTTCTGGTTTTTTTTTCCCATGTTGAGTAATTTTAGATCAGAATTTGGACATTTTGAGTATTCTGGGTACAAATTCTGGGTCCTGTTATAATCCTTTAAAGGTTTTCTTTATTTTATTTTATTTTTGTTTTAGTAAGTTACCAGCACTGTTAGGTTCAAACTATAATCTCTGTCTTACTGTTACAGGTGGTGATTTTAATCTCAGTTCATCTCCTCGGCCTTAGCTGTGCTAGTTTGAAGCCCTACTACACATGCATAGCCCAAGAGTGAACTGGGATTGTGTGGGTTCATACACAGAATTAAGGGATCCCTTTCTTTGCTCTCTTCTCTCCAGAGTGCTCCCTCTCCACTATGATCCCCAATGCTCCCTTTCCTGATTTCTCTGGCCAGTAAGACTTGGCTAACTATGCAATAAGCTGACTTTTGGGGAAAATCCAAATGAAAAAAGAAATTTTATAAAAATTCAGAAACTCATTCCCCTCCTGGTCATTTCTCTAATTTTTTTACTTCCCTTCATAATCTGCCTGCTGTTACTTATTCTTTGGAGTCTCTAGGTAGTTGCTGTGTATATGTGTGTGTGTTGCCAATTTTTAGCTATAATTGTTAAGAGAGATGGCCTGCCATTGGAATAAGGCTGCCATGTCAAAAACAGTACCACGTTTATCCTTTTTATCATACTCCTGTTAAAGTGTTTGTTAAACTGTCCCATAGTTTGATGCTCATTTGCTATTTGTTGCTTGTGTTGGTTTTCTTTACTGCCAATTTTTCGTCATTTGCTTTGAAATTCATTTTGAGAGGGTATCTTTGTTATATCTCTTCCTCTCTTCCTCTCATTTCATTAATGTAATCTGTAATATATAGTCTATGAACTATCCTAGCAACCTTCACGTATAGTATTAATATTATACTAATAATAGTAACTGACATTTTTATGTCTTATACTGCCTGCCAGGTTTTAGTTCAACTGTTTTACATCAATTTTTGTACTCGATAGTAACTTTTTACATATGTGTGAAATATCTTGCTGGTATTTTGATGGAAGTGATAGTAAATCTATGGCTTATGTGGGTGACAACTGACATCTTGCTATGTCCAGTGTTCTAATCCATGAACACTGTATGTTTCACCATTTATTTAGATCTGTCATCAGTATTTTGTTGTTTTCAGCACACAAGTCCTATACAATTTTGTTAGATTTATACCTATATATTTCATTTTTTAAGTGATGGTAAATGATTTTTTTTTCTATTTTAATTCCAGGATGGTTAACATACAGTGTTCTATTCTTTTCAGATGTACAATATAGGGATTCAACAATTCCATATATTACTCAGTGTTCATCACAGTAAGTGTACTCTTAATCCCCTTCACCTATTTCAGCCATCTCCCCACCTACCTCCCCTCTGGCAAAAACACCAGGTTGTTCTCTACAGTTAATGACATTGTGTTTAAAATCTTGGTTTCCACATATTCATTGCTAGTGTACAGAAACACAATTAAATTTTGCATGTTGATTCTGTATCCTATCATCTTACTGAGCTCACTTATTAGTTGCAAGGTTGTTTCTTCTTTTTTTGTTTGTTTTGTTTTGTTTGTTGTTTGTTTTTTGGAGAAGGATGTTGGTATATTCCTTGGGATTTTTGATACCGATCATCTTGTCATCTGCAAATAGGGGTGGTTTTATTTCTCTCCAATTTGAACAACATTTATTTCCTTTTCTTGCTTTGTTGCACCCAGTTAGTCCACTACCATGTTAAATAAGAGTGGTGGAAGTGAGTATCATTGCCTCGTTTCGGATCGCAGGAGGAAGGCATTCAGTCTTTAATCATTAAGCATGACATTAGCTGCAGGGCCTTTGTAGAAGCTCTTCAAGTTTAGGAAGTTCCCCTTTATTCCTAGTTTGCTGAGAGTTTTTGTCACAATGATTATTGAATTTTGTCAAATCCTTTTTCTGTCTCAATTGATAAGATCATATGATTTTTCTACCTCGTTTTAAACACACAAATACACAGATATTCAGATTTGGTGAGGATTAATTAGAAGAAGTTTTTTATTTTACAAAAGGATTGAGTTTCTTTAGTAAATAAAATTCCTAGGATGCTTGAAATTAAATGTTTTTATTTTATTATATCAGAAGGGATAAATAAATTTTCACAGTCTTTTCAGTATCATATCTAATTTATAAAGCCAAGTATACCTACTCATCATTGTTGATTACATTTTCTAGAATTTTCTAGAGCATATGATTTGACAAAGGAATTTGGAGTATTTCTGGATGTGAAAAGTCATCAGAGATATAAAACTTAGGGTTCAAAATCTTGAATTTCTGGCACATTTTGATGGCTTATGGATTTGCTAGAATAGAATATTTGAAATTAAGCCACTCCAGAAACATCCACAGCCTATGGGCACATCACTGTTAGGATCCACAAAAACCAAATGATAGTAAGGAGCAGCTCTTATCCTTACTGTCTCTTATCAAGCTTCTGCCTGTTCTTGTGGTATATTAGGTCATCCACTGGAAACGGTTACTAAAATGCCCTGAAGTCTCTATTCAAACCACGTTTTTCATTTTAACACCCAGCTTAGAATTAGTTCTGCCAATACGATGCTAGAATTGCCTGAGGGATGTGTGTGTGTGTGTGTGTGTGTGTGTGTATGTGTGTGTGTGTGTCAGTGCTTCTGTATCATTTGAGTTTTGAAGCTTGCATTTGCTGATGAATATATTTTTAGCTGGTGAATATTTCCACTATCTGAAATTTAGTAATGCACTGCCCTGCACTATCCAAAATTTAGTAATGCTTATGTATGATTAATTTTATTGGCCACTTAATGTAGTTTGAAATTAGACTTAGTATAAAATTAGTCCCTCAGTTTTGTTATCTGGCAATAAATATTTGGGCTTTTTCTTTTTTTGCTTCTATCTCTCTTTCTTTGGTTGAATGACTTTCTACTTCTCAGCTTAGGGTGATCTATAACCCTTGTTCACAAACCAGGGTATGAAAAGTAATGTCATAATAGTTTTGGGTCTTATAATTCACCTGCAATTTACAACATATGAATGCTTTGTCTTTCTAGTGTAAATAGAAAGCATATCTCTAGACCAGTGGTTCTCAAATTCGTCATGTATCAGAATATCCTGGACTTATACCACACAGAATGTTGGCCCATCCCCAGAGTTTCTGGTTCTGTAGCTCTCAGGTGGACTGGAGAATTTGCATTTCTAATAAGTTCCAGGTGAAGCTGAGGCTGCTTCTTCAGGGGCCATACTTTGAAAACTCTTGCTCTAGGAAGATGGGAAATTTCAGAAAGAGAGAGAGAGAGAGTAAGTGAGAGAGAGCATGAGAGGGGAGAGGGTCAGAGGGAGAAGAAGACTCCCCACTGAACAGGGAGCCCAATGTGTGACTCAAGCCTGATGTGGGACTTGATCCCAGGACTCTGGGATCATGACCTGAGCCGAAGGCAGTCTCCCAACCAACTGAGCCATCAGGTGCCTGGAAAATGGGTTTTAATCTTGGTTTGAGTACCAATGATTTGAATGAGCTTAAGCAAGTCATATATGTTCTATTCTTCAGTTTCATCCTCTTGTAACTAAGATCGATGTTACCAGTTCAACATATGGTATTGGGAGTTGAGAGCTATTGGGGGCAGCCCGTGGAATAATGCATCTGAAAGTGTTTTTGAAAATGAAAAGAAATAAACACCTGTGTGAAATTGTGACATGCATTCAGATGTTCTGAGAAGAGCAAATGATAATGTAAGACATATTCACTTAAGAATGCCGTGGCTCACGTGATATTTGTGATTTTATTTCCCTCATATTTTTTCCTTCTCCTTCCACTTTTATAGCACATCAGTGATTGGCTTTTGTTTATTATCAAGCAGCAGATAAGTGGTTGGTGAATCAATAAACTCTTTGGCCTTAAGTTTCTGATTTTTTCTTCCTCACCCATGGTCTCTGGGTAGCCCTGTCTTTTCTCCCAATGCTTATTGCAGAAATATTTCACAGGGAATGGGGTGACACTAAGCTTCAGGATATTGCTTCTTTTTCCTAAACAAACACTCTTATCACTAGGGGACAATCCTGCAGTAGTTGATGACATATTAGTTGATATAAATAAAGGTATTCCTGTTAGGCTCTTTTAGCTATTCAGGTTTCCTACCTATAAATCAGTGAAAGATGCAATTTGAACTTGATTGCTTCGAAAGACACAAAGGCAGAGAGGATAGTTGCACTTCAACACTAAATACTAAAGGACAAGCTTGCTGTCAGAGCTAGACCACTTGCTTCATTTGATCTATTGGCTTTAAGCTAAAGGAGTCTAGAAAAAGGAGTGGTCACATTGTGCCCACTGCTAATAAGGGGAACTTTTGAACATTTTGCATTTATATCAAATATAATAATAAGGTGGAGTTTGGGGGATTCCTCTAAAGCTATACATCAGTCGTGTCTTTCATTTCAATGCTAATTACATTCTCAATGTGTGAATTAATTATAACTTCTATTGACTCTGCTGATATTGTTTAGAAAAATTATCTCTCAGATCAGATGAAAAGTTTTGCTCATGTATGAAAGGCTCAAGTGACATGTTCTGGCATATGGCATTAATATTCCTTGGTGTAAGCTTCATAAAACATTAAAACCAAATTAAACTCAGAAAGGGGACCAGCCCTGCTGATTTATTTATTTAAAGCTGACAGAGTGGAGATCCCCTTTCTTTTAGTTTGTGTAGATAAAGACATATGTCTGTCCTATGGCTGCTGCCCATTTGTGGCATTTTTAGAGATTTCATCAAATTCCCCTAAAATGATTATCTTCAAAGCTAGAGCAGGATTTATTAAACCCTGAAGTGTTTGGCCAAAGGCAATAATTTTGTGTGAGCATGCTTTGTCTAAAGCCATTTTGAGCATTCACTGTGCCAGAGAGAAAGAAATAGATGGAGAGGGAGAGAGAGAGAGACTCCACCCCTCCCCCAAACAGGAAGAGAGGATAAGAGTAAATGAGAACTGACACTTTCTGCACAAATCTTGCTCAAAAAGCTAGAAGATTTTAAAGTGCTTCATTGCTCTTTCCTGCTTCCTCCCCTTTGGGACTGAAGAGTACTATAGAGCAGCCTGTGGTGGGGGGCACTAAAAGGTAAAAAAAATCCATGATGATAATTGACCATGAGCCATGCTTCTGGAAGAGGGACAGTAGAACTTTAACTTTCATTTGTTGTCATTCCCTTTTGGGCCAAAAAGACTCCTACTGGAGCGCTTGAGCAGTGCAGTTGGTTAAGCTTCTGATTCTTGGTTTTGGCTCTGGTGGTGACCTCAGGGTTGTGGGATCGAGCCCCCTGTCGGGCTCTGCTAGCTCAGCATTGAGTCTGTTTGAGATTCTCTCTCCCTCTGTCCCTCCCACTCAGGCTTACTCTCTCTGTCTCTCAAATAAATAAATAAATCTTTAAAAAAAAGACTGCTAGCCTAAGAAGAACCACTGGGAACAGTTTATATACTGATAACTCCCAAATATATATATTATTCATTTTTTCATTAATCTATTTGACAAATACTTATGAAATGCCTACCATGTACCAAGCAGTGTTTTATGTGCTGAAGCTAAAGTCAGTAGTGGGTAATGCAAAATCCCTGATTTTAGGAGGCCTCCTCAAGAGAGAGGAGGCAAATTATAGGCAAAAATGTATGCAAAGTTTGAGCATGTCAGATGTCGTCAAGTGTCAAGGAGAAAAATGAAGCTGGGTGTTGTGGTTTGAATGTGTTCTTCCAAAATTCTTATCTTGAAGCCTAACTTCTAATGTGATGGTATTAGCATGAGGGACCCTTTGAGAGGGTAACTTAGTGACTTAATAGTCATGAAGGTAGAGCCTCAAGAATGAGATTTGTGCCCTGATAAAAGAGACCCTAGATAGCCCCCTTTTCCTTTCTGCCATGTGAGGGCCCAGTGAGAAGATGGTTGTCTATGAATCAAGAACTGGACCCTCATCACCGGGCACCCAATCTGCTGGTTCCTTGATCTTGGACTTTCAGCTTCCAGAACTGTGAGAAATAAATGTCTGTTCTTTATAAGCCACCCAGTCTATGGCATTTTGTTATGGCAGCCCAAATTAAGATAGGGGAAATATTGAAGAAATACAATATATCATGCATAAGAGTGTATGGAGGGTAGGGAAGTAATGGGTGAGTGGTATACCAGGAAAATCTCCACGAAGTCTAAATTTCAAAATGGGCATAAAAAAAAAGAGAATAGTTTGAGAATTATTTAGGAATGATATTCCAGGAAGAGGGAATACAGGAATAAATTTGTAGGGAGGCTGGAAAGTATGAATCGAATAAAGTCAGCATCTAGAAATCTAGTTTAGTTGGGATTTAAAGACTGCAAGCTGGAAGGCAGTGAGAAAAAAATTGCTGAAAGGCAAATGGGGGTTCAATTGTAAAGGGCCTCCATGAATATCAAGGAGTCAATAAGGCAACAAACCATTTAAACTTTTGTTGGCAAAGGTAATATTATTTGAGCTGAACTTTAATGAATTACTTTAGGTCTAGGTGTAAATGGAATGGTTTAGTGGTTTTAAAACATGGTCAAAAAATCTTTGACATTCCTCCCACCAAGAGGTGGAGTCTATGTCCCCTTCTCTTGAATTATCCAACAAAGTACAGCAACATTGATAAGACTAGATCATAAAAGGCCATATAGTTTCCTCCATTTTTCTCTTGAATCTCTGAAATACCACCTGAAAAATCCAACCCTCAGGCTACTGTTTTTCAAGGAAATCCCAAAAGGGGCTATGTATGGGCTCTCTGGCTGACAGTTCCGATTGAACCCAGAGTTAGAGTCATTCTACCCCAGGTGTCAGGCTTGTAAGTGAACAAGTCTTCAGATGATTCTAGCCTCAAGCTGTTAAATCAACCCCAGTCTTCATGTCTTCCCTGCTGAGGCCACAGATATCACAGAGTAAATACAATCCATCCCACTGTGCTCTCTTCAAATCCCTGATTCACAGGATCCATGAGCATAATAAAATGGATTACACCACAAAGTTTGGGGTAATTTGTTACAAGCATAGATAGTTGAAAGAGATGAAATGGAAGAGAATAGAAAGAGAATGGAAAGCAGAGATCATCCTGTACGATCTGGTTGTGGTATGCATAAGAGACATATCTACTCCTGCAGGATCTAGGTCTGAGATTGGAAAAATGGCAGAAAATGTGATCCACCAGCTACTGTACCATACTGTACCATACTGAGCCTCACTGAACATATTGGAATTCATAGTTTTATTAGTTCCTTGAGTTACATGGGCTACACAAGGGATATGGAAAAATTGGCCAGTAATATCTCTGTAATGGAGGGACTAGGATAGAGTTCTTATAAAAAGCACAATCACATGGCAAATGACATCAAAATTAGATGCACTATGAAAAAAAGTTAATAGCAGGTTAAAAAAATGAGAGAAGGTATTTGCTTAAAACTGACATGGAATTAATACCTAGAATACACAAGCAGTTCCAGCAAATAAACAAGACAAGACCATAATCTTCATAGAAAATTGAGCAAAACATATGAATAAGAAATTTGCAGAATAAGAAATTCTAAAAGCCAACAAGCATATGTAAAGTTGCTCAAAATCAAGAGTAATCAGAGAAATGCATATTAAAACAATAATGAGAATTCACTTTACACCTGGCTGGAAAAAAATAAGGAGGCTTGGTAGAGTTAAGTGTCGTTGGCGATGTGGGGCTGTGCTACTAATGGGAGTGAGGACCAGAGCAGCCACTCTGTTGGAGAGCAATCTGGTTCTCCTTAGGCTAAGTACCAACATGTATACAATGTGACCTGGTGATTCCTCACTGGGGATTAATCAGAAAGAAGTTCTCCCACAGTTGCATAGGGGAAAAGACTTGAGATTGTTAATTACAGTACTGTAGTTAAAATGAGTTGATGCTACCTGAGGGGTTATTCAGTGGGAGACTGGAGAAAACAAACGGCGTGGCTATTCATCACAGAGTATGGAGCAACAAGTAGAAGCAAGAATTTGGAACATGTATGAATCCTAAAAGCAGTGCAAAGTTTTTTTATTTTAAAGTAGGAGGAGAAAATGAGATACATAGCAATGTATTGGTTTCATAAATTAAAATTTCATCAATACAAAATAAGGTCCCACATTGTACAAGAGCATAAATGAACCATCAAGAGACTAGCTGCTGAAGGGTGGGGTACTTGGAGGGAATAGGGATGAAAAGGGAACAAACATGTAAATAAAATACGAGAGGAGCCTTATATCACTAATGACGGTGGTATACTATGAACCAAATGGTATGATGAATGTAACCTTCTGCATGTGGGACCCAAAGATCGTAAATACCAACCAATAACCCAGATAAAAGCTTGTGCCATCTCTGATTATTCTGATTTTTTTTCTGATTATTTTTAATTCTTCCTGGAGTTAGGTTCTTTTGTCCTCTCTGTGTTTCTCTCTGGACATGCACAATTAAGTCAGACTATCAGGTGTGTGTTACTCATGTGTTACACATTTCTATCAGGAAATTTCACTAGAGCTCATTTGGTAATCTTATGATCTTGTACCTTGATTCAAGTGACTTAAATTTTTTCCTTGATTATGAAAATAATCCATATTCATTGTGGAACACTTAGAAAATACAAGAAAAGGTCAAGAAAAAAATAATTTAAAAAAGACTCGAGAAGAAAATAATCTCCACTACCATCTCACCACCCAGAAATAATTACAATTAATATTTGGATGTATTTACTTCCAGTCTTTTTTCTAAATACATCTGTGTGAATGTTAATATTAAGCATGCATATAGATATATAAATATATATGCATATGTATAATATTTTTGCAATCATACTATATGCAAATTTCACTGTTGTCAGAATTAAATAGCATACCTTTTAAAATCTTTGCTGAGTTTTCAGGTATTAATGGCATCTCATTATTTCAGTTTGCATTTCTGTGATTACTAGTGAGGTTTTAGTTCTTATGTTTTTTAGCTTTTTAAATTTTCTCTTTGTGAATCATTGACCCCTGAACTTTGTTCATCATTCTGTAAGATTTTTATAAAAAAATCAACTGTGTATTTTCTTTATAGGTGACCATCATTAAGTATTTGTCGTGATTTGGGGCACCTGGGTGGCTCAGTGGGTTAAAGCCTCTGCCCTCAGCTTGGGTAATGATCCCAGGGTCCTGGGATCGAGCCCCGCATCGGGCTCTCTGCTCAGCAGGGAGCCTGCTTCCTCCTCTTTCTCTGTCTGCCTCTCTGCCTACTTGTGATCTCTCTCTCTGTGTCAAATAAATAAATAAAATCTTAAAAAAAATAAATATTTGTCATGACTCTTGTTGTCATTTAATTTCATTTATGCCAAAGTATTATAAAGTTACTCTTTTATAGGTAGCCAAAACTGTCACTTATCCCTTTCTCTTTGTCTGCATTATTTTTAAGCTTAGATTGTCTTTACTCACCTGTAAGTTCTTCTCTCTTTTGCATGTGTGTGTGTTTACTTACAATTTTAAAAAATGTTATTCTTTGACCACATCAGGAACTTATTTTACAGTATAGTATGAGGGGGTGTCTAAATTGATTTTGTCAGCCACTGTCATTGAATAATTTTTAATTTTTCTGTTAATTCTCAATGTTCCTTTTTCAATAAATTCATTCACACACACACATTTGTTTCTGTCTACACTAGAGCATTAATTGATTTATCTATTCTTGCACCAGAGTTATAATATTTTAACTATTATAGATTTTATAATATATTTTAATAAGTGGTACAGTGATTCCCATAATACTCTTTTTCAAAAACATTATTCACCTCTGTTCACTTTTTTCCAAGTGAACTTTAGAATTACTTTGTTTCAAAAACAAATTTCATCCAGAATATTATTGGCAATTGCATTGAAACAACACAAATGTCTGGGAATAATCAAAATCTTCAAATTATAGAAGTTTTCTCCAAAATGATGTATCTCTTCATTTACTTGAGTCATTTAAAAAAATCTTTCAATAAAGTTCAGTCACTCCCTTCATATGTATTGTTCACCTTGTCTTGATTAACATAATTTTTTTAAATTTATTAAGAGTGGAGGGGGAGGGGCAGAGGGAGAGGGAGAAGCAGACTCCCTGCTGAGCAGGAAGCCTGACATGGCACTCAATCCCAGGACCCCAAGATCATGACCTGAGCCAGAGGCGGATTCTTAACCAACTGAGCCACCCAGGCATCCCTGGATTAACATAATTCTTGACTTCTCTTACTGTCATCAATAATCACACGATTTATCTATCTGCTAAACTCACCTCAACTGTGGCCAAGATGGCAGTCTCTGATGGAATGTGGCAAGAAGGGCATCAGTGAGAATGGAGAGTTGAAAAGGCCCGCTCCCATCTGCTTTAGAAAGAAGTTTCTCTATAGGATTGCAGTGGCTATCTGTATTTTTTTCCACTGAGATTGCAACTGTGGGGGAAGGTGGTGATGGTGGGTCAAAATCCCAACTAGCATTCTGTGAAATGTTAATCCAACCCCTGCCGTTATTTCAGAAGAGAGTTCCACAATACCTTTTCTAGATGTGGTCCCATTTCCACCGCATTTAGTGGAACTCCCTTGTAGGATCCAGCAAATAATTGAGTATCACTCACATTTTCATTGTTATTATGGCTCTGTATCTTATTTTGCTCCTTTATGAACATTTTAATGGAAACATAGATCAGGATAAATGAAATACTACTGCCGTAATAATCAATCCCCAAGTTTTATGAACTTTATACATATGTATTTTTCATTTCTACTATTTGTCCAATACCGGTCATTGGGGGACAGCCATTGTTGTAGGTCTACGGAGACCTCATGTGCATTATCAATACAGCAGGGAAAGAAATGCCGGTGAATTACATACTGGCTCCTGGAGCCTCCACACCAGAGTATCACACAGAGTATCACTCTTTCATTAGCAAGTTATAGAGCCTTACCTGATTGCAAAGTGGAGACGGAAGTATAATCCTACACGTGAAGTAGAGAGAATAGGCTATCCATGTACAGCCCTCATGAGCAACACGCATTCACGTTTTGGAATTCTCCTTTCAGCAACTTTAAAAATGGGATCATCTGGCTTCTTCATCATGTACGATAAATAGACAGAGTCACTTATAAAGGGAGTAGTGCATTAGAAGGGAAAAGGTGTTAATCCTTGTAGAAAAACAAACCATTTTTTAAAAATTTTACTTTATTTTTTTTCAGTGTTCCAAAATTCATTGTTTATGCACCACGCCCAGTGCTCCATGCAATAGGTGCCCTCCTTAGTACCCACCACCAGTCTCACCCCTCCCCCCACCCCCCTTCCTTCCAAAACCCTCAGTTTGTTTCTCAGAGTCCACAGTCTCTCATGGTTTGTCTCCCCCTCCGATTTCCCTCAACTCCGTTCTCCTCTCCATCTCCCATTTTTAAAGGCAAAGACCAAATAAGATAGAAGCTCTGTCTCCCATACCAGAGGGTTTTGAGTTGCAGGATTTGGCATTCAAATAGGGATTGAAGGGGATAAACATCTCTGCTGTTCTACCATGGAACAACTGTAAAGCACATGCATTCACAACTCTCTTTCATTGCCTGAATACTTTATTATGTATATCGACTTCTTCCTCTTTCTTCCAAAAGCGGATCTCAGAGCAGGAGTGTAATCACTTGAATGCTGAGTGTCCTTTTCTACTAGTTTCTAGGCATTCTGTTTCCTTTTAACAACAGAGAGGGAAGTCCTGTGGCTCTAATACACGCCATTTCAAACAATCCTGGACTGTGAGGCTGCCAATTCCGGCTTCAGTTAAGTCAGGATCAGGGTGCAATAGCTAATGAGTGGGGGAGGGGGGAATCCGCCGAATACATATCTCATAGTGATTAAAATAAATGAATGCTCTGTATCTCTAACTGGTGTCAAAAGACATTTACAGTTTTCCTAGCCTGTTTTCCCACGTCAGCTTGGCACCGAGACTGCCAGGATCAATGGTCCAATTTTACTTCTACTTTCTCCTTCCATCATTCCCGGCATTCAGCTCTTCGGAAGTGAGTTAATAATGTAAAATCTGGCTGAATTAAATTCATTTAACTGTGCTGCCAATTCTCTTCCCTTCATGCATTTTTAAAGAGAACTCAAACCGGTGATGGATTTCGAATGCTCTAGGAAAAGAAAGCAAGGATGGGACAGTAAACCTGAATGGGATAAATTGTTTATTATAATTACTCTGCTGAATTATCTCACTTTGCACCCAGAAGGAAGAGGAAATATCAACCTCTATGGGCTTTGCAAGTGGTAATATGAGCGGTGAGGGGGGAAATGAGAGAAACTGCTTCTTCAGTCAGTCAAAGAAGCGACACGGTGCAGCTTCACATGGAAAGCTGTGAACAGTAAAATATGAGGTGGGAGAGGGGTCTGTTTCCATAGCAACCCAGCGTATTCCAACTCGGAAGATGAGGGGTTTTTTTGTTTTGTTTTTTTGTAACTTACAGTCAGAAGCAAATCAGCAACCAGGCCTCAGACCGTGCCTGTGTTTGACACTGTAAGCGTGTGAGCTACCTGTAAATACGGTGTCATTTGAACCCTGTTTTTTGCTGTCACATTGCCTCTGGTTCTCCCCAAAGCCTATTGGCTTGTTAAATTGACTGATGGAATTGGAGCATAGAAGGCAATGCTCAAAAGAAGAGCAAAACACGAAGTGTCTGTGGAATGTCTCATAACAAAAAGACTTCAGTGAGCAGAGACCTCTTCATGAGGGAATATTCCAGTAAAGGAAATGCCCATGCATCTATAAACGTGATTAACACGGGAGATGCTGTTGGCACGTCACTGTGAAAGTTGCCTGCGTTCAAAGCCTGGTGTTAACAGAAGAGCCTGGAACTTTGTCTATTCATGAGATTCTCCTCCCGTGGCCCATAGACATCATCTCCAGTTTGGACGGTGTTTTGTTTCCCACCTCCCCACCTACAGTATCTGCTCCCATCAAGCTGCCCAACTACCCAGTGGTTCTAATGGTGTCACAGGTTATCAAGTCAGTCAGTCCTCTAGTTTATACAGCATTGAAAGATTTTGTGTTTTGCTTCTCCACTCCCACCTGTGTTGTTCCTTAATGGAACCGGGGGCCATCCTGCTGCTTGACCATGTTCTTCATCACTACGCGGTCCCTGAGACTTTATTGGCGCAATATGAATGAAAGATACAATAGCTCTGGAAACCATGCCCCTGTTCATCTCACGTTTAGCAAGACTGCTCTGGAAATCCAGCCCCTGGCAGTAGTCTGGGGTGGCCCATTCAGTCTTCCATCTGGCAAAACTCAGCATTCAGTGGCACTTTAAGAGTGCAGGTGCTCCTAATAAAATGGAAAATGCTTCTTCTATTAATAATGCAGCACACTCTGTCCTCTTGTCTCTGGATCCTTCTGTTGACTCAAAAAAAAAAAAAGACAAAAAAAGAAAGCTCTCTGTTGTGCTTTCACACAAATCCCAAACACCTCTGGAGAGAGTACTATATTTCAGGCAGTGACAGAGGGAAGATTTGAAATCTGAGATGCAGGATTTGAGAGGGATTTTCTATGACTCTCATTTTTTCTCTTTTTTCTGTTATCCAGTGACCATCTGCTTCCCTACCCCTGAGAGTTAAGATCCCGAAAGTGTCTGACATAGACTCTGAATAAATTCTTGGCGATTAGAACATCTAGTTTTCCTTACTCCTCTCAGAGCCAGACTCCACTTGAGCCAGATGGGTTTTTTAGGCTATATCAATGCAAAACAATTAAGAAAATAAAGTTAGCCACCACGACAGCTCCTCCTGACAAGCAATTTGAAACTTTGGCAGGACCACATCTCAATGTTTTCTCCAATGACTGGGCTACTGAGGTCAACAAAACTGTCCATGTCCTCCATTTTGTCACCCCAAGCCACCATTCAAAAAGGAAACTCTTCCAGTAACCTGTCTGCCAACATCTATTTATTCTAGTGTGTCCCTTTCCCATGATCCTTTACTTTGCTGCCTCCGTCCTCAAACTCAACTTTCTCCTCTTAGCACAGAACTCCTGTTTCATTGTAAATCTCTCCTCTGCTCTCAGCCTTGTCATAGAATCCCTTACTACCTCCTGATTCTAACTGAAAAATGCTTCTCTCTAAGGGCTCTCCTGTAGCCTTCCTGAGTGGTGGCAGTTGTTCTTTCATATTCCTTGTTCCAGTTACCTCTCACAGCATAACCAGCTATCCCAGGACTTAAGACCTCAAGACACCATTTTATTTTGCTCAAGGCATTGTGGCTCTGGAGTTCAGGAAGGGCTCAGTTGGGCATTTTGTCCCTCTTATCCACATGGCATCAGCTGGGGGAGCTAGGGCTGGAGGATCCACTTCCAAGATGGCTTCCTCATTCACTTGGTTGGTGCCTCAACACCGGTTGTCTCAGAGCAGACAGTTTTTTACAGAAGGGATGGCTTTCCCTAGAGTGAGTGTGGACGCTATGAGTCTTCTAATGGTTCAGCCCACAACATCTGTTAAGCCATATCCTATTGGCCAAGCAAGTCACTAAAGCCCACTCAGATTTAAGGGAAGGGGAATTAGACTCCCATCTCTTAATGGGAGGAGTAGCAAACAAACAGTGCACTTTCATAATCTACCATATGTCTCCTATTTCAGAGATCAAAGATTTTCTCACTTCCAACTCATTCCTTTATCCTCTCTAGTTTGAGCTCTGGCTTTATCCCTTCCCTGAAACAGCCCTTCTGGTCCTGCTAAAGCTCTATTCTGAATCATTGCATTCAGTAGATGTTTTCAGCTTACTGATCACAGCAACATTTGCCAGTACAACGCTCCTGATTTTCTTCTTCCTACATCTCTGGCCATATTTTGTTTCCCTTACAAGATGATCCTCCTCTACTTGGCCATTGCATATCGAGTTCGAAGAGAAATTGGGTCCCAGAGTCTCTCGTATTGTAGAACAGGTAAACCGGGGGTGGCAAATGATAGCCTGAAGGTCTTGCTACCTGTTTTTATAAATAAAGCTCTACGGGAACCATACCCATTTATTTTGCATCATCTATGGCTGTTTTTAATCTACAATGGCAGAATGAGAGCAACAGTATTGTCTGTCAGCCTATAGTATTTACTATTTGGCCCTGCAAAGAAAGAAAGAAAGAAAACATTTCCCAATCCTTCCTCTAGAAGCAGTAGTTGTCAAAGGAGGGGTACCTAGATCAGCAACATTAGCATCCCCCACAATATGTTAGAAATGCAAATTCTCAGGGCCCACCCCAGACCCTCTGAACCAGCAACTCTGAGGGTGAGGCCCATGGGTGCTTCCTCTCTTCTTTCTCATTCTTCTCCCCTATGCAGAGTATGTGAAAGTTTAGGAATGCTGAGTAGTGCCCCCAGCTCTGTAGCTTAGGGGATGGTGTTACCGTAATTTGGGGTAACTTTGTAACTCTACACGTGACCTAAAGAATAAACATTATTACTACTTATGTTTCTATGTGTGAGGCACGTTATGTATATATACATACTTAACCACTGTAACACTGTGAGAGAAAGCATGAGACTTTTTTTTTTAAAGGTTTTGTTTATTTATTTGGGAGAGAGACAGAGAGAGCACAAGCAAGGGGAGGGGCAGAGGAAGAGGGAGAAGCACATTCCCTGCTGAGCAGAGAGCCTGATGTGGGACTTGATCCAGGACCCTGAGATCATGACCTGAGTCAAAGACAGACGCTTAGCCCACTGAACCACCCAGGCACCCCAAGAGAGCATGAGTCTTCTATCCAAGCTCCTAACTTCACATTCTGGCTCTGCTGTTTCGTAGTTGTATACTCCTGGTCAAGTTACTTAATGCAAGTTAATGGTCTCCGGAACCATTAGCTACAAAATAGGGACAATGGAAGTCTTTATTTCATTGGGTCATTATGAGAATTAATGTATCTAATGTGCTTAGGTCACTGCCTGGCAAATAGTAAATGCTCAATAAATGAGCTATTTAGTCCTCTGTGAGTTCTCCAGGGTAGGCATTATTACTCCCACTAACAGGTCATCTCTTTGGACCTTACATTACATAAGTAAATTTTTTCAAGGTCATACATCTAGTAAGTGTCAGACCAGGGTTCAAAGACAGATTTTTTTGCAGTCCAGTGATCAAGCTCCCAACCACAACGTACACGCGCGCACACACACACACACACACACACACACGGAAACAATTTGGGGCTCTCCAGAATTTAGTTCTTCCGGAGAGTCAAATTTCTAATATCTGTGTTAATATTTAACATCCTGGTCAAATCTTTGAAAATATAAATCATTTTGAAATGTCCCATATAATTTAATTTCTCTTATTTCATCTCAAATAGCGTTGCTAAACTTAACTGAATCTGTTTTCATAATTTGGCATTAGTTATTGTTATACTGCTGAATATTCATTAGCTCACATAGCAGTTGGTAAAACATATGACATGGGAGTCCATTTTCTTTCAACCCTGAATACCTGTTTTCTTGACAAACTCCCTGCAGCAGTTTGAAAAGTTAGTATTTGCTATTTCCTCTTGAAGGAAAATGTACATGGGCACATGGCCCCTTCACTGCTTTTCTGCAAAATCATTTAGTGAAACAAAGACCAGAGCATCCTTCCCCAATGTGGTTTTCTCACCTTCTAGAGAATTCTCCAAATTCCTTCCTTCTGGTAGCAGTATTCTAATACTATTTTAGTACAGTTCAAAATATAATTTCATTATGATGAAAAGTGGAATATGCTTAATTTATGACAACATTAGCTCCCTTGCATGTTGAGGGTATGAGGTTGGGGCAGACGTCTCTGGCCATTTAGTCATTTTAGAAATTCATGCTGAAAAGTTGTATGAAGGACTTAACACAGAACTTCCATTGTTCTTTATGAGGACCAGAAGACATCCAAACTGAACTGTACATTGGCTGGCCCAGCATTTATGAAGTATCAAGCACTGTTGGTTAAGACACAGCCCTCAACCTCAAAAAATTAGAGTCCAGAAAATTAGAATCCTACCGTCTATATGAGGAGATGTGTGTGGCAAGAAAGAGAACAGGGGAGGTTGTATGCAGTGGGGAGTAGACAATGCCCAGTGCTTGGTGGCCTCTCTACTCAAAATCCCATTGCTAGATCTCCATTGCCAGTCAGGGAATTGCCATGTCAATTCTGAGTATTTTTTTTTTAGTGTTGGTCCTTGGATTTTATTCCTTGATGTCTGTACTTATTTCTTCCAACCATCTTTATTTATTTCTGTATCTCCTTCTCTTTGCATTCTGGCAGAATTTCTGAAGTTTTCCATTGACACTGTTGATTTAATTTTCTGCAGAGTCAATTGTGCTAGTTATTGTCTCCAGTGTAGATTTCAGTTCTATAGCTGCCTTTTTTTATTATCTTGTAATCTTTTCACATGCAACACTTGTTTTCTTTTTATTTGATCCTACTTTTTTTTCTTATCACAGGTCTGTTTTAGATGGACAGTAACAAGAATTTTATTAAGATCAGAGCAGAAAATTTTTTAAAATTTGTATTTCAATTTCCATGACGGCTACATGTTGACCTTTTTGTTCCTTTCTTTTCTGAATTTTCTCTGAATTACCTTCTCTTATAATAGAACAGAATGGTTCCCAGGCCCTGCATTATCAATTGTTTTATTTCCCATGATACTAAATGAGGAGAAATCAATACTCGTCCCGTGTTTGCAACAGGCAGGGGCTTAATCATCTTTATTCGCTTTGACTGTCCACTTGCATGCTGAGAGAATTGCCTTCTCAGCTATAAAGCCAAACGCCAGTTTGATTTGCATAGCCCTGAGCCCCAAAATTCACTGGTCTGCAAGCATTAATTTCTTACAGATCTGATGAACCAAAGTGGAAACTTTTCTTTTTCAAGTGTCTCCTTCTTTGACTCTGTAAAATGTATGAATGATAATGGTGTTGGAGGAGGAGGTGAAGGAGGGAAAGGAGGAGGAGGAGGAGGAGGAGGAGTGTAGGAGAAGGAGGTGGAAGAAGAAGAGAAAATCTTCTAGGCTACTCTACCAGGCACTTCCCTAAGATCATTACATTAGTTGTCTCATTTGTCTTAAGAACTCTAAGATAGAACTACTATTCTTATCACATATTACTTATAAGAAAACAAAGGTTTGGCTAAATTAGGTAATGCAAAATCTTCTGACAAGTAATAAGAAGAGCTAGGACTCCACTCCAAATCCTTCTGATTCCAAAGTCAATGCTCTTGAACATCATGCAACGCTTTATTCTGTAGAAGCTCTTTTTGGATCAGGTTGCTTTCTGCCCATCTACCCCTATCCTCTGCCCACAGCACACCTTGCCCTAGGTTTTCCATGATGCTTTGGTCTATTTCTCACCCTCTTCACTGCCTTCAGCCATTCATCATGTTGCCCATGGAACTCTACAAGAGGAAGCTGAAGTCGTGGTTGGGAAGATGATGTCTCCCCAAAAAGAGGGTCCCCAAGGAGTAGAGGGGATGACTGTGGTTTTTGTCCTATTGTAGCTGTGTGCTTTGACCCAGAGGCCGAGAGTGATGGTGGCCCTAACCTCTCTCCACTCACTTCCAAACTGTGCTGTTCTCTTCAAATTCGAATATGCCTGCGCTTATGGTTGGGTTTTTTAATCCACCCATATCTGAAGCGTAATTGATGAAAATTTCTCCTTGCTTCCACAATATGCTGGAGTCTCCACTTCAGTTTATTGTTCTAGCTTATTCTCATAATTAGTTTATCACACAATCACAATGTTTGCCTTTGGTCAAGTTATTGTACATTTTGAGAGGGGAGCTGAGAAAGGCTTGAATCAAACATTTTAGCTAGCTATCACTTTTGCTAAACCTCCACTCTGTTTTGAAATAATTTCCTAGGCTGGAAAAAAAAGACATTAAGCATTGTTCTCTTTGATGCTATCAGTGTATTGATATTAATTCAAATTAACAAGTATTCATGAAGTACTAGAAATGTAAAAAGTGCAGTGCTCAGCAATTTGAGTACATAGATGTAGGGAAATCATCATTCTTATGTCCTGGTGCCTAGTGAGAGGGACAGATATATCTGCAATTCCCTGTGTCTTTTTTTACATCCTGTGTGATATTTTCTTTACTGTAACAAGAGTGTTAACAGAGCCCAGAAGGGGTAAGAGTCATTTTTTATAGGGTCACTGGGGATGGATTTCCAAGAAATCTTGGGTTGGATTCTCCTAGAAGCAGATGTCAAGAACAGTATTTGAGCACAAGGTTTATTTGTGTGGTGATCTCAGGAAGCAAAACAGGGTGCTAAGCAGGCCATCGTTATGGATGATTGGGGCTCAGTCCCACCAGGGATCTCTGGGAGACAGCGAAGAACACATCTCTGTGTTGTTCTACTTGAGGAGGAGGAAGAAGAAGATATTTACTTACCAAATCCTGTTCATCATTGTCAGAAGACTCTGCCCAGAGGGCTTAACCTTCCAATACTTCTGAGCTGTCCTACATGTGGGCTGAGTCCATTCCCATGCGCCAGTGAAAGCATTCAGGCAAAGAGTTATAAACTTGAGTGGTGTGTGGAGACAGAATTTGGCTGAGGGACACATAGCATCTGCTTCACTGGAGGAGGTGGTATTTAAATGGAACCTTAGACGATGAGAAGGTTTTTTCAGCAAGTCGTGATATAGGGTATTTCAGCATGCAAGAGTAGGAAGGACGAAGGCAGCATTTGTGTGGTCCATGGCAAATATAATAAAGCACCAAAGTTTGAAAATGATTCACATTTTTAAAATTAGAGAAAATTCAGAGTTGTCCCTATAAATATTCATTCTCACTCCCTTGCTTTGAGTGGGAGAGAACTGAGCTCCCAAGAGTTTGCTCAGAGGGAATCGTGCCTCACTCACAGCTTTGCTTCCTCTACTCAATATCTGGGTTGCTTTGAGTTATTATACTTTTTTACTTCTCTGTGGTATTTTGGGGTTTTGTCAAAATCTGGACATGGCTATGTGAGTTGTGTTGCTGCATGGGGGATATCATTCCATATATGTGTCCCTTTGGGGAAAGGTTAAGAACTGCTGATACAAGCCTTGGAAATGGGACAGATGGGTTCAAGGAAGAACAAACAGTCCAGTGGTTGGAGCATAAGTTGTAGTGTCTGGGGATGGGATCTGAAAGCAAAGAAGAGGAGTACATGGGTGTGTAAGAACTGGTTATTTTAATAACAAATCTGTATTATATATGGACAGTAAATCTGTATAATATATAATAGATTTACATAAATTGTACATATTATAAAAATTGTATATACATTGGATATATTATAGACATTTATATAAATTATACATCTTATGTATTATGTTTTTTCTGAACTCAATATTTGGCAAGTATTCCGAGGCCTTAAGCCCAACATCTCTAAAATAATGACAAGGAGCTACACATCACAGGAGTGAGGATGGATCATGTGAATTTTCCTTTCACATCTGAAGAGTGAGCAAAAAGATCCAATCACATTCTCTACTTCTCTCCAATGAAACCCATGTGAGGCTTCATTTTACCTTAGAAAATACTGAAACTTTGGACAAAGTAGTTTCTTAGTAGGTTGGGATCTTGAATGGAAATCTGCACCTGCTTGAAAATGATTCATTCTGGACAGATAGCTGTCATCTCTGATAATACATGCCTGTGAGCCCCTGAAGCTTTAGAAACCTGAGTCCCAGCAACACCCCAGCATCACAGTTCTTAGCCCGAATTTCCCATGGGGCACAAGGTTGTCAACTGCAAGCAAGTGATGCTCATTTAAAATACCTTCATTTCTGGTTTGCACAAGTTGGAATGGAACATTCCATGTCAGTCAAGAATAGGGACTACAACAGGTAGGAAGTCCCAGTGTGTGAGAGGGGCTTTGTTCCCCAGATCATCACACAAGTGGAAATTACATTCTTTTGAGGGGAAGTTAATGACACAGGGACAGGGTACAGAAATTCTGTGGAGAGAGAAAAACAAAAAGATGGATGAGTCTTGTTCCAAATAAAATATCGAAGACAGGGGATAGCACTTAATATCCTAGGATTTGCCTTTTCCACTTTCAAAGTTCAGCTTCTTCTAGGATAAGAGGAAGTTTCGGGTCACTTCCTCTGCAGTGGTTTGGCCCACAGAGAGCCGCCCTACCTTGCTCCTCCCTGGGGGCTCTATGGCTGCTAGCTGAACATCCGGGCCCCTGAGCCCTGAGGACTGTTTCTTCATAAAAGCCAGTGGCGAGTGTGTGATGGAGCCAGCCATGTTTCCTTTTGGGACCCTGTGCTTCTCTTTGCTATACCTCCACACAAGGCAAGAATGGTGGGATACATTTTACTGAAGGAGAAGGGTCAAAGTGGGCAATTTAAGATATGGAAAAAAAAAAAAACTCAGTGCCATACCATGATTTTTTTTCATAGTCTTTTGAGATACCCAGATAAGTTGAACCTCTCACAGGGAAGTTACCAATTCCATTTCTGTTCCTGACCTATCTTTCTTCCCTACTTCTTCTCCAAAGGAGAGGGAGAAATATTTTCCTATTTTCTCTGTAATTGTTCTCTCTTCCTCAAATGAATTCTTATTTTCTATCAGCCTTCGAGGAATGCCGAAGCCTTTTAATTTATTCTTTGCTTCCTCCTACCCATTTACTTACCATTGGAACTGGTGGGAATAATAAAGAGGCCCCTTGTTGAGCTTTTTGCTTCATGGAAGCTACTTTCTTACTACCAATGGAGAAACTTGAGAGGACCACCTTATTAGCCAAAGATCTTCATTTTCTCCACCAATCTTCTTGCTTTGGGGGACAGGATAGGGAGGAGAGATTATTCTTCTTTTAAATAAGATAACATAGGGCTCTATTGGAGTGATTTTGAGGGATGTTGTTGTTTTATGAACTTTAATCAGTGAACACTGTAAAAACTGATCATACACTCCAACACTCCCCCAACAGTTTTCCTCTGCCTCCTGATACAAACTTTAGTGTGGCCCTCATCTCACTGACTTAGACTTATCTGTTCATTGGCTAGAGACCACAGCCAACTCTTCTCAGTTCCTCCAGAGCCCAGTATTGAGAAAGGCTCATAACAGGTAATAAATAGATGCTTGCTAAATGAAGGTGAATTCAAAATACCATCCCATCTTCTGAGAAAGCCCCATTGCACAAATTCTAAAACAATGAGATTTCTATTTTGAGAAGTTTCCAGAAACCTATTCTAATCTTCACTATTGGGGAGGAAGGGGATGGAAAGCCAAGGATCAACATTTGTGGAGTATCAACTCTGCATCAAGGACCAAGTGGGATACACCTTGCTTGCTTTATTCTCTACAATAGTCTTATTAGGTGAGAACTGGTAAATCTCCATTTTACTAATGAGGAAATTGGGGTGCATCAAATGTTAAGAATTTTGCAGGTCACAGGTTAGTAAGAGATAGAACTGAGACACAAACCTGAGACTGTCTGTTTTCAAGACCCAAATTTCTGTCCATCTTCCTTCCTCTTTATCATTCCCTGGTAGGGAGAAAAAAAAATAAACAACAACAACAGTCTATTCCATAGCACAGTACTGGAGTAATATTCTTTTTTTTTTCTTTAAAGATTTTATTTATTTATTTGAGAGTGTGCAAGAGAAAGCAGAAGAGAGTGCATAAGCAGGGGGAAGGGGTAGAGGGAGAGGGAGAAGCAGACTCTCCTCTGAGGAGTTTGAAGCCCAATGCAGGGCTTGATCTCAGGACCCTGAGATCATGACCCAAGCCCAAGTCAGATACTTGACCAACTGAGCCACCCAGGCACCCCTAGTGTTGCCAGTTATTAATTTTTTAAAATTTTTTAATTTTTTATGAACATACAATGTATTATTAGCCCCAAGGGTACAGGTCTGTGAATCGCCAGGTTTACACACTTCACAGCACTCACCATAGCACATACATTTCCCAATGTCCATAACCACACCACCCTCTCCCTACCCCACTCCTGCCGGCAACCCTCAGTTTGTTTTGTGAGATTAAGAGTCTCTTATGGCTTGTCTCCCTCCTGATCCCATCTTGTTTCATTTATTCCTTTACTACCCTCTAAACCCCCCACATTGCCTCTCAACTTCCTCATATCAGGGAGATCATATGATAATTGTCTTTCTCTGATTGACTTATTGCGTGGAGCAATATTCTTAACCTTTCTTTTTGCTCTATTTTCCTTAATTGTTTCCCTTCACCTAAGATTAGAATCCATACTACCCAGTCTGAATAACAAGGCAGTATTGCCCAGTGGTTAACAACTTCCATGGGCTTCCGTGTGTCAGTGCCAATGGGGGTTCTATAATTTCTTACTAAATCTTACGAAACTATTCCCTGAAATGGATAAAGTAAGAGCATCTCAGTAAGTCTGAGCTGTTATAAGAAAATATGGTAAACTGTGTTCTCTGCATCTACAACAGAAATTCATTTCTTCAAAGTTCTGGAGGCTGGAAGTACAATATTGGGATGCTGGCATGGTAGGGTTCTGCTCAGGACACTTTTCCCATTTGCAGATTGCTAAATATTTGTACTAGCTAGCTCTCTGGCCTCTTATAAGGGCACTAATTCTATTAATGAAGGCTCCACTCTCATGATCTAATTACCTCTCAAAGGGTCCACCCCCACATGTTATTGCATTGGGATTAGGGTCTCAACATACGAATTTTGAGGGAGACAGAAACATTCAGTCCATTGCAAATAGAACCTCTGTTACAGAGTTTTTTGAATATTAAGTAATAAAATACATATAAAGCACTCAGTGCTGTTCACAGTAAGGGCTTGATCAAGGTAAGCTAGTATAATGTGTTGTTATTTTTTATGGATTTCATAAAACTGAGGAATACTTGACATACAACATTACATTAGTTTCAGATGTACAATATACTGATTTGATATTTGTATACACTGTGAAATGCTCACCATGATAACTCTAGTTTATATCCATCATCATATGTTCTTAACAAAATGTTGTTGTTGCTAGTAGAACTTTATAATATCCTCACTTTCTAACCTTTGTTTTTTTCTCAAAAAGTTCTCCATACCACAAACTTGCCTTCAGTCAGGCTGGGCTCTCCATACTTTGCCAAACTCTATGATTATCCCTGCTTTTATTCTTTTGCTTAAACTAACATCTCTTCCTTTCCATCTGCTCATGCAAATCTGATCAATTTTCTCACTTTCTCAAGCAAAGCTGGTCACTCCAAATAGCTATCCTGTGGATGTCAATTGGCTTCTTTCCCAAGCTACATGGTGGCAGATTGCTCAGTGTGCAGAGTGACTATGGCAGCAGGAATGGGGGTTAGGCATGGTCTCAACGACATTGACTTTGCCTTAGTCAGGCTGGTCTGGCTACCATCACTATCATTTAGCCTGCCTGCCAATACCAGAAATAATCCTGAGCTCTGATATAACACCATTCCCTACAGTGGAAGAGGGAAGGCAGGTAAGAGCAGCTAGTCACTTAGTGGGAGATTGATTGCATTCAACTGTGATAGAAGGAGCAACAATTTGCCCTCATGGGACTATATACATATATGTATTCTAAATACAGATTGGTATCCATGCCCATGATGTGATTGCCAGTGCCACCATTCACAGATTTATAAAGTGAACTATTCACTATGGTGTTATTTCATATACCATTGTTTCTCATCAAATATCTAATTTCTCAGAAAAAGATGTGTGGCTTGGCCTCATGGCCACCAAACTCACTGCTCTCACCATGGGCTCTACTACTGGAAAAGCAGTTGGCCTCACAGAATGTTGAAGTAGCCTAATGAAGGGACAGTTCTAGTGCCTGTTACAATGGGAAAGTATATCTATGAGGTTGGAAAAGTGTCCTCAAGGTTGTGACATACACTTTAGACCAATGACCTGTATTGGTGCCATTTTGCCAAAATGCATAGTTCTCAAAACTAAGGGGTGAAGTTGGGAGTGGCTTCCCTTGCTATTCCATCTCATATCACATTCACTAGATTTTGTTAAAAATCCCTGAAATTTTGGGCTCTGCTGGCTAATAGGTATTGATTCCCAAAGGGGGAATGGTTCGGCCAGGGGCCACACCAAAAGTTCTACTGAATAGAAAGCTAAGATCTACTATTTAATCTTGTTTGCTTCCTCAGGCTAGTAAACTTACTACAGGTAAAGAAGGGGGTTACTCTACTAGACAGGGTGCTTAATCCTGATTATCAGGGGAAAATTGGACTCCTGTATAAAATGGGGGCAGAGAAGACTATGACTAGAATTCATGGGATTCTGTAGGCCTCCATTTTCAGTCAAGAAAGTTAATCAAAGACTACCCAATTAATGCAGTACCACTGAGGACTCAGATTCCTTAAAATGAGGGTTTGAATCATCCAACCAGCTAAAGAAATTTGACCAGCTGAGGTGAAAGCTAAAGGGAAATAAAACAAACAAGCAAATAAACAAACCATGGAATAAGGAGTAGACAAAGGAACTGCAATTTCTGCTGTAGCTTAATGTTCAATTACAGAAATAAGAAACATATCATATTTCATTGCAGTTTGTATATCTTGTTTCTTGCTTGACTTGTACCCATGTGTGCTTTTATTATTGTCTCTCCTTCTTCTGCTATTTTAGATAAGAAATGTCATTAATAGTTAACAAAAATCGTTAATGACAAATAGGTAAATAAATGGGGCACCGGGGTGGCTCAGTCATTTAAGAGACCGACTCTAGATTTTGGCTCAGATCATGATCTCAGGGTCGTGAGATGGACCCCTGCATCTGGCTGCAAGCTCAGCCAGGAGTCTGCTTCTCTACCTCTGCCTCTCCCCCCACTTGCATGTACACTGCTCACTCTTTCTATAAAATAAATAACTCTTTAAAAAATACATAGGTAAATAAATAGGCAGTAGTTTAAAACAGTAGAACTTTGCAATTTAGTCTTAAGATATCATATACCTCAGTGGACTTTTTACTGATCTATGGGAGAAGTTAACATCACCAAAAAGGGATGCTGTGACTAGTAGGATCTTGTATTTCCCCCTTTTGGGGAGAGAATAATTTGTGTGAGAAAGAGTCGCAGTGATGATGTCACAGAAGTGGTGGATTAGAAAGCTGCAAGAGTTGTTCCCTCCACAGAAGCAACCATGAAGTTGGAGAAAACTGACAGAATCAATTTTGTTGTAACACTGGGATCTACTTAATATCTTAAAGCAACCACAGAAGTGCTTAATGAAGATGGACACTGGTAAATTTGGTAAGCACATACAATGGATTTCTTTTCTTACTGGTCTACCATACCCCATTCCTCAGCTCAATGGGGGCTACAGTGACTGTGGCCCATATCCTCAGTATGATTTGTTGGTGCTGGGGGTGGGAGTGAGCCATACAGGTCTTGTTGTGTGGTTTGACCAAGTTCAGCATTTCCTTGAGGGACTGATGCAAAGACAGACTTTTGTTTGTCCCCATCCCCTGGGTCTAGAGCAGCTTTTTAGGTGACATCTATTGAAAAATCATTTGAAGATATGCTGCCTATAACTGCCTGGGTCGAGGGATCCCAAGAGTCTGGGAAGGAAAAAAACTGAGGAAGAAGATCCTTGAGGGCAGTAAAGGCTTTGAATGGCTATTGCATTTTGCAGGGAATTCTGAATGCAACACACAGGCTCAGGGCCAGAAGCATGCTCATAAGAGACGATCTTAGGCTTGCCTCTCTGGCCGATCTTGGGGCTCTGCGCAAGTGGGATGTGAAGGCTAACACAGAGTGGTAAACAGCTTGGCTTAGTGTTAAAGGAGTGCCCCAACCCAAAGCCATCTCCAAAAACTGAGAAGTAGCCACCTTTTTGGCTCCCGGTGTTTAAAGAAATCTGTGGCATCATCCCTCTTCCTCTACATATATAAAACATGTGTTCACACTGTGTGTAAATGTTCAATGAAGATTATTTCTTGGTGCATTGCATTGCTGACTCTTTCAACATAATGAGTATTATTAAAATTACACAGTAAAAAAAGAGAAATCTCTGCAGATCATTGGATGACCTCCGAGATAATATTACAGAGACCTCCATGAGCCCACACAGGAGGGAATATGGTCTTTGTAAGAATAGTTTGGAAAGGTCATTAAACATACAGATGACTGAGGCCCTCAGCGATAAGGAAGAAAAACCCTAGGGAGGGGGAGACTTTGATTTCTAGAGTTGCTCCTTTTAAATATTCAAAATTTCTAGTTTTCAACAGAAAAAATTTCTAGTTTTCAACTAGAAAAAAACTTTTTTTTTTTTACTGTGAAAACTAGAAAAAATTTCTAGTTTTCAACTAGAAAAAAACTTTTTTTTTTTACTGTGAAAATACCTTGGAGTTGAGAAATACAGTGACAAGATGATTAAAGATCTTATAAATATAGTTGTGAACTTTTAAATCGAAGATCATAAGTATACAAAGAAATGGGGATGATATGGCCCAGTCACAGGAAAAAATAAAATTGACAGAAACTTCCAGAGGAAGCCCAGACTTTGGACCTCATCAACAAAGACTTCACATCAACTGTCTTAAATATGCTAAGGAAACTAAAGGAAAATACAAAGAACTGAAGGAAATGACGAGAATAATGTCTGAACAAATAGAGAATATCAAGAAAGAGATAAATGAGTAAAGGGAGCCAAAGAGAAATTCTGGAGGTCAAAAGTACAATAGCTGAAATGAAAAATTCACTAAGTAAATTTACTAAACAAAATGAAAAATTCACTCTCAGAGCCTCCGGAAGGAAAAAGTGCTGCAGACACCTTGACTTTAACCCAGTGTAACTGATGATAAACTCCCAACCTTCAGAACTGTGAGACAATACATTTGTGTTATTTTAAGCCACTTAATTTGTGGTAACTTGTTACAGCAGCAATAGGAAACTAATAAAATATGCTTGAGCTAATTCCAAGGGTTCAGTGTCTCTCTACTTGGAACATCTAGAGTGGTGTCTGTTTTTCTGACTGGATATTCATAAGTAGGTATTCTGTCCCTATTTGTGGAATAAATGACAATACAATAGCTATGATGTCTATAGCAAGTCTGTTGACCTCCACTATCTTAGTTTGGGTTCCTCCAGGAACTGACCCTGAGATAAGGATTTGGTCGCCATGTTTCCTGGAAAACATTGGTGAGGGAATGGGGAAGTGAGACAGGGAAGGAAAGATGGCCAAGGCCAATAAATGCTATCAAGTGAATTATCACTGTGTTAAAGCAAAACTGAATCCTTTTGGGACACCCTGTGAGCCAGTGTAGAACATGAACCTCAGAGTCCTTTCTACCTGAGGGGCATGGGAGCTGCCATCATCCTTGGTTGGGAGCTATGTTAACTCATTGGCACTTCTCACTTGCACTGTGTGGGGACAGAATATAGGCTCAGGTGGTCAGAGAAAGCTCTCAGACCAAGGGATGCGGATACTGGCAGTTGGAAGTTGAGCGGGGCATGCAACTTAAGCAGTAAGGGCTAGGGGACGGGGACAGGGGATCAATAGTCTCAGCTACACCTACAAAGTCTCTTCTAGCTCACTCAGCCTCAGTCGCCTCCTTTCTATTAATCAATAGAGACATATTTTACGCATCACTCCAGAGCAAAGCAGTGCCTTTGAGATAATAATGCCTACATTTTGTCCTTTAGCAGATCTGCAGGGTTTTTGAGAACAAGAATCATGACCTACTTTTCCTTCATATTTCTCACAGTACTGAGCAACATGTTAAGCATATTATAAGCACTCGATATGTATTTTTGAAATGAATTGACTGCCACAATTATGCAATTTCTATTTCTTACCCTTGAAGGTAGTGCTCTATGGAGTTTTCTCCCTGCTTCCTCTACTCCATTAAAAGTTTCCACATCTTCCTTAATTGAAATATTTTAATTACACATTAATAAGTGATCATAACAACTAAGGAAATGATCCAAAGATTTTATTTTTATTTTAAGTCTCTCCCTACTACCTCCATGTTTACCTTTTGAGGTAACTGGTGTTCATACCGTACTGTATCTGTTAGCTTTCCACAGTTTCTTCTATTTCCTTCCATTTTCTTCCTTCCATGTCCATTTCCTTTTATCTTTTATATATATGTGTGTGTGTATGTGTGTGTACACACACATATATACTTACTACATTTCTGTTTTTATAAAACATATGATTATACTATATGCCTTCCTTTACCACTTGCCAATTTACTTGATGGTATTCATAGAAACCCATATAGGTCAAGGGGCCTCTGAGTGGCTCAGTCAGTTAAGCTTCCAATTCTTAATTTCAGTTCAGGTCATGATCTCAGGGTCATGAGATTGAGCCCCATGTCAGTCTCCATGATCAGCCAGGAGTCTACTTGAGGTTCTCTCCCCACTCTCTCTGCCCCTCCCCCTGACTCTCTCTCAGATAAATAAATAAATAAATAAATAAATCTTTTAAAAAAAGAAACCAGTAGGTCAAAATAGATCTAGTTTGTTTATTTTAATAGTTGTAGAATATTGTCCTTTGGATGAACTGTAATTTATTCAACCATTACCCTATTGCTTTCTTGATGAACATTTAATTTGCTTCCAGCTTTTTGCCTCTTCCAACAATGCTGCAGTAAACATTCTAATACAAACATTCATATATATTCCTTAAAGTGGTGTAACTACATCACAGGGGATGCACATTTGAAATGTTCATAGATCTTGCCAGATTATCTCCCACTTCTTATCCACATTGAAAGTTCTCATTTCCCTTAAACATTCCTTATTTATATGTAGTGAGATTTGCCTAGCCACTATTAATACGGACTTGTTGTTCCTAAGAGTCATTTGCATTTATCAGTTATCATTAGGATTTTCTTTTGGAGGGCAGAAATCAAGGGGATTTCTTCCTGCCCTGGGGGAGAGGGATGTAGCAGAAACTGAAATGAAGGGGGTCTTTCTTTCACCCAAGTGAAGAAATATAAAGCAGTTTGGGGGAAGGAGACATTTCCCCACTTCTAAGTGGAAACAGTGTAGTTTTGTTGAGGGCATTGAACCTGAACCAAAGGCTCAGAAAAACAACAACAGCAGCAGCAACAGCCTCCTTGAACAAAGCCATCGACTTGAAACATTCTAGGACATTAGCAGAAATAATTAAGTTGTACTTCCAAGGGGTCATTAGTGGGTAGCAAGCATCACTGAAACAGTGTGGTTGCAATTGAAGTAACATCTCTCCTTCCTCTATATTTGTACCCATTGGCTGGCAAGTTGTGGGAAATTTTCTATTACACATGATTGGAATAGAATTCTCAAATTGGCCTCGTAATTTAGATCACTTTTAATAGACCCACTTCCTGAAATAACAAATTTTTTCTCTCTGTTGATCTTTTTTTTTTTTTACTGTGAAAATACCTTGGAGTTGAGAAATACAGTGACAAGATGATTAAAGATCTTATAAATATAGTTGTGAACTTTTAAATCGAAGATCATAATCTTCATCTTGTTTGCAAATGATCCTCTGAAATCATAAGCAAAACTTCCCTTCTTTCTGGGAAATTCCCACTTCAAAGGTAAAATGAAAGCCTTTTCCTAAAAAAGAATTTTCAACAAAGAAATGGTGTTAATGGATATACCTAAGGACAAAATTTGGTGGAGTAAAGAGGCGTATACATTTTTATGTTCCAACCCAGCTTGACCAATTTTCCTGCTTTGCTGAAAAGTTCATTTTCAAAACATCAGTGCTCTATTATTTGACAGCTTGCTGCTTCTGAAGCTCTAAATTTCTGGTGTGCAGCTAATATATACATTTAGCAGGCACAAGATCTGAATTCATATGTATGCAACTCTTGAATTACATGGTGCTGTCAAGTATTGACTTTTATGGTTGATAGCTTTAATATTACTATTTGTGTCTCTATAAATTATTTTTGCAGAAGCCAAAAAAGAGGAAAATCCCAGTTTTATTAATAGACATACTAAGCATAACACTCGACATAATTGATATGAATATCAATAGCATGATTTTAATAACATCAAACATTTTAGTGTCACAGGGAAACATCTCTAAATGCAGAATATGAGTGGTGCAGTGAATCAGGGGCAAGATCTTGGGAGGAAATACCTGACTTGAATCTATGAACAGAAGAGAAGAATCTGAAAACCATTAGAGACAGCAACAGAAATAGTACCAAAGATTCACATTTAACATAACCTTGAATTTCACAATCCCAAACAATAAATTGGCCACATGGTGGTCATCAAGATTCCTAGGACTAGGAAGACAACATGACATTGTTATTCTTCTTAAGTGTTGTATGGAACGAATTGTGTGGTGTGTGTGTGTGTGTTGGGAGGCGGGAAAGGGAGTGCTTAATTAAAGAGAGACAGTTCTTCAGAGAATTTCCTGCTGAGAGGAATTTCATATTCAGGGGGTGTTTGTTTAGCTTCTCTGCAGGCTTGAGGCAAGGCTCTCGAGAGTGGTAGGTGTTGGGAGAGAGGGAGCTTTTGACAGAGTTTGTAGGAGAGGCCAAAGTAATGCAGAAATGACCATGCACAGAAGATCCCATAATGGAGTGCCTCACTAGTCATATGTGAATCTCGTGCAGAGTAAGTAAGGCCAGAAGCCAGAGACCCACAGAGTGTTCAACCTCTCTGTCTTTTGACTCATGGGAAGAGACCCTTGAACTAACCAAGACCAAAGATCAGGCAGGGAAAATTGATCCTTATTGCCTCCCATTCAGTCCCTTCTCGCCCTGTCTAACTTCTAGCTCTCTGACCTCAGTCGTACCCTCCAGTTACTCAGGATTCCTCAGTTAGTTGTTTCCTACCTGAATATATCCTTTTTGGGCAGTGCTGAGTTGGATTGGATGATATCACCCCCAGTCTTTGTTTCCTTTAACGCTAATAAAAAACCTTACCCTTCCTGAAGTTCATTCCCGCAGAGCTTTACTCAGCAAATAAAGCGATCTGGGCTATTGTCTCAAAAGGATGTCTCTTATCTAATATACTTGCATCCTGACACAATCTCTCAGAGCCTCAAGCAAAAGATAGGTTCACACTTCGGTCTTTTCAGTTGAGCAATATGATCGGGAAGCTATCGTAGAGGAGGTGGAAGATTCCTTGGTTTTCCCCAGACCACACCAATGTAAATAGCTGTCATTGCTTGCCTATAGAAGTAGTTCTAAGGAAATGCCATGATGTTCCTGTGGTCTTCAACACCATGGCTGCCCCTCCCACCATAATCAGAGGCACCCCCATGGGCAGTGTTGACAGATAAGGACAGACCACCGTGTCTTCGCTCTGGTGGGACTGGGCCCACAGAGGACCTGCTATCCCAAGGGTTTCCCAGAAGACCCAAATAACTCAGTCTAGAAGTGCAGGTAAGCTAATATTCTGTAGACCAATAAAGGACTGGAAATAGGAAGAAGCCATTGCTTTTCTTTTCTCCCCCAACAGACTGTTCTGAGACACAGTGTTTCCATGCCTCCTCTCTGGATACTTTCTACTTGAGCAGGTTGTGTTTTGCTATGAGGCTGTGGCCAGGCCAATAATAAACCACCTTGTATTTGCTTTCTTTCCTTCCCTGTCTCATTTCTGTCTTTTTTGTTCCTGGCTTCCATGGGATTACACCCCGCCCCACCTCAGTAAAAGGCTCAAGTTTAGTTTCTCTCATTGGTTCTGATTTTTAGGGAATTAGGGCCAAAACACAGAGTAAAAATTGATTATTAACAGTGGAGCACTCAAGTGTATGTGTATTCTGTTAACTATAAGCTAAATTTGGTGTTGTTGAAGTCACCCAAAGGTTGTATGATACAGGTTGTTGAGTGAAACATGACGTGGCAAGGTGTGAAGGAGTGGAATATAATAGGAATGTCTAAAAAATGGCTTCCAAAGAGGAATGGCCCAAAGGCAAAAGAAAGTTCATATAAATGGAATGTTTCCAGAGTGCCATGCTACAGACATGTGTCAACTGTGCCTCACCCACAATGTGGAAAAAGAATACAGATGAGATCTGTGGGCAATCCTGAGGGTAGTTCTTTATTCCAGACACGGTGTGTGTGGACAGCTTGAGTTGTTGGCTTGGCCAAAGCTCTCTCTCAGGGCTGGATCTAGCTGGGGGTCTCTAGAGAGTCCTGGGGAGCAGCATGTTGTTCAAATTCTACTCTGAGTCTGTGTATTCTCAAGGCCATGTAAAGCTCATCTGTGTATATGCTTGATCATTGCTCTGTAAAACCAAGAATCTGCTTTTACATGGGGTTCTTAAAATACTTTCCATTTTACAACCCATTTCTACTTATATTTCTTAGCTAACCAAAGATTCAGAATTACCATATATGTAACAAGATAAGTGTCTCCACAGATCCGTGTGGAAACTAGGGGCCGAGAGTGGACAAGTGTCCTCTAAATGAAATTAAGGGGAAATGTAATAATGGCTTTAATAAGGTCACATTGAAAGGGAATGACAGGATAAATTGGACCATTTGAGAACTTTGCCAAGTGTAAGAATTAAGGTTACATTACTAAAAAATCCATCTAGATAATCCTGGACTCTGAAAAAATTAATGGGAAGTGGATCTAATTATTTGAGCTGAGATGCAGGAAATGTAGTTGATATACATATTTAAGGAAATGTCATTTTTTGCCCAAGATATCTGGACTAAAGTGCTGACAAAGATCAATTTAATATTGAATGACATTACTTCAGGAGAGCTAGAATCTTTTTTAAAAAAGAGATTTAGGTGGAAAAACCTGCTTAAATAAACAAATTGTGAGATAATATTTCATTTGGATTTGGGTCACTGGATAGGATAAATATGATTTTCAGATATAAATAAAATTGGGAGACCAAAAAATACTGGACAAAAATAGACCAAGTGCTCTTTAACCTAAAATCAAGGAATGATAATGAAAACCAATATGGAAACAGTCAAGAGTAACAACATATTTGATTTGCTGTCTTTGAAAAAAAATGCAGCACATTTTAGGAATTTAAAGCTTTCAGCTACCTTCAGATGGATTTGCCTGATATTATCTGGACAATATTACAATCTGAAGATAGTTTAACTAGAAAAAAATTATCTAAGAATTCAGTCATTCAAGTTTCAGGAATTAAAAATCGTGCCAAGCACTCAGTTTAAGGTTTTTCTATATATGATCTTGTCGATTGCTCAGAAGAACTAAGAGAGGCAGTTCAAGATGGTGGCGTAGGAAGATCCTGAACTCACCTCCTCCCACAGACACACCGAATCTATAACTACATATGGAACAATTCCCTCTGTAAACTAACTGAACAGCTCCACCACAACAAAGATAAAAGGATCACATCAAGACAGGTAGAAGAGGCAGAGACATGGACAAACACACACACACACACACACACACCACACACACACACACACACACACACACACACACACACAAAACCTCTGCTTTTGTGGTGACCTGCAATCAGGGGGGATACAAATATGGAGTTTCTCCCTGAAGAGTGAAGGGTTCATGCCCCACATCAGGCACTCAGACCCTTGGGACCTATGACAGAGAGATGAGCCCCCAAAATGTTTGGCTTTGAAAACTGATGGGAATGAAGTCCAGGAGACCCAAAGGATTGTAGAAAACAGATTTTAAAAAACCCCAGATTTTAAAAGATTTAAAAGACTGGACCTTTAAAAGCTGCTGCCTGAGGGTCTGGCTTCCAATCAGCTGGACTCATGCATAGAGTTACCCTTCCACCCCCAGAACCCTGAGTGGGAGCAGCAGTTTGAAAAGCTCTTAAGGGATAAGTGAAGGAGATTCATTTACTAATCTTTTTTTAAAATTTTATTTATTTATTTGACAGAGAGATAGAGCACAAGTAGGCAGAGCAGCAGGCAGAGAGAGAGGGGGAAGCAGGCTCCCTGCTGAGCAGAGAGCCCCATGTGGGACTCGATCCCAGGACCCTGGGGTCATGACCTGAGCCAAAGGCAGCTGCTTAACCAACTGAGCCACCCAGGTGCCCCTGCTAATCTTTTTTCCCCCCAAGATTTTATTTATTTATTTGAGGAACAGAGAGTGAGCAAGTAAGAAAGCTGGAGGAGGAGCAGAGGGGGAGGGAGAAGCAGGCTCACTGCTGATCCCAGGACCTCTATCCCAGGACCCTGGGATCATGATCTGAGCCAAAGGCACCATTTAACTGACTGAGCCACACAGGCACCCTTCATTTGCTAATCTTAAAAAGTATCTGCCCAAATGACAGGGACCTGTTGGAGCTCCCTCTGGGGAGGATCTCCATTCTTGTGTTCTCACTCTACCTCGCTAGCACTAGTGGGCATGGCCTGTCTCATATCCTCCCACAGCCCTGCGAGAGCTGGTGAGGGTGCCCACCCTTGGGCTCCTCTGCAGTCCAGCTAAAGCAGGGGGGGATGTGTAGTCCACACAGAAGATGACCCTTTGAATACCCTGCTCTTGAGTTTCTGGGCCCCATGGGACTGAAACAATAAGAGATGGCTTGGAGCAGGCTATCACCCCCAGCACGTGGCCCAGACAGTGGCTTAAAATGCACCCATATTTCCCTAGTTAAAAGGTCTATTTATTTGTCCTTGATCTTCCGTGTGAAGGGCAGACTTCAGGTTTACCATACATCTAGAAACTATAAAGGTGCTCTCAGAGAATATAGGCTAGGCGACATCATTTTTGCACTTTCCCTTGGCTTCACTACAGCTCACCAGTACCTTCCAAATATGTGATTACACTCTCATCTAGAGCCCTAATTTTTGCTATTCTCACCCTAGGGTACACTTCCAGATCACCTGGTCTGGAGGCCAGCAGTGCTTAGGACTGTGGTTCCATACCACTGTATATATTTGTATCCTTTAAAAGCTGCTGCCCGGGGCTCCTGGATGGCTCAGTGGGTTAAAGCCTCTGCCTTCGGCTCAGGTCATGATCCCAGGGTCCTGGGATCAAGCCCTGCATCGGGCTTTCTACTCGGCGGGGAGTCTGCTTCCTCCTCTCTCTCTGCCTGCCTCTCTGCCTACTTGTGATCTCTCTCTGTGAAATAAATAAGCAAAATCTTAAAAAATAAAAAAATAATAATAAAAGCTGCTGCCTGAGGGTCTGGCTTCCAATCAGCCTAAAACTAGGTGCTCACTGAGATCCCTCCCTTTGGAATGCTGACAGGTCTTAGCACCCCTTCAACAACTGGGATCTATCAAGAATAAATTAGGTTGCTTAGACAATCAGAAAGAGAACTTAGTGAAACACTCCCATTTACAAATGGATCGAAAGGGATAAGATACTAGGAATAAATTTAACCAAGGAGGTGAAAGACCTGCACTCTGAAAACTATATGACATTGATGAAACAAATTGAAGAAGACACAGATAAATGGAAAATTATTCCATGCTCATGAGTTGGAAGAATTAACACTGTTAAAATGTCCCTATTACCTAAAGCAGTCTACAGATCCAATGCAACCCCTATCAAAATTCCAATGGCATTTTTCACAGAGCTAGAAAAAACAATCTTACAATTTATATGGAACCACAAAAGTTCCTGAATAGCCAAAGCCATCCTGAGAAAGAACAAAGCTGAAGGTGTCACAATTCCAGACTTCAAGTTATATTACAAAGCAGTAGTCATCAAAACAGTACAGCATGGATGTAAAAACAGACAGCACAGTGGAATAGAAAAGAGAGGCCAGAAATAAACCCACAGCTATCTGGTCAATTAATCTATGACAAAGCAGGCAGGAACATACAATGGGGAAAGGACAGTCTCTTCAAGAAATGGTGCTCAGGGGACGCCTGGATGGCTCAGTGGGTTAAAGCCTCCACCTTCGGCTCAGGTCATGATCTCAGGGTCCTGGGATCGAGCCCCACATCAGGCTCTCTGCTCAGCAGGGAGCCTGCTTCCTCCTCTCTGTCTGCCTGCCTCTCTGCCTACCTGTGATCTCTGTCTGTCAAATAAATAAAGTCTTTGAAAAAAAAAAAAAAGAAATGGTGCTCAGAACTCTGTGACCGTGTGTATCCTCTGGCACTAACAAGGTAGATGGAGAGCAAAAAATGGTGCCTGCCAGTGTCTCCATCCCTGCAGTGTTCCAAGAGGTCCCTGCCACTTTAGCAGACACTTGAAGATTAACAAATGAATCTCCTTTATATATATAGACAGTTTAGGGGCTTTTCAAATTGCTGCTTTTGCCCTGGGTCCCGGGGCTAATAAGTTTATGCGGGAGCCTGTGAAGAGTGGGATCTCAGTTCCCTACAGCCCTTTGGGTCTCCTGGACATAAACCCTGTTGGTTTTCAAAGCCAGACATTTTTTAACCTTATTAGTTAGTTTGTTTATTCATTCATTTATTTTTATTTTTTATTTTTTATTATGTTAGTCACCATAAAGTACATCATTAGATTTTGATCTAGTGTTCCATGATTCATTGTTTGCGTATAACAAAGCTAGACTTTTTTGCAGGCTGATCTCTTCAGTGCAAGTCCCAAGTGTTGGGATGTCCGATGTGGGGCACAAACCTCTTGCTCCATATTTGTGAGATCCTCTCAGTTGTGGGTTACCATGCTGGGGATGGGTTTTCTGGTGAGACTGTATCTGCCTCTCCTACCTGTCTTGATATAGTCCTTCTATCTTTTGATATGAAGAAGCTGTTCAGCTTTCTTAAAGGTACTTTTCAGAGAGAGTTGTTCCATATGTAGCTGTCAGTTTGATGTGTTTGTGGGAGAAGGTGAGTTCAGGATTTTCCTACTCCACCTCTTGAACCATGATCCCTTGGTGTGAGTTTCTTTCAATTCATCTTATTTGGTACTCCTTGGACTTCTGGGATATGGAAGTCTGTTTTGCCTGCTCCCTCTGTGCTGAGCCCTGGCAGGGCAGGGAGTGGGGGAACCACAGTAAGTCCTCTAGATTCCATTAAGAACGCTTTCATTGTTTTCTAGAGTGTGAGTTTTATGGACACAAGCTCCATCAGCTTTCAGAGATATGTGTTTTGGGGGCACATCTTTTAGGTAAGGTTCTTAAAAGTTGGAGATCTAGTTGTGGGGTTCAAGCCCTTTGCTTCTCAGGGAGAAAGTGAGAGTTGGGAGTTCCCTATCAATTGTATGGCGCTGTGCCAAGAGTGGGGTTTATGGTAAGAGTGTATCTCAGCCTTTCCTACCCATTTCATTGTGAATATTTTCCCATTTGTCTGTTGTATAGGATTCACTCAGCTAGTTATTGGATTTCTTTCACAGGGAATTGCTCCATATCTAGCCTCTGGTGTGTCACTGAGAAGAAGGAAGCTCAGGAGATTCCTCAGTCATTATCTTTGACTGGAATCTCCAGCATTCATTCATTTAGATGTGATTACCTGTTATAACATGTGGGACAAATTTGTCTATGTTTGGTCATGTTTTCCATTTAATCAAGAGTGGCATAAATCCACGGATTTTGGACAAAACAACAGAAGTTGCTGAACCCTAAAAATGGCTGAATAATTTAAGTTTCTAATGGCAACATCTACGGAATTATGGCTGGCATTCTTTCACTCCTTTTCAGAAAAGTGTGTACTTTAGCCAAACTTAGGGTGCTCCATAGGGCACCAGGAAACAGGTCACAAAAATCTGCGCATTAAAAAGCAACCTCTCAGGGCATCTGGGTGGCTCGATGAGTAAGCCTCTGCCTTCGGCTCAGGTTATGATCTCAGGGTCCTGGAATCAAGACCCACATCGGGCTCTCTGCTTGATGGGGAGCCTGCTTCCCCCTCTCTCTACCAGCCTCTCTGCCTACTTGTGATCTCTCTCTGTCAAATAAATAAGTAAAATCTTTAAAAAAAATAAAAAAAAATAAAAGTAACCTCTCAAAAGTTTGAAATTTCTTAATGGTTAGCTGTCTTGGATTCCATGCTTGACAAAATTTAGAATATATTAAATCCAATGGATTATTGTCTGAATGTAAAGTTTGTGCATTTTTAAAAAGAAAATAATAAGATTTGATTCCTTGTGACCTATGGGGTCACCTCAAAAATTCATTGTCATGGGCTTTGGAATTAAAGTGAGTTTGAATTCTCACTCTGCCACTTGCAAGCTGGGACCTGGAGGAAGTCCCTTGGCCTCTGTTTCTTGTTTTCCTCCTCTCATTATAAGGATTAAAAAGATAGACATGCATTCGCTACATAAGTTATTGGTATTATGAATAAACCATCCTTTCAAATTCAGTGTAGCAAACCTGAAAATTTTATAAGCAAATAAAGTTTCATTTATAAATTTTAGCTTCTTAGGTCATCATATTGATTTGTGGAGTAAAGGACTTCTAAGCAATAATATATAAATGTCTATTTTTACATTTTCTTTTTTTCCCCAAGTCTCCTTATCAACCACCCTTCATCTGCCATGAAAAAGAGAGGCAGAAAGGAAGGGAAGAAGGAAGGGAGGGAGGGAGGGAGGAAGGAAGGAAGACAAGCAAAGAATGAAAGAAATATGTATCCTTATCTTTATAATTTTTGGAAAATTGACTCCTTCACCTATTGTTATTTTAAACACATATATAATCTGATATAAATTCAAGAAGGACATTATGTTGAAAAGTTTCCTTTTTGATAAAACTGACACCAGCAACCCATTCAGCTTGTGGGGATCTCAGGCTTCACTGGGAGCCACTCGAGAAACCTGCCCCAGGGAGAGGCATCAGATGGAGAAACCTGTCAGTCCTCAGCAGTGACTCTCAAGGAGCCCACATTAGCACGATTCCTGCAGGAACTATAGTCCGCTGGTTGCCAGGAGAAGTGCAGACAGAGGCTGCCATCATTTCTGCCACTCTCATGTCATCTCCTAGGGACAGAGCTTTCTGATGGAGGTCGATTTTTTTCATACCATCTACACTACACATGAGAAAGGCCCCAAGTTAGCCTATTCACTCCTTTTCCCACTTTTAGTAGTCTGAGCGTTGAAATAGTGTCAGGGAAAGATCCGGTTAGATACTTTGGGTCCTGTTAAAATTCTGTCATTTTCACATTTCATGACAATTGTTAAACAGTACTAACTTGAATACTAGAAAAATAATCATTGGGAGCATTCAATAAATAACCGAAACATTAATAAGCATCTCCCTAATACTTTCGGCCAGAAATTACCTTAATCTTCCACTATTAGGGAGATGGCATGAAAAATTATTTAATCACCAGATATACAATGTTTAGCACTAAAATCAATCCAGGGGTAATATAATAACCAAATATTCTATTGTGATTTTTGGAGTCATTATCCAAATTGGTTGCTGAAAAAAGCAACTCCACATAATAGGAGTGGTGGAACCATTAATAATATTTTGGTCTTCACTAAAAGTTAGCTCTAAGAATTCTTATCCCAAATTACAAGCATGATTCAAAAATCACAGAAGACTCAAAACAAAACACAAAACGACAGTCATGAAATCCGTCGACCGCTCTAATAGCAACTTACTTTTCTACGGTGGCTTACACTTTGAAATACGATTTCACAGATGTTTTCTTAATATAATAATCCTTTGAAGTAGGTGGATATGCACCATTATTCCTATTTTTCATATGAATGTACTGAGACTCAGAGAGATTATGTAACATGGCAACGTCGGGCCTTTAATTTCAGTCTTCCCGTCTTCAAAGTAGGTTTTCTTCTTTCTATCTTTCTGCAGGTCATAGATGTGAGCATCTGGTATACAGTGGCTCCTGGAGACCATCCCAGGTGCCTGAAGGGCTCAGATAGTCACCTTCCATATCTTGGAGGGATTTTTTTAAGACGGCTTCATTGAGATCTAAATACATACCATAAATTCACCTTAAAAATTTTTTTCTTTAAATTGTATTGTAGTTGCCACACCATGTTACATTAGTTGCAGGTGTACACTCTAGTAATCCAACAAATCTGTGAGTTCTGCTGGGCTCATCCCAAGGGTGTTACCATCTGTCACCAGACAGCCCTATTACAGCATCATTGACTAAATTGCCTATGCTGGACCTTTCCTCTCTGTGACTGCTTCACCTATACACTGTGTGTGTGTGAGTGTGTGTCTATGTGTGTGTGTCCGTGTGTGTGATCTTGGTGCTACTGTGGTGCTACTCTATGTCATTGGTGGCCCCAAATGAACCATACTTCTAGGTATTCTTGCCTTTGTGTGCTCTCCCACATTGTAGCTGGGCCGGACCTGTGTTTGCTTTATTCAAAGGAATACAGCTGGATGGTTGCAGGGCTAAAGACCTAAGAGGGCCCAGCATCTTCTGTTTCATGTTGCTGGGAGCCCGGGCTATCATGAGAGAAGTCTGACTATTCTTTGGGAGAGATCATGTAGACAGGCCATGTGGAAACAGAGAGAAAAGCCCAGCCAGCTCAGAATCCTGGCAGAGCCTGGCCCAGGCCAATCCACCTGCTATCTTCAGCCACGCTAATGACCTCTTGGAGAAGTAACCAGAAGAACCTTCGGTGGGGCGCAGCCCAGGCCACAGAACTGTGAGAACATAAAATAAATGTTGTTTTAAACTACTAAGTTCTGCAGTGGTTTGCTACCCAGCAATAGATAACCGAAATAAATGTCAGAGCAATGGGTTTCAGGCTTCATTACTCTTTCCAAGTACACAGTTATTGAATGAATGAGTATTCCCAAATCCTATATCTCAAAGTCCTGATGACAGTGCTATGAATTCTGCATTGGATATTTCTCGTCATCAGGGAAAAAGAAAAGCCTGCCAGGAAAGACCAAACATTTCATGAAATTGACTTCTTTCTTTCTCTTATTATTTTTTTTACACCAGAGCCATAATGCAGCTAATTGTTTGAACCAAAGACCCAGGCACAACGTGGCTGCCTAGATAGGAAACGACACTCCATAAACTTGCAATTTCATTTCTCACCCATGAATGCATTTCCATCCTAGGAGGACCACCACATGCGGGTGCTTTCAATACTGGGAATGTCATCTGGGAAAATACAGCATCTGCTTGGCCCTGAAACCACAGGTTTGCAAATCAGCCAATTTTCAACCCTGTGTTCATTAGTGATTTCAATGAGACTTTCAAAGGACTGAGAGAAATTTGTCAAAATGTGAGAAGATGAAAATGATGAAATGATGAATGAAATGAAGCAGGGTCGGGGGCAGGGGTGCATGGCACACTGAGCATCCCATCACATTCCCCTAAATAGGTGAAAGTCATATTTGTCACATAAACTGCTCGGCCTCTAGGTCATTTGCACCTTGTGAGTCCTTATAACATGCTCTTTCAGGTCATTTCTTTGTTGAATTTCCTTGCTCTTCTGATTCAGACATCAGATGTTGAGAGATGCCTCTCAACTCTGTGATTTTAAAGAAAGTCACCTGAAGAGGGTTGCTTACTATAGATTTGTGATGTAATGCAAAACCCAGTCATGGTTTACATAATAGAAGTGTCTGATTGGAGGGGAGGGGTAAAGGCCTGAACTGATCCATCATAAGATCTCGTTCTTCCAGCTCTTTCGTCTCCCTCTCCAATGACTTGTGCTAATTCTTTGTGATGCAGCTGATGTCAGCTAAGAAAGTCTCAGGGAGTGGTGGCAAAAAAAAAAAAAGCATAACATAGAGCCCCCACCTTCAAGGAGCCCAGTGGAGCTTCATTTGGGAGGGTTTTAACCATTCTGAGTCAGAGAGCCTCCGAGAAGCTCATGCTGAAATCAATCTCTCCTTCATTTGGAAAAATGGGCTCAAATGAAATACACATGTTGGCTTCCTCTCATTTTCTTTGTGTCAACAGGCAACAAGGTTCCCTAGTCCTCACCTCTTTTTAGTTGCCACAAATGCCTACAGTCTTGAAAGACATCAACCGCCCTATAGCAAGGTACATTAAACAATGCCTTCTAGTTGAAAATGAACATACAGTTTCCGATATTTTTCCTAATAAAATAATTCCAAAAAGGTGAATGGAATGCAAACTATTATTCCCATTCTTTGGATGAATAAACTGAGAGAGGTCCACACACTGGATTTAAAAGTCAGGAGGAAATATGCTCATAGATAATAGGTTGTTGACTTTGAGCAAAAATTCCCCAGAAATATGCATCTTATCCTATCTAGTTATCCTAACTGGGAATCAGAGGGAACCATTATGAAGCAGTAGATGATTTATACAAAAAGGAAGGTGAGCATCCTGAAGTGTACTGAAGGCTACCACTCTTGGGGCAGTAGGGGAGTCCTAGTCTCAGAGATCATGGGGTTGCTGGGAGGCCATTGGGAAGGAGTCAGTCCCCCACTCTACATCCCATTTTTTTTTCTTTAAATATTTTATTTATTTATTTGACAGACAGAGATCACAAGTAGGCAGAGAGGCAGGCAGAGAGAGAGAGGGAGAAGCAGGCTCCCTGCTGAGCAGAGAGCCTGATGCGGGGCTCAATCCCAGGACCCTGAGATCATGACCCGAGCCGAAGGCAGAGGCTTAACCCTCTGAGCCACTCAGGTGCCCCTCTACATCCCATTTTTAAGTGGATGCCAAAAAGTACACAGAAATTTCCAACTCCAAGCAGAAAAGGAACGATGGGTCTAACAGGGTGGAAGTCTCCTTTTCTTTTCCAGGGTTGAAGTAATACATGTTTCCTGGTGGTTTACCAGGCATCTGATGCCCAGTCTAGGTTTACCATGTCTGGAATGTTTTCATTATGGTGTAGACAGACACACACACACACATGCATATTCATACATGTGCACATACATGTATGTTATCACCTTAGTGTACTGAACTGAGTTTAGTGGACACATAAGCTGGGAAGGACAACAGGCCCTTTCCATTTTCCTCTGCGCCATACCAACTTGCTGAGAAACATTTGACATCATGTCAAATAGAACCCGAACATGCTACACAACTTTGTATACTCTCAACAGCCCTCATACTTGAGTTATAGAGTAGAAAACCTTTCTCATCTCCTCACATCCCAGAGTAGCCTTCATAAGTGTTTGACCAGGATAGATTTTTTTTCTAAGACAAATCTAAGGCATTGACTGGGCTAACAGAAGCTTCAGTTTGGATTTCTGGCCAGTGGCAAATGATTCAAACTCTCTGTGCCTCAATTGTCTTTTTAGTAAATTGGGGATAATTAGAACAGAGTTTAAGTGCTTCTTGATGGGAGCTTAACCGTGTAGAATTTCTCAATATACTTTAACAAGCAAAAGACAGGTTTACTCTAAATACAGAATTGTTGTTTCTTTTTTCCCCCTTGGTCCTGTGAACTCCAATAAGCTACAATATAATGTACATCCTGTGTGTACTGGCATTTTTTCCCTCCTCCCTCCTCAGGAGAGACACAGGTAATCCAACTGTGGCAAATGAATAAGCTTCTTCCACAGCTCAGGCCAGACATTTCTCATGCTTTGTCTAGCTGCCTTTAATTTTCTGTTTGATTTTCCACTGCTCTCAAGTAGGATAGAGGGCTGTTTTGGCAGAAAGTAACTGTGCAAAAATGTTTTACCATCTGCTGGAATATTCTTGGATGATATTCCTCCAGAGCACTCATTATTAAAAATATTTATTGGACATTGACAGTATATCAAATTTTGTTCAAAATAAGGCTGCCTCACAGTTACCCTCAAACAAGAGCAAAAAACCTAATATTGATTGCCTCTGAGAATAGGCAAGAGTCAGCTCTATCCCTGAATTCTGCAGCTCATGACACTATTTTTCCCCTACTAGGAGGAGAAAGTTATTTAAGGCAAGAGCTGTGTTTTTCTTATTTAGAACATGCACAACCCTTAACACAATGTCTTGTGAATAGTAGAGGCTAAAAATGTTGATTGATCGACAAAACCGTGCAGTCCCGTTTCATCACCTGAATCTCAAGTTTCATAAGGGGCAGTAACAGGATTTACTATTTCTTAGGTAGGGGAGCATCTGTTCATTTCTGTTTTTAATGCCCAGCATCTGATGCCCAGTCTAGGTTTGAAAAATTGCCCGCAATAGAAGCTGAAACAACAGGTACTCGTTTTCCCAGCCTCCCTTGTAGCTTGAGGGCTGGCAAGTGACCTACTTAGACCGATTAGAAGCCAGTAAGGGGAAGGATCAAGCACCATAGAGAACTCGTTTGCAGGAGAAATATTTGCCATCTCGGGAGTGACAGCAGCAGCCGACATAGCAGGTGCAGGCTGTGGGGGAGGGGATGCAGTGGGACAGAAAGCTTCCAAACTGTGTGGATTATAAACATGGCCCTGGGAACTAAGCTGTATATTCTAGGGAGGGGACTCCAGGAGCCAGCCAGCGGGGGAGGGTGGAGAACTGTCTGTGTCAGAGCAGAGAAGACATTATCTGCATTTGAATAATCAGAAGAGGATTCTACAGACTTCAGCGTTATGCATCAATGTCAAGCACTTCGTTCTTTTTTGAAGGCATTCAACAATCATTTACTGAAGACTTGTTCTGTGTCATACATAGCTCTAGGCTCTGGAGATAGAACAACGAATGAGACAGATACAATCCTCAACTTGGGGAGCTTATATTCTAGTGAGAGAGATAATAAGTCATCAAGAAAGCAGAAATAAATTCTAGGTATCAGATATTTTGGACAGGGTTGTTAGAGAAGTTCTTTCTCTGAGGTGGCTGCCTCTCAGAAGAGCCTTAAAATGAGGAAATGTAGGATGCGTGCTTCAGGGAGAGGAAGAGCAAGAGCAGAGTTCCTGAGGCACAAATGTCCTTGATTTGACTGAGGAACAGCAAAGAGGCCAGTTTACCTGGAGCTGACTGAACCAGGGGAAGAATGATAGGAGATGAAGTAGGGGAGTGTGGTGGGCTTTATGGGGTGCTGACAGATCCCCCTTTAATGGACTTGTTGCCCCAGCTTTGGGAGGACTGTGGACATATCTTTCCTGGCTGCTGAAAGCCACCTCAACCAAGGTCATGCCCCTTCCCAGGGCTGCCCACATCCAAAGACTGATCAGTGAGGGAATCTAAAGGTCCAGTATCTTGACCTAACCTAGGATGACTCTAAAGCACTATTCCAGGTCTAGAGCTCTACATGATGTTGGCCAAGACTCTTGTTGAGCCAATGTCAAATTTTAACTTCTTCCTCTGCCCATTCTTGCTTTGTTCCCCTCCTTTCCACAGATGCTAATCCCAAGCGCTCTCCCTAATAAATACCCTGCCCTCTAGTCTCCATCTCAGAAGGGGAATCTAACCTGTAGCTGAGAGTTAGATAAGAACTCACATAGGAGACCAAGGTGTTATGGGAAGACTATAGGGTTCTGAGCAAAAGAGTGATGTCATCAGACTTAAATTTTAAAGGGGTTACTTGGCCACTTTGTGCAGAAGAGACTGTCAGAGGAAGAGGGAGAAAGTTGGGGAAGTATTGCAGTGATCCTGGCAAGAAATGATCGTTAACTTCTACTAGAAAGGCATTGAGGGAGGTGATAAGAATGAATCAGGATATCTTCTAAAGCCACAGCTAAAAGGATCAAATGGTGCTCTTTAACTTGTCCAAGGGGCCCTTAGCCTTAACAATAAGCAGCAGAAACAAGAGTTGATTTAAAACATGGCTAACTATTTTGTGAGCACAATTATTACTTAAAATGTTTAACAGTAATAAACACCAAGTCACCTCTCATATTCATAACCCAAATGATTTGTTTAAGTCATGGGAACAAATATCATTGGGTTACATGGTAGAATGCTCTGTCAGTGCCAGTGCAGCCAATGGCCCATTCCCTCACTCTGATATTGGTCCCCCCTAGATACCAGGTGATGAGCAAACCTTTAGGGTCAATTTGTTCAGGTTTGTTTGAAAGGCCTATTGAATTCTGGCATTTTCTGGGATTCCTTTTGCTCATTTCAAGGTCTATTGTGATACCTTGAGTGTTAGCTCTTTCTTATTACTATAAAACCTGGGCTTGGGACCTCTCTCACTGACCTTGTAACTTTGAACTAGTCATACCCACTCCGTAGTACTCAGTAACAAATGAAAGCAAACAGCAAATATTTCAGTGCCCTTCACTGTTTTCGATGGCATGCTCCAATCTCTCCCTGCAGTTGACCCTTGCCCTTGTCTCTCCTGTTTTTCCTTTGCCCCAGCAATTTGGACTTGACATTGAGACTTGTTCTTCCTAGGAGTGATTCTCATCCTCTAGGAATTCTGACTCGGGCTTCCATTTTTGTCCTTCTGTTCATGGCTGTCATATAGGAAGCTCCAGATTGGCTGTGCTCCCAGAACTCTACCCCCACGCTTCTATCCCTTCCCTGGATGACTCCCCCTGCTGCTGGAGACTGCCTCACCCCTTGGCTATCTTGCTGCCAAGCCCCTGCTGTTGATCTATGGTCATCTATTCTTTGCGTGGGTGCATCTCAGAAAAATCCCATATCCAGAGTTCACTCAGCTCCTTCTCCATCTTTTGGGTTCTACTTGGCATCCACTCTTACCTTACGCTCATCCCTTTTGACCACAGCCCCATCCCTAGCAACGGAGACCCCTTGGGTCTCTAAGAATGTAGGAACCACATCTTATGCCACAGGATCTATAAATTTACTTAAGTGAATTCTAGTAATAAATGTCATTCTTACAGCTTCTACTCACTGAACACGTAACTGTGTGTCTGATGGTGCAAGCACTACCTCAGGCCACCATTACAAAACACCACAGACTGGAGGGGGGAAGGGGCAGGAGGGTGCTTTAAAAAAACAGACATTTATTTCTTATAGTTCCGGAGGCTGGAAGTTCAAGACCAAGGTATGAGCAGTTCGGTTTCTCCGAAGGCCTGCAGACTCGAGCACATTCTTGCTGTCCTCACATGGTCTTCCCTCTTTATGCACACATCCTTGATGTCTCTTCTCCTTATAATAAAGATACCAGTCTTATTCGACTAGGGCCCTGTCCTCATCAACTCATGTACCCGTAATCACCTCCTAAAAGGCCCTGTCTCCAAGCACAGCCCCACCAAGGGTTAGGGTTCCAACATAGGAACCTTGAGCAGACACGAATCCCCTCATAATAGTGCCTTCCCCACTTTGCATACCATATCTCATTTCATTCTCTCAGCAACTCAGTGAGGTAGGCGGGTGCTCTTATCGTCCCCATTTTACAGATGTAGAAACTGAGATTTCTTTTGCGTAAGGTGAAACTTGTCATTTTAGGCACATTGAGGCCTGAATTCCATGTCTGAGTGAATGCACAACTCACTCCCTTCCTGTATCTTATAGACCTCTTCTCAAAAATTATTTCCTCCTTCTATAGGATTTACATCAGGTTACTCTAATCCATTGGACATGGGTCTTTTCCTTCCACTGGCTGTGAGCTCCTTGGTGACCTCCAGAGGTATTTGGGCAAGGCCTCTAGTGTCTCTAGCGGGTTGTGGAAGAGTCCTGGGAGGAGTCCTAGGAGACAGTGGAAGTCAATACACTACAAGGGTGTAAATCATGGTGCTACAGTTTGTGCCAGACTCTGCAGCCTGGATTTATAGCATTCTGGGAGGAAGACAATATGATGAGTTTCCATGATTTTAAGCAGGAATAAGAAAGGGTGTGGGTACACGCTTATAGTTCTATTCAATTTTATCATATGTTTAGGTATTTGTATCCGCCACCATGGTCAATACCCAGAACAAACAGTTCCATCAACACAAAGATCTCCTCTAACATGTCCAGCTCCTTCCCTATCCTGAATCCTTGACCACAACTAATTTGACCTCCATTCTAAAAATTTGCTGTTTCAAAAATGTTATATTCATGAGATTGTGCAGTATATAACCTTTCAAGATTGCCTTTTTCACTCAGCAGAGTTCCAGAGATTCATCCAAATTGTTGTGTGTATCAATAGCTCCTGCTTTTCTGTTGCTGAGCATGTCTCTAGGTATCACAGTCACTTAGCCATCCTGCTGAAGGACATCTAGACTAACTCTAGTCTTTGCCTGTTGACAATTAAAACTACTCTTGACATTTGCGTACAGGTTGTTGAGTGACTATGTTTCTTCTTCTCTTGAATAAATGCCCAAGAATACAATAACAGGGTCCCTCTGGGTGAGAGAAGAGAGTTTCAGGCCCAGGGGGAAAAAGAAGCTTCCAGGGCTGGGCATCTTGCTATAGGGGAGCTCCCTTTTGCTGGTTCTACCCACCTACCCTAGTTATCTCTCGGTGGGGTAGGGGAGTCTAAGGCACCACCAAGATGGGGAGCACATCTCCTTGCTGGTTATTGTTGGTGAGGTTCCCTATGCGTCCCTCTTGTGAGTGATGTCTTGCCTGACATTGGCAGATGGACTCCCATTCAAACCAGGGTTAAGAATGAACCTACCTGTGCTGCCTTGTGTTGCTGCGTCAAGGGCAGGGAAGGGGCTGCGTATGAGTTTTCTTCTTCCATTGGGTGGGAGCACGTAAGACATTCTGTTTCTGGGCTCTTCCCTTAGTCCTGGGGTCTCAAAAGAGTTCATCTTCTTCCCATCTTTCAAACATCTCCTTTTATTGTCTCTTTCATAATTCCAGGGGTTATAGTTACACTTAGTGGGGAGGATCAGGGTGAAAGGGGTCTATGGAATCTTGTTTACACTGAAGTCTGGGCTGATTTTTAAGATAAGCAAAGAGGTAGACATTTTAAGATAAAAACCGAGGGACTAGGTAATGGCTGTTTTCCCTGTCTGTTATTATCTATTGAGAACAATTTTACACAGCAGCAGCTCTGACCCTGACCGGTTTCAGCCTTTTGCATGTACGATTTCTGCTAGTTTTCACATATCTAAGCAGACTGTCGTCCTCCCATCTTTAATTATGGGGTAGGGACAGAGCAGATGGACAGAAATAGGAAGTTTCATCCTCATACTGGACATCTGTTTCAAAGGAATCCTGCCCCTTTTATAATTTCTCCTAGGGCAGAAATGATTGTCTGTGGGAAAATTTAAGCCAAACTCCCTGGCCGTATTGAGGTGGATTAATGGACAGTTCCTTCCATGTTCTTTAGACCCAACATTGAACGTCAAGCTGGCACAAGCTCTAGATAAAGACACCTGCCAGAGACGTTGCAAGCATTAGATGTTCCATTTGTTGCAACAGCATGAAATTTATCTTTCTGAGAAAAGAACACTCAGAATTTTGTTGGATTTATTTAAGAAGAGCTAATAGACACAATCTTTTATTTCCATCTTTTTTCTTGAGAGAAGACTAAGAAATCCATGGCAGGGGTCAGGGATTTTAAGCTTCTAAAATAGAACTTGCCCAAGAATTTCCTGAACAATACTCATAAAAATCCTGTAAGATAGGTATTATTTTCTCCATTTTATAGATGATGAAGCTCTATTTCAACAAGGGTAAATGACTTAACCTCTGTCTAATGAGGGAGCTCTGTCTACCCATCTCTGAATCTTCATCATGACTCAAAAGCCCAGGTTGTTCCCTTAATTTAGTTAAACTTGTATTAAGTGCCATGCTTCATGTTAAGCTCTGTACACATCAAACACTGTCTTACCAAGAAATCTTCTATTATAAATTGTAAAATTCTGTGAAATTGTGGGTCACCTGGGTAACCCAGTCAGTTAAGCATCTGACTCTTGGTTTCGGCTCAGGTCTGATCTCAGGGTTGTGAGATCAAGCCCTGCCTCAGGCTTCACACTCAGCATGGAGTCTGCTTGGGTTTCTCTCTCTCTCCCCTCTCCCCTGTGCTCTCTCTCTCTGTCTCTCTCTGTTTAAAATAAATAAATAAATCTTAGGAAAATACACAAAATAAAATTCTGTGAAATTGCTCTCCCCAGCTTTCCTTTAGGTGAAAGCTACATGGACATGGGAGCAAGGTACAAATGTAATGGCCAACAAAGGGCATAACCCATTTCCCAGACTACAACTGTAAGGAATTTCTCAAATATCCTTTATATATGATGTCTTAAAGATGATGGTATTGATTGTATTTCTATCCAAAAAGTCAGTAACACAGGATTTCCTAAATAAAGGGTATACATACAGTGAAAATTTAAGTGATAGTTTAATGGGGAGATTTTATAACAGATTAAATGTTACAATGTTTAAAAATGTAAATTTTACTCATATTAAGAAAAAAAATAATTTGCAATTTCATTTGGAAATCTCTACCTGGCCACAGGTAGAGAAAGAAGACTGCAACTGTGAACTCTTTGCAGTTAGAGACATCTGGCTGGAATTCCAGCTCTGCCACTTACTTTCTCTGCGACCTTAGACAAGTGACTTCAATTCCCTGAACCTTAGTATCTTTATTGAGAAAATGATAGCACGCCCTTCATACGGCTGCTGAGAGGGTTGAACGTAGTGAAGTACCTGGCATGTAGGAGGATCCCCAAAGTGCTAATTTTTTTTTTGCTTTTTCTCTGGCTACTTGCAGAATGAGCTTTGATTTAAAAAATTTATATTAGGTTCTTACAGAGGAACAAGTCCCCTTTCCCACTGACTCCGAATTCTTGAGTTGAATCCCTTATTTTGTCAATGACATGTGTATCAGAATAACCTCCTCTTATTGTTGTGAAAAGCATGTGTGACAGTCCCACCCCCACATAAACACAAAAGGATAATTCAAGTTTTCATTTCTGAGCTCAGAACTCTTTGTTGATAAGATTGCTATGGGCCCATGTACTACAGGGCTAATGGTACAGCTTTTGAAACATGAAAAAAAAAAACCTCCCCTCCCCAGGTTTTTGTTTTAGAAATTCTGGGCCCTGAGAAACAGAGGTGAGCACACAAGGAGATGGGTCTCTGTAAGGACAATTTTCCCCAAGATCAGAGAGGACTTATTTACAGAAGGTATCCCATGTAGTATGATACATGTCTATGACTCTTTTGCTATGAATTGCCAAGAGGTGGCTAGAAGACTGAAGGCTAAGAGGCATGAACTTTAGAGTTCAGATATAGATCTTTGGGCCACTTCCAGGCTTGGAAAATAAGCATCAGCTAGGACTACAGGGCCCTGCCCAATTATGCTGTAAGGATCTCTGTGATCATCACATTACATCACTGGCAACATTTACTGTGGAAACAAGGAACACTTGAACCTCGGTGACTCCAGATGGAAGAGGTTTATTTATTGCTCACAGCCTTCATGGTTGACTAGTGACTCTGCTCCACACTGTTGACACCAACAGCGAGAGTGAACACCCCCTGAAAACATTGCAAAGTGTGCAGTGGGTCTCGAACAGCTTCTTCTGAGAGTAGCACACATCATTTCAGCTCACTTCTCACTGGCCAAGGTAAGTCACATGGCTGCCCCTAACTTCATTGCCACAGAAATAGAATCCTACCATGTGCCTGGAAGGAAAGAGAACAGATTATTGTGAACAATCCCACCACTTGTGCCTTTCTGATCACTGAGTGCTCAGTTTACTGTCTGGATTTTATGCAGAAAACACTCTTACTTAACTAAAAGGAGGCCATCCAAAAGTCCCATTTAGTCTTGGCATCAAGTTCAAAGTCCAATGACTCTGAGTCTCTACATCTAGGAGTGATATGTAATGATGACTACATCAGTTCTAGATGGAACCTCTCTTGATCCAGACACTTATGGACTAACATCTGAAGGTATCCCCGCATAATACAACATTCACAGTAGAATAGAGGCAGACTAATGACAGTAACACTTCTATTTTCGAATGGGAAAAATGGAAGACATTGGTCTGTAGCACTTCAACTGGGCAGACATTAAAAGGGTCCTCTGTCAAGGGAATGGAGAATGCTTAATAACTCAGCCCCAGTTTTATTTCTTACCTTGGTGTCATGTATGAAGGCAGGGGAGAATAAGTTCTGCTTGGGGGCTAAGCAGCTTCCTCAATCTACTTTTCCTCAGTCATGTCAAACTGTCGCAGACTTTGTTCAGGTAGGTCCATGGTTTCTTTATTAGTATGACTCCCTCAAAACATTGGCTTTTCATCTATTTCATTCCAGTTATATGTAGGCACCCGTAGCCACACATATTTCTTTCCTAGATATCTTTCTTTTGATTTAAATGAAGGACTTTTGAGGCTATTGCTCTTTGGTGGAAGAGCTATGTTCTCATGTTTTTAATAATCCTGAGAGGTTATTGTTTATGCTACCTTAACAAACCAATGCAAAATTGTGGTGGTTTAACTAATACAGGTCTGATCTCTCACTAGTGCTTTGAGTTCATTGAGGGTCAGCTGAGATCTCTGCTCTGTCTCCTCACGCTGGTAATCAAGCTGAAGGAAAGCCCCTTTCTTGAAGGTGTACATTATACCCACTCACACTGTACTGATCATTGCAACCCCAGTGGGGTCAATTAAGTCCAAGTGGGAAGAAAGTAAGTCCTGTCAAGTGCACTGGAAGGAGAAAGACCTGGAATATTTGTGAAGAACAACAATCACGATCACAAACCATGTGGACTTTTGCATTGTAGAACTTCCAAAAATATGGCTAAGGTGGCATTTCCTACCAGCCAGACCCATGAGACTGTGGGACAGAGGATCTGACATAGACATAATTGTAGCGGGGTGATATTTGACTACTAACTGATATGTCTTCCATTCTTTCTAAGTATCTTTGTCCCATTGTTCCTCTCTCACTCCATCTCCTTGGGCAGCCAGGACTCACTGAATTAAGGAAAGAAAGACACAGCATAGTAACAGAATACATTCTCAGCTGGGGTAGAGCTTTGTGGGAGATTTCAAAATAGATGGTTCAAACTCCTAGCACAAACAGTGGGTTGAAAGAATGGGTTTTAAATCCCAACAGCCTGTGTTTGGAGTAACAAAAATCAATATTTATGCCACAAACAGTAGACTGGTGATAACACACGCTGAGAAGGTCGGTTCTCCTTCCTTAGACTTGATAAAGATTCTATTGCCAGGGTAGCAGAGAAAAGAGGACATGTAGATAAAAGCTGCAGTGGTCTGAGTCTGTACTGCAGGCTCCTTCCCCAGGTTTTCCTGATCTCATATCATTTTGTTTAAACTTAACTGATTTACAAAACTAAATCAGGCATGGTTCTTTTTCTCACAGAGCTTACAACCTTGGGGGAGGGAAGAGATATATTAAGAAATAATTATAGAACGTTTGGCTAAAAATTAAATACAAGAAGTGCAATTGTTAGGGGAAAAGAGGAGATTGAGGTCTCTTTGGGAATCAGGAACAAGAAAAATGCTTACACTTTCCCACCTCTTCTGGTGAAAAAGCAGGCACAGAAGTCATGTAGCATTTGGTAAAAATGCGATTATTACGCTGATTCCATTCCTTCTGTGTCCTCTGCCACGTCTACCCCCCACCATAAACTGGTGTCCATTGTACTTGTGCTCTGAAGTTCCTGGGGTTTTTTTCCCTCCCAAATTGGTTCTTCCTTGCCACAGAGGTGAAAGATTTTCCTTTTAGACCTTCCCCGACACAACCATCATGACTGCCTTGAGGCAGAGAAAGATTTTCTGTGAAACTCCTGAGTCTTAAGCTTCAGGACCCCTCACTCACCTAAGCGCTGTCTAAGGCCACAGGAGGGACATAAGTGATATGCTTACATTGTCATGTGATTTTCTACAATTTACAACAGTAAATATTTTGACAGCAATTGGGTAGAACTGTCTTTTTCCCCTCCCATGTCCTCTCTTTCACATTTCCCCTAATATAAAGTGACCATGTAAAAGCTGTGGCCCTCTGGGGAATCTGACTACAAGGAAGGGGAACTAGGAATCTGCATCCATTCCCTAAGGCTAGTGTAAGGAAGTATCACAAACTTGGTGGCTTAAAACAACAGAAACTCCTCTTCTAGTTCTGGAGGCCAGAAGTCCAAAGTTAAGGTGTCAGCAGGGTTCTCTTGGGAGGGTCTGGGAGACAATTCATTTTTGAGCTCTTCTAGCTTCTGGTGGCTGCTAACATTGCTTGGTGTTCTTTGGCTTGTGGCCACATCATTCCTTTGCCTTCACATCACCTTCTCCTCTGTATGTGTCATCTCCCCCTGCCTGTCTCTTATAAGGACCCCTGTGACAGTATTTAGGCTCCACTTGGATATTCCAGAATAATCTCTTTGTCCTTAAGAGCTTAATTCTTAATTATATCCCCAACGTTCTTTTTGTTTATAAGGTAACAGCTGCACGTTCCAGAGATTCAGATCTGCTATCTTTGTTGCCATCACTCAACCTACTCGAATCATTTTAGTTGTGTGTAGTGGGATATATCTTTGCAGCTTGTGGTCATTTCCTTGCAGTTAAGCAGGTGCTAGCCATCCTGATAGAATTACCCTACTTCCCAAGGTACCGACTCATCTCCTACAGTAATGTGAAGATACAGGGCCATATTGTGATATGAACCTGCCCCGTGGGGTCTGGAACCAGAAGTATATGGAGTTAACTAACTGGAGTTTAAATAAAAACTTTTTTTAAAAAAAGTATGTAGATAGGTAGGGGAGGAAAAACAAATGTAAGAAGCCTGAAACCGATCTGTGAAAACTATTCTAAATATCACCGCATATTTGACAGAAGTTTCCCTAAAATTAAAAACGATTCTAAAAATGTGCATGCCACTATCCATAATGGGTTATTTTTCCTAAACTGTCTATAAGAAACAAGTGTCCATCATCCATGCTAGAGGGAAAACTGAATGATCTTTCTATTCTTTATATAGAAAGCAATTTTTATGGAAGATCCAGCAATTTGTGGCCCCAAATTAGGAAAGCTCTGTTGTTGAGGTGGGTCAAGCAGTTAATTCACAAACAATATTAATTTTTAGAGATTCTTGTAACACCTGACAAATTTTTCTAAAAGTTACATTTTTGGGGGCATTTTCTTATTCTAAGTAAAAATTGACTTTTGTAGTTAATTTTGTATTCACCTCCTAAAGTGACTCACAGAATTGTATAAGCTGTAGCTGCAGTAGAACCCAGAGGATCCTTGGACTGGGGGCCTGTCCTCAGACTACTCTAGAGTTCAGGTTCATTCTGGAGTGAGTGAAGATACCAGCTTCTTACATGCATATAAGGAAACTGCCCCAGGAGTTGGGTGTCCTCAACATTCACAAGAAATCATCCTTATTTTCAGTGCACCTGGATGGTTCAGTGGGTTAAGCATCTGCCTTTGGCTCAGGTCATGACCCTGGGGTCCTGGTATCAAGCCCTGTGTCAGGCTCCCTGCTCAGCAAAGAGCCTGCTTCTCCCGCTCCCTCTGCCTCTCCCCCTGTTTGTGCTCTCTCTCTCTCATCTCAAATAAGTAAATAAAATCTTAAAAAAAAAAAAAAGAAATCATCCTTATTTTCCCAGATTGGCAAAGCTGGCAACACAGAGCACAGAGCAGTTCCTCTCCAGCCTTTTGTCCAAATCATCAGCCTGAACTCAGTGCTTCTCTCAAGCTCAGGCAAAAAAATCAGATACTTGTGGTTGATTGATTGAATAAGTGACGGACAGTGCATCCACCTATTTTTTACACGCATGCTACTAGACTCGCCGGGCACAAGCCAGACTGTCAAAGATGTGTGTAGATTCTCACACTGGATTGCTCTTCCTGGATAAGGTTTATATGGTGGCACCAAAGGAAGTATAAGAAACTACCCTACAGAGCTGGATTCTGTATTTACTGTTTGGGATGCTGTTGAGGAAGTTGTCCATTATGCTTCTATTTATAAGGACCCAAGGGAGACATTGCACTCTGGCTCTCCTGTGCATCAGGGTTGATTTTTATCTTACGGACACTGTAAATCACGTAAATCACTGTAAATCACCTGATTTTGTCCCTCACATCTCAGGTTCCTAGTGGAAGAATGAGGACTTAGAACATGCATTTCACATATCAATATTATCCTTGGCCTCATCTTATGTCAGCTACTTGAATTTTTCCTTTACCCTGATTTTCCTACTTGCCTCTTAGTCATTGTTTATTTTACTTTATGTTATTAAATGTGTCTACAGCAGTCCCCCTAAAATCAGTCTGCAATGATGAGGGCATAAATAAATAATTTAAAACCCACATTAAGTGATTAAAAAATAACAAAACACCTCAAAGCACATTTCCATTCAAGGCATTATTAATGATGTGATATTTCTGCACAGGCCTTTTGCCAGAAAGTCAGAACCTCATTTAGTGAGAAAGGATACTAGTTTCATTACTGAAACCTTAGACATTCTCAGCAGAGGGGGAAAAAAAAGCCTCATTTTCTTCCCTCTTACTTTTTTCCCTTTTCCTTTTTTTTTGTGTGTATGTGTGTGCTATCATTATTGTTCACTTAAGAGTACAAAGTTTCTCAGAAGCTTCTAGTTCTTTCTTATTCAAGTAGGTTTCATCAAATTACACAGGACAAAGATGACAAAGGCCTTACTCTGCAGGGCTTTCTGCTCCTGGGAGAACTGGCTGTGTGCTTTCCTTTCCTTTTCTCCAAGTCAGCATTTGGCGCATCCAAAGGTTTGGGGCTGCTGTTCAGAATGCCTGAAGTAAGAGTCAGCCCAGAGATAGAACAACAGCCCATATTTTAAATTTGAAAAGGACCCCTGTTCTTTAAATGACTGAACCATCTTGTTGTTAATAGGGTCCAGGAAAGAAAGAAGATGAGTGGGGGGGATTCACTTAACTTAATTGTGACACTAAACTCTAGAGTGAACTCATAATTTTCAGGCTCAAGAGACACCCAACTAAGCTACCTAAGTGTATTTTTACCTACCCTGGGGCTGAATCCCCTTATCTTATTCCCTACACAAAGATTCTTCTGGTAGGTCGATCATTAAGTTTTATATATATATATATGTATATATATATGTATATATATATATATATATATACGTATATAATCATATATATATGATATATGTGAATTCTAATAGTCTTTTTTTCATATTTTCATATTTTCTCCAGCCCCAGTTACCACAGCTTCCAGTCAAATGTCTTTTAGACATTTCCAACTAGGATGTGATCTGGTGATTTTTTAAAAATTACCATTATTGCTAAAATCTCTTACCTCCTCAATATGGGCAATTTTTTAAAATAATTTTTATTTATTTATTTGACAGAGAGAGACACAGCAAGAGAAGGAACACAAGCAGGGAGAGTGGGAGAGGGAGAAGCATGCTGCCCACTGAGTGGGGAACCCAATGTGGGACTCGATCTCTGGACCCCAGGATCATGACCTGAGCCGAAGGCAGATGCTTAATGACTGAGCCACCCAGGTGCCCCAATATGGGCAATTTTTAACTGCACATCTAAATTAACTTCCTCTTAATTTATTTTTGACCTGGTGCCCACCTGATTTCAACTTCAGGTAGTTACGTCTTGTCTCAGAATTTATCAATCAAGTTTCTATTCTACATCTCCCTGACTGTTAAGGTTCTTATGACCTTGAGATGTCATTCCTTTATTTACTTCCCCCAGGCTCACACTCCATCATACATGTCACCCTCCACCTTATGATTTACTGTCTGTTTTTATGTCCTGTCCTCTGGTCATTCCAGAGGAACACTTCCGATCAATGTTCGCCTTGTAGCCCTATGCAAATCATTCTCCCATTTTCATGACAATTTTTGTTCACTCTGTGCCCATGCATGATGGCTCCTCAGCTGCCTTTTCCTGAGCTGCCTTATAGCTCCTCTGAGGTCACCTCCTATTTTGAATGATAAGGACATGAAATTGAGGCCCCCCAACAAATCATCTAAAATAAACAAGCAACTCTCAGCAAAAACATCCATCAGAGAAGAATGACATTTGTAGAGAATAAAAATGATTAAGATTGATTTTGAATGGCTCTCTACACCTGGTGGGGGGGCGTGTGCATATGTGAAGTGAGTAAGACAGTATTTGCTGTCTGGAAAGAAAGAGAGGCAAGACCTGACAATGTAGAGGCTAGCCTGAACCCATAAGGGGAAGAGATGTGAGTGATGGTACCAGGGCCCTCTTTACTTGGCCTCCCTACTTGGCACCTAGGATGCTGGCTTTTTCTGAAAATGAGGGAATCCAGGAAAGTCTTTTTACTTGACTCTCCTTACTTCTTAGTAAGTAACAAGGGAACTAACTCATCTTGCCACCATGCCATGTCCCCATGGCAGAGGGGATCCACCTGCCATCCCCCTGATGGTCTTATATCAACTTTTCCCAGTACAAGCAAATTAAGAGCTCCATGAAGGCTTACTTACAATGAACTGGCAAAACTGTTTTAGAGTGCCATTCTGGCTCCATGTTTGACTCATTGGACATGTTCACATGACAACAGCTAAATCAAAATCCTTTCCACTTGGTGGCTTGTCATAAGGCTTTAGGAGCTTTGTGCACCATGTGTAAATCATGTTTCACCTACGTTCTCCATTTTTTTTTATCCCAGCCCCCATAATCTCAATGTGCCACATTAACAAAAGCATCCAAAAAAGGAGTCAAAGAAAAACATTACACATCATTTAATTGGTAAAGACCATATTACACAGTCAAAGGAACATTAAACAAAACAACAGCAATTCTTAATATGTGGAGAATTTATAAGATGGCAGGTACAAAAGTCCAAAGCAATTTGCATGTAGTTTTATCTAATCTTAATAGCAACCCTGAAAAAGTGGGTATTGTGGAAATATAGGAAAGTACAGTTCTTGTTCTCCACTCCAGAAGGGAAAAGACCAACTGGCTGTTACCTTTGTGAATTTCAGTCTGACTCTCAGGCTCACGGGCCTAAAAACTTGACTATATTGGCTCAGTGAAAGTGGAGCCATATATCAGTGGTAAATCATAAGCCAAGGAGAAATCACCATCAGACAAACCAGATACTCAAACCCACATGCTTAGCATATGTATCAGTCAGGGGCTCAACAGGAGACAGATGGCATGCTGAAATCAGTATAATTGGGAAAGGGTTTAATAAAAGAGTTATTTACAAAAGTGTGGGCAGGAGCAAGGAAACTATAGAGGATAGTGCAGAACTGGAGCCTAGTAAAAATTGCTCCATTTTTACCTCTAGGCCTGACAAGATTAAGGGAAGGATTGATTTCAAAGAGAGTGTTTCAGAGAAGGGATTATCTTCACAGGAGCTGCAATCTTCAGTCCAGGGATTCAGCTTACCCAAACCAGCCTTACAGCGAGGGACTGTAAGGATCAATCCTCTGAAATTGCTCTCCTTCTCCCTAGTCTCCAGGTAGAGTTTCCCACTGGTGAAGCCCAATAAGAAACCACAAGGCAAGGCAAGATTGTTCCTTGAGGCAATCTATACAGATCAAGTTTCTGGAGTAAAGAGCAGGGTAGAGAAGAATGGAGAGTGAATGTTTGGAGACATAGAATATCTGCTCCTTAAGCCAAACCTTGGTCAGAAGCCACTTCATTAACTTATCATCAATAATTATCATGACAGTGGGTAGGAATCCTTGGGGTTTCAGTAGTCAGTCCATTGCCCACAGTAGGCAAGTGATGGGCAGGACAGATCCTGAGTAGACATGTGTTGGTGAACATGGTCTCAGAATAAAGGAAGTCAGGGGAATGGAGTCATTGATGATGTCGACGTAAAATTGCCTGATATATTCATATACATATATACAGAGAGGATGACCTCACCCTTGGGACTGGAATACAGAAAGCTGAAAAGTGTCTGATGTCTGATGCTGCATAACAGACTACCCTCAAACTCAGTGAATTAAAACTATAAATGATTATTTTTCATAATTCTGTAGGTTAGCTGTGGTTCTGCAGCTCTCCTGAGCTGGCAACTTGTTTGGGGCTAAATGGTCTAAGATGGCCTCACTCATATGTATGGGGTTCAGTTGAGTTGAGTTGGCTGAACAGCTGAGGCCTCTCTACAGGTGGGTTCTCATCCTCCAGAAGTTTAGCCTAGGCTTATTTACATGATGGGAGAAGAGCTAGTAGCAGCAAGAGAAGGCAAGCATCACTATGTAAGCACTGTTCAAACCTCTGCTTGTGCCCTATTTGCCAATGACCTGTTAACCAAAGCAAGTCATGTGGATAGACCCAGGTTCAAGGATAGAGAAATAGACTCTACCTCTTGATGGGAGGAGCTTTCAATCTACTGCACCTTTATGTCTCTGTTAGGGGCAGTCTATCCTGTTGGACACAAAATACCAAAAATTTGTTGGCTTACACTCTGTATCCCTTTCCCAATATTTGAACAATTATGTTTGTCATGTTCCACCATGTTTCTATGGTTAACTGCAGCTCCTATTCTGATTGCATTTGCTACCTGGTCTTACAACCATTTCGTATTTTTAGGGCTACTGGGCAATGAGTCACGATGTTGATGTTTAAGGTTAGTTCTCAGACACGATTTTATTTTCCTTGCTTTTCAATTTTTCAGGGAGCTCTTAAATTCAGTCCCTACCATTTATAATATGTATTATTATTCCATTTTTCAGATGATAGAATTGAGAACACAGACAGCAGAGGTTATATTTGAACCCAGATCTAACAGGATCCACAGCCTATTCTCTTTCCTTTATACTCTTTTACTACTCCAAATTTACATAGTTCCTAAACCACAAACTACTACTGAAAAATAAAGGAGCAGCAGTATCATTTTTATTATTATTAGAACTGTCAGTATTATTCAGAGTAAAGTCTGAGTTCACAGTGAGGTTAACAAGCTATTTTTCATTCTTCCCTTTTCTCAGGAGCCAGCAATTAACACTTCATAAGACTTACATAAGAATCAGTCTTTATTAGAAGGTTCTGAGTTTAATGGTTTTCCATTCTATTAAATAGCCATTTATTCTTTTAAATTAGCTGTCATTTCAATAAGGAAGCCAATTGGTTGAGCAACTGGGCTACAAGGTGTACAAATTAAACCATCTGTGGAGCAAGCATGTCTCATGCTCCCATTATACTCCACATCAGGGGCAAGGACAAGCCACCAGGTTGATGAGTCCCTGCCTTCAGAAAAATTGCTGCCCAATTTAGGGCCATCAACTAATATCTAATTATGATATAGCTAAGTCAATGTCCACTGATATTCAAAGAGACTGCAGTGGTAAGAACTGGAATTTGTACTTCTTTTGTGTGGCACCTAGCACACAACATACGTAATCAGCGTCTGGGGATATTTTCATTGATGAATTGATTAAAAATTGAAAGAAGCAAATGAACAGGGGTTGAAGGAGAATAGTGGCTTTTTCTATAAAATACTATTGGATAAATATTAATAGTTTGGATCAGTCAAGATTTAGGTTTGGCGACAATAATAGGCACCCAAATAAGAATAGCTTATGAAAGGTAGGGGGTTTGTTCTTATTTCAGATTTGGAGCTAGGAAAAAAAAATAAGTATGGTGGCCTCATGGGTGTCATCAATGCCACTATCTTCTTGGGTTTTCCTGCTGCATCATCTCAAGCACAAGCATTTACAATAGGTATTATCAATTTATCAACATCTCATGACACATAGTTTGGAAAAGGCTAATCTAAATGAAATCCTTCATTTTACAGATCCAACAGAATTTTTTTAAACAAATATTTATTGAGCAGACACTTTGTGCCAAAAACCGGCTGTGTAGCTCTGTAAAAGGACAGTTAAGGAAATCAAGACCCAAAAGTGTGACTTCAAATTTGACACATCAAGTGAATAGACTGAGCCAAGGCCATGTTCTTTGACAAACAAAGTTTCACAAAAAATTATATAGGGCAGGTATTATAATAATTCTCCCTTTTCATATTGGTAAATGTGGCTCAGAGACAAAGAGTAACCAGCCGAAGGTCACCCAACTAACAAAATATTGAACAATAATTCTCTCCTGACCTGTCTGATGTCAGATTCTTTATTCTTTTACTATAGCATTCTATATCTGATATGGCAAAAGATAGAACTGGCTTTGGGTACAGAAGCTGACAGGCTTTAAGGACATCAGGATTGGAGTTTAGGGTTAGCTCTTTGTCCTAGAAGGAACTCCTGCAGGGACATGGAAACAAAGGCTTGGACATTCACAATATTGATAAGCTGGCCATCTTTGATTGGGGTTACTCTACATATCAAGCTATACTCTGCCCATCTGAGATCACTGCAGACCCCAGAAGCGTTAGTGCCAAACTGTTTCAACACACCTATTGCCAATAGAGAATCTTCAGTGCATTACACAGACATCATTGTCTTAAGTCCTGGGCAGGGCTAAATTTGCTATATGTACAGATTAGGGGCTTCCGTTAGTTTTCTGGCACTCTTTTTGTAATTTTTTCTTTCTTTGTTATGCACTATCTTTTCTGTACATGCCCTTTAAAACCCACCTACCACCAAGTACTTTCTAAGGATTCTTCCTTAGGTAAGTATTTTGGAGTGTTTCCTTTATTTTTTCGATTGTTGGTCTTCTGTGCTGCTTTCCTGGATTATTTTCATGGAGAGACCAAATAGGAGACTGTCACCAGCCTCTCCCATTCTACAATCTATTGCCCTACACTTCCAGAAAAATTCTCTTTAAACCTTAGTCATGTCCAAAATGCATTCTGTGAATACCTAGTCTGTCACTAATGCTTATCATCAAATGTGTAGACACTCCTAATAACTTCCCCATGTCCCTTTTCTCTTTATGGCTTAACTACAGAACTCTAGTTCTATTTGGGGTAACAAGATGCCTAATGAAAAGACTATATGTGTTTTATTTATTTATTTATATTTATTTTTAAAGTAATCTCTATGCCCAACGTGGGGCTCAAACTCACAGCCCTGAGATCAAGAGTTGCATGCTCTACCGACTGACCCAGCCGGGCGAACCCTGAAAAGACTACATTTGTAAGCTGTTTCTTGAAGATATGGTTGGCCTACCCATCACAGTAAGAGAAAAGCGATGGATAGGCCCCTAGAGAAATCTATTAAAAGAGGGCTGACTTAGCTAGGAGGAGTTAGAATGTGGACTTGATGACTAATACTCCATCTGGTAATTCTGAGGGAGATGAAATTCATGCATTGAGGAGCAGAAAGACAGAAGGCACTTGTCTCTGAAAACTTCATGGAGCTGCCATGACAGCTCTAGAAAGGCTACTTCTAGGAGAATTTTCATGCAAGAGAAAAAAGCCTAAGCCTAAAAGTCTAACATTTTTAGGCATTTCCCAAGTAACATCAATAATCTATTACAGAAAATAAGACATACTACATAAAAATGCTAACTGGAAATCCAGTTCCCATTTTTTTTTTAAGATTTTATCTGTTTATTTGAGAGAGAGAGAGAAAGAGCATGAGCAGGGGAGAGGGACAGAGGGAGAAGGAGGCTCCCCACTGAGCAGGGAGCCCAACGCATGACTTGATCCCAGGACCCTGAGATCATGGCATGAGCCAAAGGCAGATGCTTTACCAGCTGAGCCACCCAGGTACCCCTTAGCTCCCATTATATTAAATGAGAAAAAAATGGGTTAAATGTCAATCGAAAGCAGCTCACCAATTTTTTTAAATATTTTATTTATTTATTTGACACAGAGAGTGAGATCACAAGTAGGCAAAGAGGCAGGCAGAGAGAGGGGGGAAACAGGCTCCCGTTGAGCAGAGAGCCCAATTCGGGGCTTGATCCCAGGACTCTGAGATCATGACCTGAGCCGAAGACAGAGGCTTAACCCAATGAGCCACCCAGGTGCCCTGCAGCTCACCAATTTCTTTCTTTTTTTTTTTTTTTAGATTTTATTTATTTATTTGACACAGAGAGAGGTCACGAGAAGGCAGAGAGGCAGGCAGAGAGAAAGGGGGAAGCAGGCTCCCCGCTGAGCAGAGAGCCGGATGTGAGGCTTGATCCCAGGACCCTGAGACTGTGACCTGAGCCGAAAGCAGAGGCTCAACCCACTGAGCCACCCAGGCGCCCCGCAGCTAACCAATTTCTTAAAACATAACTAAAACACAGTTAAATACCAACATGTAAGTTACAATAAATTGGGTTGAGTAAAATGTTCAAACTATCGCATTCTGACAGGCAAACAATCAATGTGGTTAGCAAAAAATAGTTGGAATTCCACTGCCAGCCAAAATGGATAATAGACACCAGATTACCCACCAAACATAAAACAAACCCAAACTGGACAACATTGATTTTTGGGACACTGCATATCATGTGTCAAAAGACAGTGATTCCTGAGAAATGAAAAACAAATGAAGTAAGCCCAATGATTAGCCTAGTTTACTGATTTGGAAGAATTCACAGGCTGAAGTGCAGGGAAGGGGAACTGAGGCAGAGCCAGAAGGACTCCCTGAGTTAAGGAGATGCACATGAGAGTCTGGAAAGAAGAATATGGCTAGGGTTTGCAAAACAGAGTATCAGAGAAGAGATAGCTTCACAAAGAGAGAATTTTGGTGATTTGCAGGGAAAATCACTCTTGGGTATTTAGCAGAATATTGATCAGTGCCTACATGTATGAAAAATCCCAAGACTGGAGAAAGAACCACTCAAAAGGATTATAAGTAATAGTGCTTGGTGCTCACTGTGAGTTGGGAGTAATCCCAGTAGCTAGACTGGAAAACTTCATGATTCATGAAGCATCAGTTAGAGTACACAGAACAGTTTTACTCAGAAGTAAGGGATAATCAGTACTAGACAACACTGTTCCAGTCCCACCTAATACATTTAAAAAACAAAACTCACACTATCTGACATTTAATCAAAAATCACCAAGCTTGCAAAAAAACAGAAACCATGACTATAATGACAAAAATAATCACACAATCAAAACTGACCCAGAACAGGTAAACAGATTAGAATAAGTAAACAATGACATCAAAACTGTTGTTATAACTGTCTTTTGGGATGCCTGGGTAACTCAGTTGGTTAAGCAAGCATCTGCCTTCAGCTCAGGTCATGATCTCAGGGTCCTGGGATCAAGTATGGCGTCGGGCTGCTTGCTCAGTAGGAAGCCTGCTTCTCCCTCTGCCTCTGCCCTTTCCCCCGCTTGTGCTCTCTCTCTCTCTCTCTCTGATAAATAAATAAATTAATTAAAAAAATTTAAAAAGTTAACTGTCTTTCCTATGTTCAACAAATTAAGTAGAGATATGGTAGATATAACAGAAGACCAAATCAAAATTCTAGAAATAAAAACTGCCATGTCAGAGATGTAAAATACACTGGATAAGATTAATGGCAGATTAGTCCTTGTAGAAGACACTATTCACAAACTCAAAGACATGGCAAAAGGAACTATACAAAATAAAACACACGGAAAAATTTTTAAGAAGTAAAAAGAGCACCTATGAGCTCTGAGCAACAGCCTGTGTACTAATCTACATGTAACTGAAGTTCATGAAAGGAAAGTGGGGAAATAAAGAAAATTTGAAAAAATAATGACCTCCAAATCCAAATCTTATGAAAAATATAGGCCCAGAGATTCAAGAAACTTAGCATGCCCCAAGTATAAGAAAGATGAAAGCAACTACTGCCAAGAACACACAATAAATTTTTAAAAACAATGATAAAGAACAAATCTTAAAAACAGTGAGAAAAAAAATGGGTTACCTACACAGGAGCAAAAATAAAGATGACAGTAAATTTCTTGTGGGAAAAAATCAAGTAAGAAGACAATGAAGTGACATTTTACTAGAAGTAAAAAAGGTCAATTTAGAATTCTATATCCAGTGAAAATACGTTCAAAAATGAAAGCAAAATAAAAAACTTTCTGATGCAAAGGCTGCGAGAATTTATCACCAGTACACAAGCACTGTAAGAAATGTTAAAGGAAGTCATTCTGGCAGAAGGTAAATCATACCATGTGGCAATAGTAATCTATATAAAGAGGGGCTCCTGGTTGGCTCAGTCAGTTGAGCATGTGACTCTAGATCTTGGGGTTGCATGTTCAAGCCCTACATTGGGTGTAGAGATTAGTTAGATAAATAAAACTTAAAAAAAAAACTGGGAGGAGAAAACTCTCTCTCTCTCTCTCTCTCTCTCAAAAAAAAAGGAAATCTATATGAAGAAATAAAGAGACCTAGAAATTGTATCTATATGGGTAAATTTATATTTATCTTGTCATTTAATGATTTTTTAAAAAATTTAAAAATGGGCTGTTTAAAATAATAACAATGTAATTTGGTGTTTATAACCTATGTAAAAGTAAAGTGGATGATGATGATACAGAAGTTGGGAGGCAAGAAATATACTATTGTTAAGTTCTTATACTATATGCAAAGTGATGTAAAATCATTTTAAGGTAAACTGTGGTAAGTTAAAGTTGTATACTATAAACTCTAAGGCAACCACTAAAATAAGAAAACAAAGTTAAGCCAACTCAGGGGAGAAAATGGAATCATAAAAATATTCAATTAATCCAAAAGAAGGCAGAAAAAGAGGAACTGGAGAACACAGACCAGATAGAACAAATAGAAATCAAATAGCAGGAAAGTAAATTTAAACCTAACTGTACCAATAATCATATTGGTAATCTCAATAATCAATTGGTAATCTCAATGCCCCAATTAAAAGCTAGAAATACGAGATTTGATTTAAAAAGTAAGATTTGGCAGCACATATACTAAAATTGGAACGATACGGAGAAGATTAGCACAGTCCCTGTGAAAGGATGACATGCAAATTCATGAAGCATTCCGTATTTTTATGTAATGAGCACTGGGTATTATATAAGACTGAAGAATCACAGACTTCTACCTCTGAAAACAATAATACATTATATGTCAATTATTTGAATTTAAATAAAAATGAATAAATAAATACTAAAAAATAAAAAAGTATGATTTGATTATTTGCTGCCTCCAAGAAAACACTTCAAATATAAATACACAAACAGCTTTGAAGGATAGAGAAATATATATCATTGTAACACTAATAAAAAGAAAGTTTTAGGGGTCCCTGGGTGGATTAGTCAGTTAAGCGTCTGCCTTTGGCTCAGGTCATGATCACAGGGTCCTGAGATTGAGCCCCCCCTATTAGGCTCCCTGGTCCCCCTCCTTGTGCTCTCTCTCTCTGTCAAATAAATAAATAACTCTAAAAAAAGAAAACTTTAGTGGCAATATTAATATCAGACAAAGTAGATTTCGGAACAAAGAATATTTCCATGGTTAAAGAACACCGTTTCACAATGATAAAGGATCACTTTATCAAGAGTACATAAAAATCTAAAATATTTATGCACCTAATAACAGAGTTTCAAAATACATGAAACAAAACTGATAGAATGTCAAGAAGAGCTAGATAAATCCACCAATACAGTAAAAGATTTCAGTGTCCCTCTCAATAATTGATAGAACAAGTAGACAGAAAATCGCTAAAAATAGAAAAAAGCCTAACAACAATGCTAACCAAAGTGACCAACTTGACTTAGATAGAACATGCCACCCAAAGACAATTTTTGTCAAGGGCACATGGAACATTTATGAAGGTGAGCATATGTTGGGCCATCAAACAGTTCTCTCAATAAATTTAAAGTGTTCAGACCTACAAAGCATCTTGTCTGACTACAATGGAATTAAGTTAGAAATTAATAATAAGAAAATCTCTGGAAAATTCCCAAATATTTGGAAATTAAATAGTCGACTTCTAAAAAAACTCATGAGTCAAAGAAGGAATAAAAAGAGAAATCAAAAAAGTATTTTGAACCAGATAAAAATTAAAATACAACTTTTGTGGGATGTCTCTAGACAATATTTAAAGAAAAATTACTAGAAAAGCAGAAAGGTCTCATATCAATGACCTCAGTGTTGACCTTAAGAAACTGGAAAAAGATTACCTGCTTCAGCAGCACATGTACTAAAATTGGAACAATACAGAGAAGATTAGCATGGCCCCTGTACAGGGATGGCACACAAATTCATGAACTGTTCCATATTTTTAGAGTATGATGCTAAGCAAAATAAGTCAGTCAGAGAAAGACAAATACCACGTGATTTCAGCCACATGTTACCAGAAGGGAGGTGAGTGAGAAGATGGATGAAATAGGAGATGGGGATTAAGGAGGGCACTTGTGATGAGCACTGGGTGTCATGTGGAAGTGTTGAAACATTAAATTTTACACCTGAAACTAATATTACATTGTATGCTAACTAACTGGAATTTAAATTAAAACTTGGGGGAAAAAAGAAACTAAAAAAAAATTGGGGAAACTAAAAATAAAAAAGAAAGTTTAGAGCAGAAATCAATGGGCTAGACAGGATAAAAACAATAGAAAAAATTGTAAAATCATGAATTGGTTCTTGGAGAAAATCAATAACATGATAGAACTCTTGCCAGACTAATCAGCAGAGAGAAAGAGAGAATGAACACAATTTACCAACATTAGGAATAAGAGATGACATCACTATGGATTCTATGGATGTAAAAAGAATAAAAATGGTGTGCTATAAATCACTTTATGTCAATTAATTTGATAACAGATGAAATGGACAAATTCTTTGAAAGACACACGCTATCAAAGCTCTCTCAAGAAAAAATAAGATAATCTGAATAGTTTTAAAAATTAGATATGTAGGGGCACCTGGGTGGCTCAGTCGATTAAACATCTGCCTTTGGCTCTGTTCATGATCCAGGGGGCCTGAGACAGAGCCCCATGTCAGGCTCCCTGCTCAGTGGGGAGTCTGCTTTTCCTTCTCCCTCTGCCTCTCCCCCCCCACTTGTGCTCTCTCTCTCAAAAAATACATAAAATCTTAAAAATAAATAAATCTAAACAATAAAAACTAAATATGTACTGGGGTGTGGCTCAGTTGGTTGACCATCCGATTCTTGATTTCAGCTCAGGTCATGATCTCAGGGTCATGAGATGGAGTCCTATGTTGGGCTCCCTGCTCAGTGTGGAGTCTACTTAAGATTCTCTCGCTTGGCATCTGCCCCTTCCTCTATTCTCTCTCCTTCTCTCTCTCTCTCAAAACAAACAAACAAACAAATAAATAAGTAATTAAAAACCTTCTCACAAAGAATTCCTCAGGCCTTGATGGCTTCACTGCAGAATTCCAATATGTTACGAAGAAATAACATCAATTCTTCACAAACTCTTCTGTAAAATAGTTGACAAAAACAAGCACATGAAAAGATGCTCAACTTCATCAGTCATTAAGGAAGGGCAAATTAAAACTGCAATGAGATACTACTACATACTCATTTGAATGGCTCAAATTTAAAAGATAAACCATACCAAGCATTGGCAAGGATTTGAAGGAACTGCAATATTCATATGCTACTCGTGGGAACGTAAGATGATATAACTGCATTGCAAAACATTTTAGCAGTTTCTTAAAGCATGAAACATACATCTATTATATATGACCCAGCCATTCCATGCTAAGTAATCACCTAAGAGGAAAAAAAAGTATGCGTCCATACAAATACTTGTATAGGTAGTCCACAACAACTTTTTAAAACATAGCCCTCAGCTGTAAATTATCCAAATATCCATCAACTGGTGAGGGAATAAATAAACAAATCATGATGTAGTTATTCAATGTGATACCACTCTGTAATAAAATAAAATGAACTATTGATACACACTGCAACATAAATGGCTCTCAAAATAATTATGCTGAGTAAAGAAGCTGGACTAAAAAAAGAATATATATATTTATGATTCATTTACATAAAATTCTAGAAAATACAATTTAATCTATAATGACAGATAATAAGATCATATGTTTCCCAGGGAAGGGAGGCTAGAGCTCAGAGGGCAATGGGGGAGCTATTCCAACATGACACAAGAGACCTTTGGGGAGTGATGGAGATGTTTATTATTTCAATTGTGGTTATGGTCTCATGCATATTTACATATGTCAAAATTATAAATAACAGTCTTTAAATATCTGTAGTTTGTCATACGTCAATTATACCTCAATAAAGTTGTGAAAAACAGGTAATTGTTTTGGCTGGCTGAGTGGGAAGAGCATGTGACTCTTGATTACAGGGTTATGAGTTCAAGGCCCACTTCAGGCGTGGAGCCTACTTAAAATTTTTTTTTTTAATCTAATAATTGGTTTATTTGCAGTTACTTAGCTTTTCTTAGCACTGGCAGCACACTGGCTTTGCACCCCCTCTTGTTCCTTTTCAAAATGTCTTCTCCATGTATTATGACATTCTACCAATTTTATTTACTTAAGATTTGTATGTGACTTAAGATTTGTAATGGTATGTTACTTGAGATTTCCCACACACAGTATTAGGTTTTAAAATGTGGCAAGTGTTTAAATGTGAAAACAAAGTTTCAAATATAATTTGTACAATAGAAATATAAGCTCCAAACTGATGTAGTGCAAGGTACCTACATTTGTACCTTGGGTTTGGCAGAAAGCAGAGCTTAAGGTTCCTGAAGCTCATTGCTTGTATTTTATCAGGGATACTATTTCAGAAAGCAGGAGAGGAAGAGAGTGGGGCAGCTGAAGTACAACAAACATAAAATGGTGCTTTTAAGCTCTCTGTTGTTAAGTGCAACAGAATGCTAGATTTGTGGCACTTGACCCCCCCAAAAATATCACTATAAAAAAGCACTCAAGGACTCCACTGGGGACAGTGTGTAGATAAAGAGGAAGAGATTTATCTACCGGTTCTTGGATCTCATTGGTCAAAGGTTTACTCCACAGAATGTTAACCATCCTACACTTCTGGTTTGTGCAGGCCAGGGTGAAGGTATGGGCCAGAGTACCAAGGAGAGAAGCAGGAGGTTTAGTTGGGAGAGGAGGCACCCTGATTGGGACCAGAGGAAGAAAGGCCTCATCAAACTTCCTGTCACCACAACAGCTGAAAAGAAAACAAAACGAAATAAATGAGAGCAAGAAGATCTGAAATAGGCATCAGAAATGTGTAACACATCTATGTTCTATGCTTATGCGGAACTGGGGTGTGTCTAAACTGGTTTTTTGTTCTATGTCCTAGGTGATACACGTAACCTACAGTTCATCCTATTTGACGTAATGTGACCCACTGCTTAGTTTCACAGGAATATGCTTTTTAATCAGTCTTGCAGCACTCAGCCCTGCTCTACACTAATTTTACCCTGAGAACTTTTATTTTTATTTTTGGCTTAAACAACAGATATTTATTTTTTCACTTTCAGCGGCTACAAGTTCGGGACCCAGATGCCATTAGTTCAAACACTTTGATCAGCCACTGACTTCTGGGCTTTACCGCCTCCCAGCTGAAATGTGACACCTGGCATCAACCTTGGAATCAGTACTTTTTTAAAGTTTCCAGGTGATTCAAATGCATAGCCATGGTAGAGAACCACCAAATCACTTCAGTCTCCCAGCTGTCCCTTCTATGTTCCATGCTGGTTACCAACTCTGACTAGTTTTCGTGTCTTCGCTACATAAAGAAATGCTCTCTTCATTTCTAAATACTATCCACTATCTGAAGTACATTCTAAGTCTTACCTTACCTAGCTATCTTTTCCTAACCAGTTTATCCTTTGGGATTTTTCCCTTCTTTCTGCATCATCTTTATTAAGCATCCTCCACACCTCTCTTAGCAATCTATAGTGAAATCTTTTTTTTTTAAATGTCTTTCCAGGGGCACCTGGTGGCTCAGTTGGTTAAACCTCTGGCTTCGGTTTAAGGTCACAATCCCAGGGTCCTGGGATCAAGCCCCATGTCAGGGTCCCCACTCAGCGAGGAGTCTGCTTCTCCCTCTCCCTCTGCTTCTCCCCCCGCCACTTGTGCTCTCTCTCTTGCTTGATCTCTCTCTCAAATAAAGAAATAAAATCTTTTAAAAAATTCCTTTCCATACTTAATTACTTTTCTCTTCCAACTGACCCATGAGCTCCTAGGTTTTAATTTACACATGTTCTTCATGTAAAGGGATTCTTCCCCTGAGATTTCTGTTTGTTCTGTTTATTTTGAAAAAGGTCAGCATGGCAAACAGATTTTAGGGTGACTCCAAAAATCCTCTGTCTTCTTGTGTTTATGTCCTTATATAATCTTCTCCCTTGGAATGTGTGTGAAATCTGTGACTTGCTTCTGATCAGTAAATTATGGCAAAGGTGAGGGATGTCATCCCAATGATTATGTTACAATATACAAGATTCTATCTTCCTAGCGGTCTCTTTCTCACAGGCTCTGAGGAAGCAAGCTTCCGTGAATCTTACAGCCCCAAGGAAATGAATTCTTCCAGGAACCCGAGGGAGCTTGGAGTCAAATTCTTCTGCACTCAGCCCTCTGACTTCTGGCTGATCCTTTGATTCCAACCTCATGAGACCCTGAACAGAGGCCCAAACTAAATAATACTATAACTTCTGACCTACAGAAGCTGAGATAACCAATGAATCTTGTATTAAGCTGCTAATTTCATGGTAATTCATTATACAGTGATAGAAAACTAACATATTTTGGTACAAGTAGTAGGATGTTGCTTTAACAAATGCCTAGAAATGTGGGAATGGCTTTGCATCTTAGCAGTAGATAGACTCTGGAAGAATCTGAAGGAACATTCTAGAGAAAGCCAAAATTGCCTCAAGCAGTAGAAGTCTGGACTTGGAATATTCTATCGGTGAGGGTTCTGATGAAGGAATATGTTAATGGGATGGAAGAAAGGAGAATCCTTGTTATGTAGGAACAGAAGGCTCAGAAAAAGGATCTCCTGCTGTTATGGGCAAAACACAACTTAGAAGCCATTGAACTCCGTTATTGAGCTAAGGAGATTCACCAGTGAAGTACTAACAGTGTTGCCTAGTTTATACTTCTTGCTTGGAGTGAAATGTGAGAGGAGAGAAACAAATTGAGAGAAGGAAAAAAAAAGGAAAGAGGATCGATGATTTTGGAAATGCAGTCTTTTCAGATGGCAAAGAAATGCTAAAATTAAGACAGCTCGGTCTAGACAAAGACTGTCTAGGAAGAGTGTAACCCTATAAGTTTTTGCTAAAATGTCAGAAAGGTCAAGAAGTCAGAAAAGTTAGAGTGTTTGGTCATACAAGGGACCCTTTCAAGAGATTGTGTTTCACAGATCCTCTCAATCAAACCACAGGCTTTCTAGAAAGCCTCTCTGCCCTCCCAACAAGAGGTCTGAATAGAGAAGGGATTGTTTGGGGAAAAAAACAAAAAAATATGTGGGTGTGGTTTTCGTCTAATGGAGCAAACCCCTCTGAAATCCACGGAACACCCACAAAGTTTCTGAGAAAATTATTTCATAATAAACACTGCCAGCTTGAACTGAAAAGGACAAGGAGAGTACAAAATGGAGAGGCAGCTGGATCCCCAAAAGTACACTGGCAGGAAGCAGGCTGATAAAACCACCAAGTGGCAAACACAGGCTACCTCTTGTGAGAACAGAAGGATGATTAACACAGAACCAAGAGCAGAGGGTGGAGTTAAGAGCCAGGAAGAATGATTTCCACCCTGAAATTTAATCAAGTAACTCGCACTATTTGCCTGCTTGGATTTCAGAATGGCCGTGGACTGTTGACTCCTTTTCCTCTCCATTCTGTCCCTTTTCAAACTGGAATGTCTGCCGCCATTGTGCTGTGTTCGTCTCGCCATTGTATGTTGGGTATGTGGGGAGTGGATAACGTGCCTCTTTAGTTTCACAGGGCCTTCAGCGGGAAAGCAATTGTAGCCTCAGAGCTGTGCATCTGTGACACCCAGAAGTCTCCTCCATACCTGGACCTGATTTAGATTATGAAATTTTGGACTTTGAGCTGACACTCTAATGCCATGCAACTCTTGGGAACCTTTGGACAAGGGTAAATGTATTACCCATGTGAGAGAGACATGAATAATCATGGCAGCCAGAGGACAGACTCTAGAAGACTTTCTTGGTACATGGCTCTTATGATCCCCACCTCCTTCTGTTCACACCCTTATATATCCCCTCTCCTCCCCTTGAGTGTGGGTGACACCTGTGACTTACTTCTAACCCGCAGAATATGTCAAGGTGATGGATGGTCACTCCCATGTCTGTGTTCTGTTACATAAGATTCCATTTAGCTAGAGGTTTCTCTCTCAGTGGATGGCTTTGAAGAAGCAAGCTTCCATGAATCCTACAGCCACAAGGAAATGAATTCTGCCAATGTGAGGCCACTCGGTAGCAAATCCTTCTCCAGTCAAGCCTCAGATGGGAACCCAGTCCCGCCCAACACTTTCATTACAACTTTGTGAGCTACTAAAGCAGAGGACCAGTTAAATCATGCCCAGACTTGTGACCCACAGACACTAAGATAATGAATGTGTGTTGTTGTAAGCTAGTCAATTTGTGGTCATTTGTCATGCAGAGACAGAATGCATACGGTCAGACTTTCCACTGCTGTAGTTCAGTCACCATTCCTACTCAGGTAAGCCACAAGGAAAAGATGAGATCATACCTGCCTTCCATTTTTAAACATTTATTTCAGTCTCTTCATTATTCACACTCTGCAGGTTTGGACACAGGGAGTGGAAGCCATACTTCCTGACCGTTAGGGTGGTGGTTCTCAAATGTTAACATGCACTGAAATCACTTAGAGGGCTTATTAAAACACAGTGCTGGGTCCCACCCCTGGAGTTTCTGATTCAATAGGACTTGAGTGGGGCTCAAGTCTCTGCATGTCTAGTAAGTTCCCAGTGATATTGATGCTGTGGGTCCACGGCCAATACTTTAAGAATAACTTCTACTGACTGTCTCTACTATGGTTCTTTCTGTGGCCACCATGATATACATTTTTTGCAGTTTGCTCTGACCCCTTTTCTCGTGATGATTGATATTGTAAGCTGCTGGAAATTCCAAATTCAGGCTGGCAGTTGCTATGGCAACACACAGGGTTGCCCTGCGCTTGAGGCCCTGAGTGAGGATGGCCCCAGATGAATCACTGACATAAGTGACTTATAAGTGGCATGGATGTTTCTCTCAAGTTGTCTGCTTCCTTCTGTAACCCTATTACCGTTTTTTTTTTTTTCTCTTTCCTGGGAATGTGTTTTTTTGAGTCGCAAGGTTCTTCTAAGATAATAATAACAAAATCCGAGGTTTATGGGGTTCTCCACATTTATGGAACAATATCTTTTCAGCACAAAACCAAATTTCATTAGCCTAGCAACCCTATGAGGCATGCTGCGTAGGCCATATTGTTTCCATTAACAGATAATGAGTAGAGGGCTCAAAGGCACTCAGACAAAATCCAAAGTCACACGAGGCAGAAAGTGACAGGGGTAAGTCTGGAACCCAGAACTCTTGATTTCCCCTCTAGCACGGGGGTTGCTGGCAGGAGACAGATGGTCCAGTCAGAAGGATAAGTGGAGAGAGCTTACCAGAAAGAAGTAACAAGCGATAGTCAACTACCCCGGGATAAGAAGAGGCTCAAAAGGGCAGAGTGGTTAAGTGATCTGAAGAGAGAGCTGGAAGGACACCTGCATGACTCAGTTAAGTGTCTGCCTTTGGCTCAGGTTATGATCTGGGGATCCTGGGATTGAATCCTGCATCAGACTCCCTGTTCAGTGGGGTGTCTGCTTCTCCCTCTGCCTGTTCTACCTGCTGCTCCCCCTGCTTGTGCTCGCTCGCTCTCATTTTCTCTGACAAAAAAAAAAAAAAGAAAAAGAATTAAAGAAAAAGAGAGAACAAGAGTAACCGCTGTAGCTATGGGAGGGAGTCCAATAGGAACTGTGGCCTTCAGTGGCCAAATGGCAGGCACCACCAATGCAGGTATCTGCAGGAAGGGGGTTGGGACAATGAACAACCAGCTTCTCTCCCCAGAATACAAGAGAGGCTTAGGATGAGGCAGAGACATTCCGCCTTGTGGCTGTCCAATCGGGAGGCCGCTACAGGTTTCTGAACAGGGAGTGATACCTGAAAATGGGGTGTGGAGAGAACTGGCCTACCGGTGTGTTACAGGGCAGATGGGAGGGAAGAGAAGTTGGAGGAATGGAGTTCAAAGGATGGTGTAGGACTTAGAACATCTTCCATTTCTGTCCACACTGACATGGCCCTGACCAGAGCAGGCAAGGAAAGACACATGAGAGTTGTACACGGGTGTGTCCCTCTTCCATCCCTAGGACATGTTTGTTTAAAAGAATTATCCTGGGTGCCTGGATGGCTCATCGGTTAAGCATCTGTCCTCAGCTCAGGCCATGATCCCAGAGTCCTAGGATCGAGTCTTGAGTCATGCTCTTTGCTCAACGGGGAGTCTGCTTCTCCCTCTTCCTCTGCTACTTCCCCTGCTTTTTCACTTGCTATCTCTCTCTCTCCCTCCCTCTCTTTCTGTGTGCGTATGTGTGTTGCTCTCTCTGAAAAATAAATAAAATCCTAAAAAAATAAAATTTAAAAATTAAAGAATTATCCTAATATACTTGGACACTCAATATTGAGTTTGAAGACCTTTTCAGGCTTTACGTGGGGTATGACTGGCCTTTTGTTCTTGGCTTGGATTCCTAAAAAGCAAACTCTGAGAGATAAGGATTTGAGTCTCAGTAGTTTATTCCAGAGGTCCAAGGGAACACCAGCATGGAAATAGAGAAGTGAGATAGAAAAACCAAGAAAGGGGTATTATCAATCCAGCCATCCCAGTGAGGGACTGGCACTAAATTTCGTGGATAAATTCTGGCAACCACCTCTCAGAAACATCCCACTTGAGAGAAAAAGGACTTGGCACATTTGTACACCAGCTCTGACCATCATTGGTGGAAGGCCATTCTTGGGGAGTGTTAATCCCCGACACTTCTAGCCTGACACATGGCCAGGCAGAGTGGCCAACAGTGGTTTGGGACATGGCCTCCTGACCCCAAGTTGGAGACATTGGCAGTTGGAAGCCATTTTGAGTGGAATGAACTGGGTGTGGTCAGGGCCTTGATACCTCCTGCTACCTTGTCATTAGTTCTAGTCGATCACACACAAAATCAAGCCAGCACAGTTGCTTTGAAGGTTACAGCATTGTTGGACAAATACCAGATCGGGCAGTGGAATTGGTAATTAAAGGTAAGAGGTACATTCTGATGCTTTTTTAAGGTTCTAGGGGAGGAGTGGGGTGGGGAAGACATATTGTCAAATCTGTGGGGACATCTAGTGCAGCTAACATAGCAGCTGGAAGTTCACCAAGGCTGTGTACCCAGGACTCCGAACTTGTCAATCCAAAAGCAAAAAAGGGAGGCAGTAGGCAAAGGAAGTAGCCAGACAGCACTCCCCCTGCTTTGCATAGTGTGTCCCTTTGTCTGCCTGACCTGGCTGCAAAACCACCCCCATAGAGCTTACTCTGCTGAAAAACAAAAGCTTCAAAGCCGTGTCAGTTTCCATCAAGTTTCAGAATGGCCCAGCCCCTTGTCCCATAACTTACACCTCACTGAGTTTGTATCTCTGGATTCAGTCAGGACATCTGCCCTGCTCTATATCAGAGCACTCAGCAGGATCTTGAATCCACACAGACACAAGTTTTTGTTTTTGTTTTTGTTTTTTTAAATGAGGCAGAGGGAAACAGTTTCTGTACCACACTGTGCTGAATTATTTACTCCCAGCCTGGGATTCAGAGAGCTAGCTCTTCCTCAGCCTTGAATTTCACTGCAATACAAAGAAAGAAAATAAGTAAATAAGGAGAGAGAGGAAATCAATCCCTTGGAGACCTCCTGGCATCTGAAGTATCTTTTGAAATGGAGCCTGATGCTGAAATGATTATGTCATTCCAGAGTGCAATGCTAATATCCTTGCAACTATGGCTAAATTCTGGAGCAAAGCACAATTTTGAAGCAATAAATTTGTGGCTGTGTGTTTAAGCAGAAAAAAATGCACCTAGAATTTGCATGCATTTATTTAATTAGGCATCTTAAAATTTAGAAATCGACTCCAAAATAATGCCTTTAGGCATTGCAGGCAAAAAAGTAAGTGCCAGTAATGGAAATGACGGTGTCTCCATTTCCTCTGAGATCAGGGTGAGGAAAAGGTATACGGTGCACATGGGGAGGTATTTAATATGTCCATAAAAGAAAAACAATCATCTGCCTCTTTCCAGGATAAATGTCATGGACAGGGGATGAGGAACATTCCCAATATATTCCAAAGGAGTCTCTTGCCACATGGTTACATAAATACAAGGTAACTTTATTTTTTTTCTCCTACTACTCCTTTACATTTATTCAGAAGGAGAATTCTATCCCAGCCCCTAGACAAAATCCTGGGAAGCTCCATTTCTTTTCTGGAGTGCTTGGGTAATAAAAATTCTTATGGTCATTTTCAGTCTAAAACACATTCTCTTTTTGGTAATTATCAGGAACCGAAATTTCCAGGTTTATGTGATGATCAAAATTTTGAACATGACCCGAGGCTGGTAGGAAGCCTGGAACAGGGGCTTGGGTCGGGGAGAGGCATGGTCAGCTTTTGATCTGGAGAAAAAAAAAAAGTGCTTCTTTGTTTTTCTTCCCCCAGCTGTTCATCTGGTTCTTCATGCCTCCTGCTACCCTCGCCCCCAGGGTGTGAGGTGGGAGAAGTATGCAGCTGGGTGCAGGGGGAGAGACAGGCCTTTCATAACTGAAATGTCTCCCCACCGCACACAAAATGCTGGGGCTTTGTCACCTGCAGTCCTCTTGCCCCAGGTGATGGACTCTCTCCTGTCTCATCTCTTTGCTGTTTTCTTAGTCGCTGGCTGTCCCCTTGGCTTTATTGTCAGCTTTATTCTCCAAAGATTTTTTTTTTCACTGTTTTAAGTGGGCCCTGCTGGATAGTTCCTATATTGATCCTACTGCTGCTTGTTTCTCTCTCTCAAACACACACACACACACACACACACACACACACACACACACGTCCAAATCTCTTTCACAGGAAACACTTATGCATCCTTCTCTCCAGCAGATTCCAGAACTATTTTCATTGGTCCACCCAGTGCAGCCACCCACTAGAACTCTTAGTCCATCCATTCCAGGTATGAACTAGACATTTATCTACTGAGTCTCCCCTCAAAAGATGGGCAACACATATCACCCCACCAAATGGTTTTGCTGAAGCCCCTCTCTCATGATTGGAGGTAAAGAGAGAAATATTTCCCAGTCTTCTCAACAGAGCTTTCTCAAGTAAATCACATCTAAAAAAACTTCTCCTAAACTCTAACCCTCAACTCTTTTCCCCCATGTTGTGAGTAACAAAACTCATAATTTGGGGGTTTTGCCATTTCTTTCTGCAAATCCTATAGGAAAGTTTATCTCAAGTCCCTTTGGTATCTGGTATCTATTAGTGTCTCAGCAGAAATTTCTATTTTAACATCCAATTACAAAGTAAAAAGTGTGAGGAGGCTATTTTTTCCCCTCAGCCAGAACTTGGAAGTGCCCACAGACTCAGCAGTAAGGAACCCTTGTCTGGTATTTTGGAATTTGCCGAGGACTTCAGAATCACTTTTTCCTGAAAGCTAGCAGGTCAAAAGCATTTATTGGGAAGGCACTGCGTGCCCTTAAAATAGCTATGATGTGTAAAATGTCATTTCTCCCCCACCCCCAGAAGAAGAACTAGAGATACAGAAACAGGAAGTGGCTTTCCTGGAGACAGTAATGAGTTGCTAGAACTTGAGAAAGAACTCTATTATTGTGTGATCAACCAACGGACCAAGCCTGTTAACAAACATATGACAGAATTCAATTTAAGTATTTCTGTCCCACAAGTCCATAGTCTTAGACTGATCTGAAGGATAAGACTGCATGCAATCCAAGATCAGAAGAGTCAAGGAAAGTCTTTTCTGTAAAAGCCTTCAGGAACCAGAGGTAGTACCAAAGCTGGAGGGCAGGAGATCATTGGATTAATCATATGGGTAGACAGAACTTCAGAAAAACGAATGCACCAGGGACAAGAAGAACTTGAAGTGAAAGCAAAGTTCCCCCAACTTGGAGGAGTCTTTCACGCTCCTCACTCAAACACGAATCCCTCTCATGAGGAAGAGCTACACCTTAGAAATGACCGTAACTCATCTCTCTCAACACACCTTGGAAGCTTACTGGGGAGCTCACCTGCCTAGCTTTCTGCTGCCCTACTTATATCCATCTTGACCCAGATAAACCCTCTCATGCCCAAAGTTACACAAACATGCACACACACGCACACACACACTAAATGGCAGAGACTTGCTCCTTCTCATCAAACCTTAATTCTTGCTTTCTTATTATACAGCTAGATCACATTTTCAAGCGTCCTTGAGGTTAGGTGGGGCCACATGACCTAGTCTTTGCCAATAGAATGAATTGTGAACTGCTGTGTGTCACTTTTGTATCTGGCCCAAAGGGACCTCCCACATGCTACCCTCCATGTTGTTTCCCATTCTACCGACTTGATGCAAATTTAGCCCTCAAGCTTGGGAGCTACATGCTGGAGCTGGGTCTAACGTCATGGAAGAAGTCTGGGTCCCTGAATCGCTACTTGGAAGTGACTGGAAGTCCACCCATTTTTTACTTCACATGAGCAGGAAGGAAATGTCTATCACATTTGAAGCATTACAAATGTTGAGATTTGTATGTCACAGCATCTAGGGTTACCTTAAGCAATACAGACACCAAGAAATGTTGCTGGACTGAGGCATATCTCAGCTTGGGTTTCCTCTGAGAAGGTCAGAGTAAATATTGTAAATGTGACTTTGAGATCCTTTAGGGCGGAGTCCATATCCTAGCTATCTTTGTATCCTCCTAAAAACAGTTCTTAAAGGAGTATCACATACAGTAAGAATTCAGTAGCCACTTGTTTAAAATATTCAAATGTTCAAATCTTAAGCAGAAGTATTGGCTGTGAAAATACTGACGAACCCTTATGAGGGCTAAATAAAGGTATATTGAATAAATGAATGAATGAACAAATAAATGGTATAGTTTGGTGAAAATAAGTCCCACCTGAGGAGTGACAGAGAAATTTGCTCATCTGTAAAACAAAGGTGATGATATCTTGCCCTTATTATCAAATCAGAAAATATACTTCCAAGCCTTTAATTGCTAAATGAGTAGGTGACAGACACATGTAAGTTCTCTAATATAATTCGGGTAAGTTACTTTATGTGTCGCTATTTTGGCAGCATGTTGATGACAGGGTTGAAGCTCAAAGAAGGAGAATCAGCTGCAAAGCACTGGGTAGCATCTTGGGAAAAATAAAAGAAGTTGTAGGAGGGTCCTCAAGGCTCCAGAACTCTCAAAATTCTGAGTCTTTTCTGATTTTCAGGCAAAATAATGCCCACCATTTGCCACTGGATGCAAGAGAATGTCTTTGCATCAACCGTGTTGGGCAATCAGGAGCCAGCGTATGCCTTATGTGTCTCCCTAGAGAGTACCTGCCAATTCTTAGGTTCCTGCTTGGCGATCACAGTCAGAAAAGAATTAAACAACACTGCTGTGCCAAATACTATGGAAGTTCATTCAACCGTATTACATGATTGAAATGTCAGAATGTTTAAACACTTTCAGCCACATGAAAATACATTTGGACACGTTTGGAACAAAGCTAGCAGAGAACAACCATGGGAAATATTCCTATAAAATAGAGATGATCTAGTGGTTGAGGGACTGGTTCTGGGTTAACTTTTGGTCACAGAAGCATGGGAGTGGGGAATGGGACAAAGTGGCTGCCTAGTGTGCCAATGGTGATGACAACCACTCACCAGCTAAAGTGGAAAGGTCTGTGCTGGGAATTACAATGGGTAAACTCATGCCTGTAAGAGTATTTCTTGCATTGGCTGGGCAAGTGACCAGCCCCAGAAGTCAAGAAATTTCCTGTGAGTTCAATGTAAGTTCACCCCTCCTATAGTCCCTAGTCCTCCCTCAGAAAGAGGAAACTCACATGCTAGGAAGAGCAAAGTTTCCTTTATGCAGACTTCATCCTCCATTGGTAGAAGTCAAGTAATACTTCCCAGATTCTATGTATTACTGTCGCTCCTCTCAAACTGCACGACACTTACTAGCACAGTCTACTTTGGAACATCATGTCCTATATTCCTGTTCAGGTCAGTCACCAGATGAAATCTGGGGCTCCCAGCCATCCTCTATCCCCTGGCCTCTAGTCTCCTTATGGCTCTAAACATTGTCCTTTCTGTAACCATCTCCCTTCCTTCTGTCCCATTCCTCATAACCCTTTTACTTTATCTTCCCTTTACTTTTTTGCTCTAACTGAAACTTACCTTTCCTCAGACGCCCCTGCTTCACTGACAGCCTCCTCAAATGGTAGCCATTTTCTCTCCCAGACCCTTCATATCACTGGGTCTAGATGTGGGGTAGTGTCTTCCTTCCTCCTCATTATCTCTTTCAGGTCATTCTTCGTCACTTCTCCCTAAAACTACACAACTTGGATGACTTCCATATTGCTAAATCCAGGGGTCCATTTGACATTCACATTTCGCTTGATAGATCAGCAGCCTTTTACTGAATTGATCACCCTTCCCACTAAGACATGGTCTTCATTTGGCTTTCAGGACACCATAATCTCCTGCTTGCTTCCTACCTTACTGGTTGCTTCTTCTCCATCCCCTGCTAATTCCTCCATATCCCACAGACCTCTAAATGAAGCCCCAGGATTTCATTTTTGAATATATTCTCTTTTCTCAGTACACTCACCATCTCGATGATCTCATTCAATCTCCAAGATTTCTCTACCCTCTATATGCTCATGACTCCTTAAGTTATATCTCCATTTCAGGCCTTCACCCAAGCTTCAGATGTATACACCCACGGGCCTGCCTGACATCTCCATCTGGATGTTAATATGCATTTCACATGCACACTGACCAAGCTCTTGGTCTTCTTCTCCAAATCTCCTCCTCTTGAAGTCTCCCTCACACCACTCAAATCAGTTAATGACAATTCTAATCTTCTAGACATTCAGGCCAGAAACCTTGAAGACATCCTTGACTCCTCTCATCCTCACACTATACAGCAAATTCATCAGAAAATCCTGATGGACGTTCTTTCAAAATAGATGCAGAATTTGACCAGTTCTCACCAGCTTTACTACTACAACTCTGCCCCAAGTGATGGCTATATCTCACTTGGATTGCTGCCATAGCTTCCTAACTGGTCTACTTCTGTCCTTGTCTCCTTCATCTTTATTCTAAACACAGCAGCCAAAGTAATCCCTTCAAACATAGGCAGAATATATCATTCTTCTGGTTATAACCCTACTGTGGCTTCCTAGCTCACATTATAAAAGCCAAAGTCCTTAAAATAATATGCAGGGCCTTACATGATTTGGTCAGTCACCCCATCTCTAACCTCATCTCCTACCACTGAAGACCCCAAAGCTTTCTTGCCATTCTCCGACCAACCCAGGCACACTGCAGCCTTGGAGCCTTTGCATTTGCTATTTCTTCTTCATAGAATATTCCTTCTGTAAATATCCATACGGCATACTCCTTCCCTCCTTTGGTCTGTCCAAAAGGCCATAATTACTCCATTTTTAACTCTATCTCCATTCTCTGCTTCACTTTTCTTTTTTTACTTTTGCACTGACTCTATCTATCATACTTGATATTTTTGTTATTTACGTCTCTTCCACTAAATTACAACTTCCATTTGGGTAAGGATTTTGGCCTATTTTATCCACCACTGTATATCTAGAACTTAGAAATATGCTGGTACATAGTAGGTGCTAAATAAATCTTTGTGGAAATAATTGTCTTACAAGAGACCCAGAGCATAGTAGCTGTTTCAAAAGTATTTATTGAATACTGTGTGACTTCTCTTCACTGACCAGAAATCCAATGCAGGACCCTTTCCACCCCCAGAATCTCAGAACCATAACCCATGATCCACACTCAGCATCTATTCTCAAGTGCAACTTCCATTAGCATTACTTTGGGTGTATCACCATCCTTCTCAACCATCAGCTAGTATTCTACCCACACTGATCATGTGGTTTGAATTACAGGGACACTTTGTGCTTCATCATTTCTTCTTTGAGTGTCCATATTTAGAGTCTGAAGTGTTTCAGAAGACTCCACAGTGATCTTGGAGGAATAGGGTTAAGACCACACCAGTGGTCATAATGGACCATTCTTTTTTTTTTAAGTTTTATTTATTTATTTATTTATTTGAGAGAGAGAGAGAGAGAGAGAGAGAACGTGTGCCCACAAGAAGAGGGGAGGGGCAGAGGGAAATGGAGAAGCAGACTCCCCCACTGAGCAGGGAGACTGACTCAGGGCTTGATTCCAGGACCTCGTGATCATGACCTGAATCTAAAGCAGATGCTTAACTGACTGAGCCACCCAGGCGCCCTGGGTCAGACCATTCTTGGATGTCCTCTAAAGGGTCTGTCTAACTGTAAATGAGGCACCACCACCCACCACTCGGCCCCCTGGCCATGATTTAGAGAGTGGCTGGGAGGCAAAATCATGTCTAGAGCTCTAGAGCCTTAGGATTCTTCTGGACCTCCAGAACCTGTTAGGAACAGATTACCATAGTTTTAATACCTTTAACCTTTACTGAGTTCCTACAATGTGGCAGACATGATTCTATGCACTTCATGGGATTAACTCGTTGAAAACTCTCAACAACCTAATGAGGTTGGAACTGTTACTATTTTCATTTTAGATGTGAGAAAATGGAAACATGGAGAGATTAAATGGATCTGGAAGTCACACAGGTTCAAACAGTAACCACTGTTAGGGTACCATGGGAAGTGGCGGTCCAGATGCTATCAAGCTGCAACCAAAGGGTTGTAATTCTGTGACTTCCTTCTCCAGTTGATGAGAGAGAAGGAGCAGGAACTAAGTCTCCTACCCTGACTGTGTGGGAATTCGCTTGTCCTGCTCTATATTCCCCGCTCCCTGACCTCCTCTGCATTGAAATGGTGAGAGAGGGAATGTTCTCAGCCTTTGCTGTCAGACAAGCAAAGATGAGATGCACTTTTCCACCTTTGTGCCAGCTCATACTTTAATGGTTGGAAGTTTCAAATCACATTCCCAAGTTTCTTGGAATTCAAAATTGAGTTATCTGATTCAGTAAAATGTAGCTTTCTCACTTAAAAAGATTTGCCCAAGGGACCTCTCGGATTTCAAATATACTTAAAAGCAACAACTGTGTTGAATAACAGGAGGATAAGGGATTGCATTTCCCCTGGAGAACACACAGGATATTTTAAACAGAGGGGGAAATGTTTGAAGTCCAACTAGCTTTGAGTTTCATCCCACCCACCACATCTGAAAACTATCTAAGTCATTTGATGGAGGCCGACAACAGCTGGGCTCCCTCATTTTCAGGGTTATGTGGCCTACTGCCTTGACATTGAGATGCTAGCTCTACAGGAACATTTTTACCTGTATCTGCTCATCCCTTTTTACTGGACTCAGGAAGATCCCATTTTTTTAAAGCCTGTCTGGAGGAGGGTGGCCTGGGGTTGCTGGGAGCAACTATCCCATCAGCAGAAGGCTAGAGTCCTCGTAGCAACGAATACAGCTCTGGACAAAACAGTAAAGGGGAAATGTACAGATTTATTCACATTTAGCTGCTATTGAAGAAGTCCCAATAAGAGATTAAAATTTATATAATTAGGCTTTGGGAAAATTACTTAACCTAAGGAGGTGTTACTTTCATTCCTATTAAATGGGGGATGATACTAGTTACCTACTGGGGTTGGTGTGAGGGTGAATCAGAAAATCTTTGTAAGGTGCTTGGGACGGTACTGAACATGTTGCAACTATTCAATAGACACAAAGTATTATAATTGTTTTTGTTGTTACTGCCTGTCTCACAAATGTCCATTGCTCTTGACTCTGTTAAAACCTGTTTTCAGATATTTTATTCACCTACGGAATGAATGAAAATAATTACCTTCCTTCTTGAATTCTTGATTCCAGAGCAGCACCTAACATGAAGCTCACAGGACAAAAAAATAAAATAAAATAAAATAAAATAAAATAAAATAAAATAAAATGAAATTGGGGTCGTCCCAAGGAGCATATTTATTCCAGGTCTGTCCAGACCTCCTCAATGAGGCTGCATAGTAAAAAGAGGACTGGCTTTGGGGCCAGACATGCAGGGCAAATATAAGGAAATCCATTAAAATTTGGAACCTTGGACAAGTCATTTCAATATCTTGGACCTCTTTATAATATGAAAAGATTTTGGGCTCTTAGATCAAGAGGCTTTCAAACCTATTTTATGACATGAAACTATTTACTCAAATAAATGATAACAGGGAAATACCATGTATAGATCAAAGTAAACAAGTTTGGGAGGTAAATTTCAGAAGTCCTGCTCCATAGACTTCAGGAGGGTTCTGTGAACCCTTAGGCCACACAGAGTCACACTGTATACTACTTAGTTACATGACCACCAAACTCCCTTCCAGGTCTAATGCCCTAGGCATGCTACCTTCTCTTCTTAAACACCAGGCTAGATTGACATCACACTTTGAACCTGCTCTGTATACATCTACCTTTCACTTTGAGAGACTCCTGCTTGAAAGGCATTCCGTCTTCTCCTTCCTGTAGGATCTACATTGCTAGGCATTTTCTCTTACACTTGGACCATTCTAAATGGCAGACCTCTTTCATTCAATCAGCATAATGTTCAGAATTCTATATTGAAATGGCTCTAGGTGAACATTCATTCCATGGTTCCTAGCAGGCCCCATTCAAACATGTGCATTACCTTCCTGTCCCCAGAAGGCATCTGAACTGAGATCTGAAGATGCCAGATCTTCCGTCATTCAAGGTCTTGCACAGGTTCAGAGTTCTATAGGCACTCTCATCTCCAGCATCTTGTTGTACTTATAATATAGCTGTAATTAACTTTTACCCTTTTCTTTTTTAAAGTTTTTTTAACTAGTTTATCTTATATATATATATATTTTTTCTTTATTCGTTTTCTTTTTTTAATTGTTTCTTTTTTTTTTTTTCTTTCTGAACCTCTTTTTATCCCCTTTCTCCCCCCTCACGATTTGGGAACTCTTCTGATTTGGTTAAAGCACATTTTCCTGGGGTTGTTGTCACCCTTTTAGTATTTTACTTTCTCCTTCATATATTCTTATCTGGACAAAATGACAAGGCAGAAAAACTCACCACAAAAAAAAGAACAAGAGGCAGTACCAAAGGCTAGGGACCTAATCAATACAGACATTGGTAATATGTCAGATCTAGAGTTCAGAATGACGATTCTCAAGGTTCTAGCCGGGCTCAAAAAAGGCATGGAAGATATTAGAGAAACCCTCTCAGGAGATATAAAAGCCCTTTCTGGAGAAATAAGAGAACTAAAATCTAACCAAGTTGAAATCAAAAAAGCTATTAATGAGGGGAAATAAAAAATGGAGGCTCTCACTGCTAGGATAAATGAGGCAGAAGAAAGAATTAGCGATATAGAAGACCAAATGACAAAGAATAAAGAAGCTGAGCAAAAGAGGGACAAACAGCTACTGGGCCACGAGGGGAGAATTCGAGAGATAAGTGACACCATAAGACGAAACAACATTAGAATAATTGGGATTCCAGAAGAAGAAGAAAGAGAGAGGGGAGCAGAAGGTATATTGGAGAGAATTATTGGAGAGAATTTCCCCAATATGGCAAAGGGAACAAGCATCAAAATCCAGGAGGTTCAGAGAACCCCCCTCAAAATCAATAAGAAGAGGTCCACACCCCATCACCTAATAGTAAAATTTACAAGTCTTAGTGACAAAGAGAAAATCCTGAAAGCAGCCCAGGAAAAGAAGTCTGTAATATACAATGGTAAAAATATTAGATTGGCAGCAGACTTATCCACAGAGACCTGGCAGGCCAAAAGAGCTGGCATGATATATTCAGAGCACTAAATGAGAAAAACATGCAGCCAAGAATACTATATCCAGCTAGGCTATCATTGAAAATAGAAGGAGAGATTAAAAGCTTCCAGGACAAACAAAAACTGAAAGAATTTGCAAACACCAAACCAGCTCTACAGGAAATATTGAAAGGGGTCCTCTAAGCAAAGAGAGACCCTAAAAGTAGTAGATCAGAAAGGAACAGAGACAATATACAATAACAGTCACCTTACAGGCAATACAATGGCACTAAATTCATACCTCTCAATAGTTACCCTGAATGTTAATGGGCTAAATGCCCCAATCAAAAGACACAGGGTATCAGAATGGATAAAAAACAAAACCCATCTATATGTTGCCTACAAGAAACTCATTTTAAACCCGAAGACACCTCCAGATTTAAAGTGAGGGGGTGGAAAAGAATTTACCATGCTAATGGACATCAGAAGAAAGCAGGGATGGCAATCCTTATATCAGATCCATTAGATTTTAAGCCAAAGACTATAATAAGAGATGAGGAAGGACACTATATCATAGTCAAAGGATCTGTCCAACAAGAAAATCTAACAATTTTAAATATCTATGCCCCTAACATGGGAGCAGCCAACTATATAAACCAATTACTAACAAAATCAAAGAAACACATCAAAAATAATACAATAATAGTAGGGGACTTTAACACTCTCCTCACTGAAATGGACATATCATCCAAGCAAAAGATCAACAAGGAAATAAAGGCCTTAAATGACACACTGGACCAGATGGACATCACAGATATATTCAGAACATTTCATCCCAAAGCAACAGAATACACATTCTTCTCTAGTGCACATGGAACATTCTCCAGAATAGATCACATCCTCGGTCCTAAATCAGGTCTCAACCGGTATCAAAAGACTGGGATCATTCCCTGCATATTTTCAGACCACAATGCTCTGAAGCTAGAACTCAATCACAAGAGGAAATTTGGAAAGAACCCAAATACATGGAGACTAAACAGCATCCTTCTAAAGAATGAATGGGTCAACCAGGAAGTTGAAGAAGAATTGAAAAAATTCATAGAAACAAATGATAATGAAAACACAACGGTTCAAAATCTGTGGGACACAACAAAGGCAGTCCTGAGAGGAAAATATCTAGCGGTACAAGCCTTTCTCAAGAAACAAGAAAGGTCTCAGGTACACAACCTAACCCTACACCTAAAGAAGCTGGAGAAAGAACAAGAAAGAAACCCTAAACCCAGCAGGAGAAGAGAAATCATAAAGATCAGAGCAGAAATCAACGAAATAGAAACCAAAAAAACAATAGAACAAATCAATGAAACTAGGAGCTGGTTCTTTGAAAGAATTAATAAGATTGATAAACCCCTGGCCAGACTTATCAAAAAGAAAAAAGAAAGGACCCAAATAAATAAAATCATGAAGGAAAGAGGAGAGATCACAACTAACACCAAAGAAATACAGACAACTATAAGAACATACTATGAGCAACTCTACGGCAACAAATTTGACAATCTGGAAGAAATGGATGCATTCCTAGAGATATATAAACTACCACAACTGAACCAGGAAGAAATAGAAAGCCTGAACAGACCCATAACCAGTAAGGAGATTGAAACGGTCATCAAAAATCTCCAAACAAACAAAAGCCCAGGGCCAGACGGCTTCCCCGGGGGAATTCTACCAAATATTTAAAGAAGAACTAATTCCTATTATCCTGAAACTGTTCCAAAGAATAGAAATGGAAGGAAAACTTCCAAACTCATTTTATGAGGCCAGCATCACCTTGATCCCCAAACCAGACAAGGATCCCAACAAAAAAGAGAACTACAGACCAATATCCTTGATGAACACAGATGCAAAAATTCTCACCAAAATACTAGCCAATAGGATTCAACAGTACATTAAAAAGATTATTCACCACGACCAAGTGGGATTTATTCCAGGGCTGCAAGGTTGGTTCAACATCCGCAAATCAATCAATGTGATACAACACATTAATAAAAGAAAGAACAAGAACCATATGATACTCTCAATAGATGCTGAAAAAGCATTTGACAAAGTACAGCATCCCTTCCTGATCAAAACTCTTCAAAGTGTAGGGATAGAGGGCACATACCTCAATATTATCAAAGCCATCTATGAAAAACCCACCACAAATATCATTCTCAATGGAGAAAAACTGAAAGCTTTTCTGCCAAGGTCAGGAACACGGCAGGGATGTCCGTTATCACCACTGCTATTCAACATAGTACTAGAAGTCCTAGCCTTAGCAATTGGACAACAAAAGGAAATTAAAGGCATCCAAATTGGCAAAGAAGTCAAACTATCACTTTTCGCAGATGATATGATACTATATGTGGAAAACCCAAAAGACTCCACTCCAAAACGGCTAGAACTTGTACAGGAATTCAGTGAAGTGTCAGGAATAAAATCAATGCACAGAAATCAGTTGCATTTCTCTACACCAACAACAAGACAGAAGAGAGAAATTAAGGAGTCCATCTCATTTACAATTGCACCCAAAACTATAAGATACCTAGGAATAAACCTAACCAAAGAGGCTAAGAATCTATGCACAGAAAACTATAAAGTACTCATGAAAGAAATTGAGGAAGACACAAAGAAATGGAAAAATGTTTCATGCTCCTGGATTGGAAGAATAAATATTGTGAAAATGCCTATACTACCTAAAGCAATCTACACATTTAATGCAATTCCTATCAAAGTACCATCCATTTTTTCAAAATAAATGGAACAAATAATCCTAAAATTTATATGGAACCAGAAAAGACCGCGAATAGCCAAAGGAATATTGAAAAAGAAAGCCAAAGTTGGTGGCATCACAATTCTGGACTTCAAGTTCTATTACAAAGCTGTCATCATCAAGACAGCATGGTACTGGCACAAAAACAGACACATCGATCAATGGAACAGAATAGAGAGCCCAGAAATAGACCCTCAACTCTATGGTCAACTAATCTTCGACAAAGCAGGAAAGAATGTCCAATGGAAAAAAGACAGCCTCTTCAATAAATGGTGTTGGGAAAATTGGATAGCCACATGCAGAAAAATGAAATTGGATCATTTCCTTACACCATACATGAAAATAGACTCAAAATGGATGAAGGACCTCAATGTGAGAAAGGAATCCATCAAAATCCTTGAGGAGAACACAGACAGCAACCTCTTTGACCTCAGCCGCAGCAACATCTTCCTAGGAACATCGCCAAAGGCAAGGGAAGCAAGGGCAAAAATGAACTCTTGGGATTTTATCAAGATCAAAAGCTTTTGCACAACAAAGGAAACAGTTAACAAATCCAAAAGACAACTGACAGAATGGGAGAAGATATTTGCAAACGACATATCAGATAAAGGGCTAGTGTCCAGAATCTATAAAGAACTTAGCAAACTCAACACCCAAAGAACAAATAATCCAATCAAGAAATGGGCAGAAGACATGAACAGACATTTCTGCAAAGAAGACATCCAGATGGCCAACAGACACATGAAAATGTGCTCCACATCACTCGGCATCAGGGAAATACAAATCAAAACCACAATGAGATACCACCTCACACCAGTCAGAATGGCTAAAATTAACAAGTCAGGAAATGACAGATGCTGGTGAGGATGCAGAGAAAGGGGAACCTCCTACACTGTTGGTGGGAATGCAAGCTGGTGCAACCACTCTGGAAAACAGCATGGAGGTTCCTCAAAATGTTGAAAATAGAACTACCCTATGACCCAGCAATTGTACTACTGGTTATTTACCCTAAAGATACAAACGTAGTGATCCGAAGGGGCACGTGCACCCGAATGTTTATAGCAGCAATGTCTACAATAACCAAACTATGGAAAGAACCTAGATGTCCATCAACAGATGAATGGATAAAGAAGATGTGGTATAGGGGGCATCTGGGTGGCTCAGTGGGTTAAAGCCTCTGCCTTCGGCTCAGGTCATGATCCCAGGGTCCTGGGATCGAGCCCCGCATCAGGCTCCCTGCTTGGCGGGGAGCCTGCTTCCTCCTCTCTCTCTGCCTGCCTCTCTGCCTACTTGTGATCTCTGTCTGTCAAATAAATAAATAAAATATTTAAAACAAAAAAAGATGTGGTATATATACACAATGGAATACTATGCAGCCATCAAAAGAAATGAAATCTTGTCATTTGTGATGACGTGGATGGAATTAGAGGGTATCATGCTTAGCGAAATAAGTCAATCAGAGAAAGACAACTATCATATGATCTCTCTGATATGAGGGAGAGGAGATGCAACATGGTGGGTTAAGGGGGTAGGAGAAGAGTAAATGAAACAAGATGGGATTGGGGGGGAGACAAACCATAAGTGACTCTTAATCTCACAAAACAATCTGAGGGTTGATGGGGGGAGGGGGGTTGGGGGCGTGGTTATGGATATTGGGGAGGGTATGTGCTATGGTGAGTGCTGTGAAGTGTGTAAACCTGGCGATTCACAGACCTGTACCCCTGGGGATAAAAATATATTATATGTTTATAAAAAATAAAATAAAAAAAAGAAAGAAAAAAATAATAATATAGCTGTAAAGATAAAAATAACAAACATAGGAAAAAGTGGAGAATAATTTAGGGTTTAATTTTGGAGAACTAGCTACAAAAAAACAGTTGGTCAAATTTTTCTGGATCTCTTATAACAACTTATAACAAATACACAATCTATTCTTGATTGAGTAGTCAAATATGTGTTCATGGAATAGAATTAATTGGAAAAGATTCTGCCTGATAATTATGATCCATGGTATATTAGGATGACACTAATTTCAATTAAAAAAAAACCCTCAAAATTTCAAAAGTTTAACACAATAGAATTTAATTTCTTACATGCAAGTCCAGTGTGGGAGTATTCTGTATATGGATAACTTAAAAATATTTTATTTCGAAATAATTTTAGGTTTACAGAGGAATTGTAAAGATGCTACAGAGAGCTCTCAGATACCCATCCCCTAGCTCTTCCTAATGTTAACAGCTTATACAATCATGGTGCTGTTATTAAGACTCTGGAATTAACATCAGTGCAACCTTGTTAACGAAGCTGTAGACTTGAATCAGATTTCACTGGTTTCCCCACCAGTATCCTTTCTTTGTCCCAGGGTCTAACCCAGAATACCAGGCTGCATTCACTTGTCATGTCTCTTTGGTTTCCTCTAATCTGTGACAGTTTCTCAGCCTTCCCTTGCCTCCCATGACCTTGGCACTTTTGAAGACAGGTGGTTTGTGGAATGTCTAGCAACTGGGGTTTGTCCGATGTGTTCCCATGATTGGATTGGGGTTATGGATTTTAGAGAAGAACACCTTCTTATCACATCATATTAAGAGATATGTAATACCCACATTACTTATCCCTGATTAGGTTAGCTTCAGTCCTCTTGCTTAAGCCAGTGTCTGCCAGTTTTTCCACCATAAAGTTATGATTTTTTTTCCACACTATACACCATTCCTTGGAAGCAAGTCCCCAAGACCAGCCTGTATTCTATGGGAGGAGAACTAAGTTTGACTTTTTGGAGGAAGGAGGAGCCAGGACTTTGTGGATATGTGGTAAAACCATCACCAAAAATAATAAATATTTAGGGGGAGATACTTTGAGGCCATGCAAATATTCTGTGTCTCCTTAAAGTTTTTCCCATTAATTTTTGCATGCATCAGGGTCTGTCCACAGAAATTGTTACTGTGATGTTCTATTGCTGATTTTCTATTTCTTTCATTCCTTTAACATGTATTCTTTGGAATTGTATTATAACAAGTTTCTCCTTTCTTTTCCACTTATTTTTATTCAATGATTTATATCAGTGTAAAATCATGGATACTTATTTGCTCTCCAGCTTTATAATCCAAAATTAATATTATTTATTTTGTTGTTCAAATTGTTCCAGCTTTGATCACTGGGAACCCTTTCAGGTTGGCTCCTGCATCTTTTTGACATGCTTTTAACTTTTAAAATTTCTTTTCTGTTTACTTTTTTTTATTAATTAATTTATGTTTGAGAACTTCCTTACTTTCTGTTACTACAAGATGCTTTAGGGTGATTTTCTGCTGGAGCTGTAGAATCAGCCAAATTTTGAAATGCTGCATTTTCGTTTTCATTTAAGCCAAAATACTTTTAACCTCCACTGAGACTTCCTTTTTGACCCATAAATTATGTAGAAATGTGTTGTTTAATTTCCAAATATTTGACATTTTCATAAATAGCTTTTCATTATTGATTTCTAGTTTAGTTTTGGCATCGGCCAAGAATATACTTTGTACGATTTCTATTTAAAATGTCATAAGGCTTGTGTTATAGCCCAGAATGTGGTCTATCTTGGTAAACGTAGCATGTGCACTTAGAAAAAAATGTATATTCTGCTGTTGTTCAGCACAGTATATAAATGTCAACTAAGTCAAGTTGGTTAATAGTGTATCATCTATAGGTGTACTGATATTTTGTAAGCAAAATTTCAATCAATATATTCTGATTAGAATTGTGGATTTGTCTATTTATCTTTCAGATCTATCCTTTTTTTATTCCTCACATATTTTGAAGCTTTATTGTTAGGCACACATACCTAAGATTATTTAAAGAATTGACCTCGTGGGGTGCCTGGGTGGCTCAGTCAGTTTGAGCTTTAGCCTTTGGCTCAGGTCATGATTCCAGGGTCCTGGGATTGAGCCCTGCATCAAGCTCCATGCTCAGCAGGAAGCCTGCTTCTCTCTCTACCTCTTCCTGCTGCTCCTCCTGCTTGTGTTCTCTCTCTCTGTGTGTCAAGTAAATAAACAAAATCTTTAAAAAAAGAATTGATCTATTTATCATTATGTAATGTCTTTCTATTTTTAGATCTTATTTATTTATTTGAGAGAGAGACATTGTGATGGGGGGGAGGATGGGGAGCAGAAGGAGAGGGAGAGTGAGAGAGAACCTCAAGCAGACTCTGCACTGAGCATGGAGCCCCATGTGGGGTTTGATCCCACGGCCCTGAGATCTTGATCTGAGCCAAAAGCAAGAGTCAGAGGTTTAACTGACTGTACCACCCAGACACTCCTGTAATGTCCCTCTTTAACCTGTAATATTTCTTGTTCTAAAGTTTACTTTTGCTGTCCTCAACACAGCAACTTTAGTTTTCTTTTGTGTAGTGTTTTCATGGTGTGCATTACTCCATTGGTTTACTTTTAATCTACCTATGTCTTTATATTTAACATGGATTTCTTATAGACAGTACATAGTTGAGTCCTAAGTTTTTTTAATCCAATATAAAAATCTCTGTCTTTTAGCTGATGTGTTAGACCATTCACACTAAATGGAATTATACATGGTTGGATTAAAATCTACCATCCTGTTAGCTGTCTTCTATTTGCTCCATTTGTTCTTTTTTATTTCCTCATTTCTGCTTTCTCTAGGTGTAATTTAACATTCTTATGAGCATTTTATCTCTTCTATTGAATTATTATACCTCTTTAAAAATATGTTTATTGGTTTATAATTGGAGTCTACTTTCAAAGACTCTTACACTGCTTCACATGTAATGTCAGAACCATATAACAGTATATTTCTAATTCATCCTCCTATCCCTTGTACTTTTGATACACATACAGAGAAGAAGGCACTGTGAAGAAGGAACAAAGGGATTTCAACATGTTGGTCTTCAAGATTGAAGGGATTCAGCGACAAGCCAAGGAATGTTGGCAGCGACCTGTAGCTGAAGGAGGCAGATTAGATTTGCCTTATAGCCTCAAAAGAAAGTATGCCCTGATTTGATTCTGGCCCATGATTCTGATTTGAGAATTTTGACTTCCAGAACTAAGATGAAATCATTGTTGTTTTATTTTCTTTATTTTTTTAAAGATTTAATTTATTTATTTGACAGAGAGAGACACAGCAAGAAAGGGAACGCAAGCAGGGGGAGTGGGAGAGGAAGAAGCAGGCTTCCAGAGGAGCAAGGAGCCTGATGTGGGGCTCAATTCCAGGACCCTGGAATCATAACCTGAGCCGAAGGCCGATGTTTAATGACCGAGTCACCCAGGTGCCCCTCCTTGTTTTATGCCACCAAGTTTGTGGTAATTTCTTGTGGTTCTGGAAACCAATACACCTAGGTTTTGTTTTCTCCTTGCTTAGTCTTCTCTGAGTTTCTTGGATCTATAATGTGATGTCTGCCACTAATTTTGGAAAATTTTTCAACATTTTGGAAAATTTCATTATTTCTTCAAATATTTCTTCTTCCTTGTTCTCTCTTCCCCTTCTGAAATTTCATTACAAATGTGTTGTATCATTTGGTATTGCCCCATATCTCTTGGATCTTCTGTTTTTCTTCCTGCTCTTTTTTTCTCTCTTTGTATTTCAGTTAGGATAATCACTGCTGATCTATTAACAAGATCACTGATTATACCCTTGGCAGTGTTGAGTTTACTGATATGCCCCTTGAAGACATTCTTCATCTTTGTCACTGTGCTTTTTGTTTGTAGCATTTCCATTTTGTTTCTTCTTATTGTCTTCATCTCTCTGATGAAATCAACTATCCATGCATGTAATCTACCTTTTCAATTAGAGCCTTTAACATGTTAATCATAATAAATTCCCTACTAGTTCTAATATCTGTGACATAACTAGAACTGTTTCTGATCATTGCTCTGTCTCTTTAGACTGTGTTTTCCCTTGACCTTTTATATGCATCTCATTTTTTTTTTGATGAAAGCTGGACATGTTATGTTGGACAGTAGATACTAAGATATACATTTTTTAATCCTTGGAGGTGAGCATACTGTTCCTTCTGCTGCACTTTTAGTCTGAAAGTTTGTAGTAACATAATCGGGAGATGGGCGCTTTCCCCTTGGCTTTGGGTTCTCTCATGGTTGTGCTCCTCAAAGACAGTTTCTACTCTATAGCACTCCTAGCTCTATTCCACTATGATTTTCACTTGTCACTTGTTAGCATGGTGATGGCAATTTGGGGGAAGTGGGCATTCTCTGATGTTCTGCTTTAGCTTCTGTCCTGGGCAGATGCTAAAATTCTCCCCATCCCCTTCTGTGAGCACCTGTGGATCCCAATAGGAAAATCCTGCAAGAAGGTGTGAGCTTTTCTATGTCTGCAGCTAAGGGGCTTTATAATCTCATACTAGCCCACACTCAGCCTTTAACCATTTGATTTTTTTTTTTAATTCCAGTTAAATCCTGTTCCTGGCTTATCTGGCTTCTGGCAACCTCTATGCCAGGTAAATAAATGCTAATATCCTGTTCTTCCCTACCATCACCCATCCATCTCTAGATTTCAGGTCAGTTGTTTGTTCTCTAACCTCAGTCATCTCCCATGTTCAATACAAGGCCATTGCTTTCAAGTTTGTTTACCTTTTTGTTGTTCTGATTGAAGGGATAAGAGCAAAGCTCTTTCCTGCTCTCTATGGCTTGGAGATCAAAGCTGAAACTGGTGGATGAAATTTTTCATGCATTGATTCAGGGACGTAGGTTTCTTCCTACTGTGATTTTACCATCCACCCAGGTTCATATGTAATTATTTACATTCACAATAGTCTTCTACTTAGGCTATAGTCTTAGAAGTTATAAGACTGGGTGTTGCAGTGTGTGTTCTCCAGGAAGCTGACTCTAGGATGGAGATTACCTTGCAGAAGTTTGTTAGGAAGTACTATTAGAATCAAAACCTCTGGAAGGGAGGGGGGAAAGCAGGACTGGGCAGAGTGGGGAGTTCAGCTATGGTAGAACCACAACAAAGGTTCAGTTGACCCCATGGGAAGCTCTGCAGCAGAAATGGCCCAAGAGAGTTGTCCTATATGCTGTGAGGAAACTAGTTCTTTATATTTCTGTGTCATCTGGTCACTGCACATGGGCTGGCCCAAAGTCATACGTTGTCAAACCAGATGTCTCTAGTAGAGGGCAATATCTAGAGAGGGCTGAGAGCTGAGGACCATGGCATGGCAACAGTTATAAGAATAAGCCTGGAAGAGGTTTTGGGCAATGCATCACAGCTTCTACTATATTTAGTCGAAGCATATGCATATTTTAAAGCTCTCAATTGGTACCATCAAAAACTTCACAATTTCACAAAAATTGCCCCAGAAATGGTACACTTAATCTTTTGTAGTTAGTTTTCTCATCTATAAAGTAGAAATAATTTTAAAAAATCTACCTCACAGTTTTCATTGTGAGAATTAAATGAGTAAATATTTACAATATGCTTAGGACAGTGGCTGATATACTCTAAATGCTAAATTCTCATTAGCTATTGTTATGGTGGTGGTCCTTGTCATTTCCCACAGGCCCCAGCAGTGAATCCTTTTCATTAAAAATAAAAATGTAGCACAGGGTGTTATACATAAACAACGAATCTTGGAACACTACATCAAAAACTAATGATGTACAGTGACTAACATAACACAATAAAATTTTTTAAAAAAGAAGTCAGTGAACCCTCCCAAAAAATAAAATAAAATAAATAAGTAAATAAAAATGTATGGGGCACCTGGGTGGCTCAGTCAATTAAAACATCTGACTTCAGCTCAGGTCATAGCCCCAGGGTCCTGGGATTGAGCCCTGAATGGCTCCTTGCTTAGCAGGAGAGTCTGCTTTCCCCCCACCCGGGCTCTCCTCCTGCTCATGATTTCTCTCTCTCTCTCAAATAAATAAATAAGATCTTTTAAAAAAATATGGGGCACCTGGATGGCTCAGTCGGTTAAGCATATGCCTTTGGCTCAGCTCATGATCCTAGGGTCCTGGGATTGAGTCCTGCATCAGGCTCCCTGCTCAGAGAGAGACTGCTTCTCCTTCTCCCTCTGCCTGCTGCTCTGCCCCTGCTTATATTCTCTCTCTCTCTGTGTCAAATAAATAAATAAAATCTTTTTATAAAATACAATAAAATAAAAAAAGATAAAAATTTCCAACCTAAGACCACCTTGCATTTCTTCTATTATCAATTATCTGCTCGTGCCCTTTATTTTCTACTAGGATGTTATTTTTTTCTTGTTGATTTGTGAATTTTTTTCTCATTTCTTTAGAATATTCATCATTTATTAGTCATATAAGTCATATAAACTGGAAACATATTTCTGGCTTCTTATATATCTTTTAGCTTGTTTAGATTATAATATTTTGATGTATTTGTTATACAGAGCCTAACCAGTAGATCAATCTCAAAATAGTACTAAGGATAATTATAATTATATAGCTATGTTTAATGTTGGCTAACATGAAGTGAGTATTTACTATCCTAGCATGCAAGAGGTACTCATTCATTCAGGCATTATCTTATTTCATTCTCACCACAAACTTATGAGGTAAGATTTTCTTTTATTCCCACTTAATAGATAAGAAAACTGAGGACTAGAAAGATTAATATTTTACTCCAAACTGGTAAGTGGTGGAACTGGGAGTGAAACCCAGGTCTGTTGGTTCCACAGTCAATATTTCCCAAGATGCACGACATGAAACACTCATGGGCAACTATGTGCACACACACAAACACGCATGAGTGATCCATAGTCAAATCAATGTGGTAGAGTTTTGAATATCTGCTTCCAGAACTAGTCCATAGTTACTAACCTATTAATAGCTCTAAGGGATACTTTAAGAAAGAAACTTGTTCAACCTGTGCAACCCAGGGTTTTCCCATAGTTGATTTCATCACGATTTTTACTTCCCATTATACTACTGACCCACTGCAGAAATAGTGTTCTCTTTCCTCCCTCTTTGGTAAAATGCCACAACACACTACAGTCTCTCAACTGGAGGAGGTCTTCAGAGCCCAGCTATCTGGGATTCTGCTCAATCATCATCAATACAGATGAAAACAAAGAGAGTAGCCTAATGAAATTAGCTAGTGACTCAAAGTGGAGAGGAAAAGCTGCTATACTAGGTAACGATATAAGGATTTAATAATCTGGAACAATGGACAGAAGTAGATAAGATAAGATCTGACAGGGACGAATGTAAAATCTTGCAGTGAGATTAAAACAAAAATCAATGACATGAATATATTTTAGGAGAGAGCTTGATTTCACAGTAGTTTGCGTGAGGAAGCCTGGGGGACTTAATTGATTATAAACCCAATTAAAAAACAATTGAAATGCATTCAACAAGCAAGGAACTATGGTTTTAAACCTGCATGAATACAAAGGTAGTGTTCAGAGTGGCAGAGATTGGTATCCATTATCCTGGCTGGTGTCTGGAGTATCATCGTATTCCTGGCCATGTGCTTTGGGACAGACAATGAATGGCAGTCCAGAATCTATCCAGATGGCATTGAATTAGATAATAAAGAGCCCAGCAGACACCACCTTTTGACCAGTCATAGAACCAACTCAAGCTGTTCAGTCTGGCAAGAGTAGATCTGGGGTAGCTGCTGGGATTGGATGATTGTACAGGATATTTTTCATTTGTCTCTCCCTATTCATTTATTCACCAACATTTTCCATTGGGCTCTGTGTCCTAGGAGGCTCCCTGGCCTTTATTTGTCAGTGAGAGGCACTGAGGGAGGGAGGAGCTTGAAGTGGGTATATATTTCCTTAGCTTCCTCCCTACTGGCTTGCTGGGTGGCCCTCTTCTCCAGCCTCAGCTACCCTCTCTGGCCTCGGGTAAGCTTTCCTTCCCCTTGACCCTTCAGGCTTAAGATCCTGCTCTGGTTAGCTCTGGGGTTCTCCTAAGATTCACTTACCCCTGCTCCCATCCTTGTAAATCCCCTTTTATCATGCTGTCCTCAATGACTCTGCCTGAGTGTGTGATTTGTGTACTGCTGGGACCAGATTCATCCTGATGCTGGAAAGATTAGGATGATGGCCTTTGCATATTTCAAGGGCTGTCATGTGGAAGAGGGTGGAATTAACACAAGAGAGTAGAAGTTACAGGAAGATTGGGTTCAGGTACTCATTTAGCTAATCTTATTAAGCCTCTACTATGTGCCAAGCAATGTGCTTCGAAAGTCCAGAGCAAAGGGATGGGTTAGAAGTTGGAGAGGCCTCCCAGAAAAAGACTTGCAAGATGAGCAGGGAGAGAAGGGACAACCTGGTGAGGATTGTTCCAAGAAGAGGAACTCGTAGGTGAGAGGGCTGGAGGGCTGAGAGTGAAAGAGTCTTGTTCCAGAAAATGAAAGGAAACCTGATGTTGAATGTCTTTCTCTCCCTTCTGAGTGAATGAGAGGGTATCATCAAGGATGGCTGAGAGTGGGGAGGGCCAAACACGCAGAGCTGTTGTGATCCCAAGGGCCCTAGGAGCCCCTTGATAGGTGTAAAGCCACGGAGACCCCTAGTAAGATTTTTCTCTTTCCACTGTAGAATGAAGGGAGCAAGAATGCTCAAGGATCAGAGAGCTGTCTCACCAAGGAGTGAGCAGCCAGTTACTGGTAGCAGCCAAGGAGAGCCTCGTTCTTCTTGGATGACAGCTTCAGGATATTTCCAAGGGGGAAGCCACACTGAGTGGGAAGTTGGACTCAAGAACATCTGTGGCCCTTTCTAATTCTGAAAATGCTGAGACTCCTCTGCTCCGGCCCCCGTCCCTCACAGTGGAATAGAAGGCACCCAAGTTAGAGAATCCATTCACTGTCATCCAAAGCTGGCAGTGAGAAGTCCTTCTCTTCCTTCCCAGCTTACACCCTGGGGCCTAGAAAGCCGGACACATGTCCAGACCCGAGCCCCTGGAAATACACAGGCCTCTAGTGTTTGGCTCTTCCCTCATCCTGCTGAGCAGGAGGGGCACCGGTCATGGCAACTTCCAGAGAAGAGCTCTGCCAGCCTCCGACCTTCAGGCCCGCTCACAGTTGGCTCTGTGGTCTGGGATATTAGGCGATTTCACTGGTGGGCTTTTTTTTTTCTTTTAAAATTAAATCCTCCAGAGAGTCAAAAAGCAAACCCCTCAGGCCCTGAGCCAGCATCCCGGTTGGCCCCTGGGCAAGGTCTGGGGGCTTGGAAGGCCGTGGTGGCATCCAAGACAGTAGCCCTCTTGTTTCGGAACCCCCTCTCGGGGCCTGGGCAGATCTGTGTGTGATAACGCAGCTGTGTGCAAATGCCAGCGTTGGGGGGGATAATTTTAGAAACCTTCTCATTATGCTTGAATGGGGGCCAAGGCATGGCCCTGGCAGCAAGGGGGGGTGGTGCGAGGCTGCAAAACTGGCACTCTTTAGAGCGAGCTGGCTTTTGCAGCCTGCATGCAAGGTGTGCCATGGAGTCCAAGTTAGCAGACCCCATTGTCAGGCGTCCCTATTCCCGCTTCTGCTCTCACCTCAGCCCAGTCTCTTTGTTCCTCACCAGACGCAGCAAACATGGCCGTCCGGTGGCAAGGCTCAGTTTTTTAGTCACTGTTCCACTCAGCTGTTCCCGTGACTCTTCTTCTGGCCCCATAGCCTACTCCTCTCTTTCTTCGAGCCCCTGAAATAGGTTCCTATTCCTTAACATTCCGGGCAATAGAATAGGTTTCATCAGAGTTGGGCAGTCCCTGCTCTCGGACTACAGGACCACGGAAGCTGCTTAGCTTTCCAGACACTTCTAATGTCCTTCCTTAAAGACAGACTTCTTTTGGCTGAAATATCCAATAGTGTAAGATAATTGGAAAATAATCCATCTAGGGGCACCTGAGTGGCTCTGTTGGTTAAGTGGCTGATGGGCTTTGGTCATGATTTCGGGGTCCAGGGATCTAGCCCCACCTTAGGTTGCTTAAGATTCTCTCTCCCTCTGCCCCTCCTTCTCCCCCACCCTCTGCTCACGGGTTCTCTCTCTCTCTTTCAAATAAATAAATAAAATCTTTAAAAGAAAAAAGAAAATTCTCAATCTATGCTTTGATTCATAACTTTAACAAGAGCACGGGCTAGGTCCTCCTAGTCTGGCCAGGATCACAACACCAGGGCAACAGGAGGAACCATGGGGAATGGGTGGGGAAGAAGGAAAGAAGGAGCTGATGTGAGAGCGGCAGCCATAACAGAGGGAGCAAAGCATAATGAAATGAATGTGTGACGGTTTCATTTTCTTCATGGAAAATCTGCTATTCTCAAAACGGAACTTCCTCTATAGGCATTTTTGCTTTTTCCAATAAAGGTGAAGAAGTACAGTTTTATGTAACACATATAACAGGGAAAGTAGAACGGTGACCCTGGGAAAATTACAGCATTAAAAATAATAAGCCTGCCATTGCTGATAAACCACACAGACACCATGCCGTGCTATCTTGAGTATAAAGGTGACATTTTTACAGTTATTCTGATAGTAACTTCTTTGACTGCAACCGCATTTGGCACATCATGCTCTCATACAGAGACCCTTTCCAGAGTTTGAGGATCTCTGAGGCCTCGTCCTTCAAGGCCAAGGTCAGGCATCCCGTTCCTAAAAATGCCCCCCAGCCTGGAATGGGGTGCCTGGGTGGTTTAGTTGGTTAAGCTTCTCCCTTTGGCTCATGTCATGATCCTAGAGTCCTGGGATCAAACTACGCCCCCCATGGGGGGGGCGGTCCCTAGTCTGCAGGGATCCTGCTTCTCCCACTGCCTGCCACTCTCCATGCTTATGCTCTCTCTCTGTGTCAAATAATTTTTTTATTTATTTTTATTTTTTTTTAATTTTTTTTTATTCATTTATTTGACAGATAGAGATCACAAGCAGACAGAGAGGCAGGCAGAGAGAGAGGAGGAAGCAGGCTCCCCGCCGAGCAGAGAGCCCGATGCGGGGCTCGATCCCAGGACTCTGGGATCATGACCTGAGCCGAAGGCAGAGGCTTTAACCCACTGAGCCACCCAGGCACCCCATCAAATAATTTTTTTAAAAATCTTCCAAAAAATGCCCCCAGCCTGGATTTTCTGCTCCCACAGTATCTCCCTCTCATGCAAATGATCTTCATCATCGGTAACTGTTTACTTCTCTTTTCCACCCACTAGATTACGAGCTTCCTGAAGACAAGAAACACGTATTCACTTCTGAATCCCTGGTGTCTGCCAGTGCCAGGCTTGATAAATGTTTGGTGAGCTGAACAACTAATGAGCCCTATTTCTTGCCTTATCCTTTAAACCAATGAGAACCCAAGTGGGAGCCAACTAAGTTAAATTAGATACATTGACTAATCCCTTCTATCCCCAAGATGCTGTAATTTTAGAATGTGCTGTTTTCTGCCTACATCAGGAAGTGAATGAGGTTCTAAGGCAAGATAATTGTTTGGCTACATGAGAATGTTAAAAGAGAAAAAAAAAAAAAAAGGATGTCTCCTAAGCAGAATGCTTCATTTGAAAGAGTGAGGTAAATTGTGCCAGGGACGAACTGAAATTTAGGCTGGGTGTATACAAAGACATATCCACAAAATTATAGAGACATAGAAACATAAGTTCTCATTGTTAACAGAGCAAAGTTAAGAACTGAAGTCCAGAAACAATGACAACCAAAATTCTGACTGTGAGAAAAAAATTTGAAGCCCTCCTTCCTTTTTTTCTGTAAAGGAAAACTCTGACTTCATAAAGATAACGAAGATGAAGCTTGCTTCTTTTGAGGATCAGTGGCTCAAGGGAGGTAGAAACCATTGGCAATCAATACAGAAACGGCAATTTAATTGGGCTTTTATTGTTTTTAAAAGAGAAATGTATTACATTAGACTTTTTTGAGTTATACAAGAGGAATAGAGAACATAAAAAATTCAATAAATAGAACAAATAAAATATATATGCATTTCCATTCTCTTTTGTCCATAGTTACTGGAATAAATAAGAAGGAAGATTAGAGAGAAAGAGAGGAAGAGACAGATTGGAAGAGACTTCAGATGCGTTAACAGAAGATACAGGAATACACCTGTAAACCCACATGGACACATAAACATAACTAGGAAAAGACAAACTCAAATAAAGATCCAGATAAAGGTTTCTATATGGCTTAGAATCTCTATTTTGTGTATTAAAATAGCCTAATAAAGAGTTTTAAAATCGTGTTTCATTTTTGACCTCTGAGATCTCCATTTCTGGTGTACGAGTTTATGAGATTCATGTTTGTGGGGTGTGTGTGTGTGTGTGTGTGTATGAGAGAGAGACAGACAGACAGAGAGAAAATTACTGTCTAAAGGAATTGGCATAAAAGAGGTGATGAGAACCTTTGATCAAAGTAAGGAGTATTTTAGGTAGGGCATATTTTGAGATTTTGAATGGATCCCTTTGCAAAGATATTTTTGTTGCCAAAAGAGACAACATGGTACTGTCTGGGAGAGGGTCAGAAAATAGGTTGCATTGAGTGTCATTCCTCTCCTTGGATATCAGGCTCATCTATTTGTCCTCAGCTCATGCTAGTCAGAATCCTGCAGTTGGAGGGGGGTTGGAGTGCTCGCATCGCTGTGAACACTCTGCTTCCTTCATGACCTAGTGGAAGGGGGGAAACGAGGTCAACATGTAAGATTTTTCCATCTTAGAAAAGAAATGCTTGAGCAGAGAACCATTCATTGACACAAGGTAATTAATCACAGTCCACCAATGTGCTAATAAGTTTGTCATGGGGAACATGTCTGGGTTTATGCCCTGCTAAACCTTTGAATTTTTTTATTCTTATGTAGCTACATAGTGGAGCTATCCTCCAGATAAGCAACTCCACCCAGCTGTGTCACCCTGATTATTGCCCCTTTTGAAAATATTCCACTTTCTTATTCAATTCCATAGCTATTGATTCAGAAAAAGATAGAATATAACACTGTGGGCTTATTATTTCATGAACTTAATGTGCTCATGAATCATTGAATGTCTTCTGTTACTGACTGCTTCTCATGCCCATGTTATTATGTATTATTGATCCACAGTGACTTTGTAATAAAATCAGTTTTCTTTTTATTCTTTCTATTGATGTTCTAGTCAATGTCATTTAAAACTCTGTTAACTCAATTGTATCCATTTTGTTTGGCAGACAGAAACCTCTTTTGAGTTTATTCTATGGGGGTGACATTATGCTAGCCGCTGGAATTGAACATCTTCTTGCCGTGACTCCATGCTGCCAAATGGCTTCTAGCTTTGCTTGTTGATTCATAAACCAATTTCACTTCTTAGTTTGCTAATGGGTTTCAATTAAATGAAGCATTATCATGAAAAGTTCTTTAAAAAGGGAAAAGAAATCTACTTAAGGTGTGTGTTTTAAACAAACCAACATCAAACATCCCTCCCCTAACTCTTCCCTCTTGGCCAAATGGTCAAATATGACCAATAAAAATGTTTACAAACTGTAGCCTTTTCCTCTCAGGATAGAAGTGGTTTACAGGAAAGGAGATATTTGAGTCTTATGTGAGATCCAGGCTTAGCTGTGCTGGTCCTGCTTGAAGGGGAGGTCGGGGGCTTGAGTTTAGGTCCCTTAACAAGATGGATGGAATCCCAGCTGTAGCATCCATAACACTGATGAGATTTTTCCACTGATTACTCCTCTTGACCAGAACTGAGCCAGGCTTTTTTTGTCTCTCTCTCTGGAGTAGAGATCTGCTCCATTTTTCTTCTTGAAAAAATAGAATTTAATAGGAAAAATAATAACAATTATTTGGCTACGGCATAATGACCAGTACAGATTTAATTCTGATTCCATAATATAGGTTAAGTCAATATACACTTGCTTTCTGAACTCTCAACATGGCTAAAATGACTTTTGTTTCTTTTTTTTCCCCAAAAGTGGAACATCATAACCATCTTTTACAAGGAAATATCTAAAACACTATTTGAAACTTGCCCTGTTTTTTTCTTAATCTTCAAGATTAGCTAATACTGGCAGAATTTTAGATCTTTGACTATAAGTCAAACTGAAACAAGCATTACAAAATAGGTATTAAATTAAGCAGAGAAGAAATAGAAATATGTTATACTAGAGGATGAAGAAGCGTGATTAGGAATGTTTCACAGAGGGGCACCTGGGTGTCTCAGTGGGTTAAGCCTCTGCCTTTGGCTCGGATCATGATCTCAGGGTCCTGGGATCGAGCCCCACATCAGGCTCTCTTCTCAGCAGGGTGTCTGCTTCCCCCACTTCTCTCTCTGCCTGCCTCTCTGCTTACTTGTGATCTCTTTCTCTGTCAAATAAATAAATAAAATATTTTTTAAAAAAGAATGTTTCACAGAGGAGAGAAACTGTAAGGAAATCAGCTGCTTCATAGACTACCCAAATATTTTGATAAAGAAAGAAGGAAAGATGATCAGGTCAAGTGAAGGCATGCCAGTGTTGTTGTGTTTGAGGTGTGTTTTGAGAACAAGGAACGGCTTAATGTGGCCATGAAATATGATTGGAAAGGCTGGACACCAGGCCAATTAAATATTTTTAAACTAATTCCTAAGCATTAGTAGTCAGAGTCAGAAAGAGTATCAGGAGGTTAATCATCAGTGTATATAAATACAGCCAGGCCACTTCATTGATCTGTATCTACAAAACCAGCCAGATCAGAAACAGAATCTTTTCTCTCCCAGACTTATTTCATTCTGAATCCCAAGCAGGGGAAGGGTAATAATTATTATTGGCTCAATTGCTTTAGACCAAAAGTAACAGATATCTATTGTCATAAATAACGTTGTTAGTAGGTGGAACAGCTGAGCACTGGCTGGTCTGTAACAGCCTTGCTTGAGATGGCTCTTCTACTTGAGACCGCTCACGTCCCCAGAGGCTGGTCTGGTCTTGTTCACCTAGATCTTCAGGGTCCAAGAGAGCAAGCAGAAGTATGCAGGACCTTAGGAAGCCTAGGCTTGGAACTGCAACACCACTGTATTCTATTGGCAAACCAAATCACAGGGCTAGTCCACTTTCATGGGATGGGGACACAAACTCCACCTTTTGATGAGAGAAGTTTCCAAGTCAGGTTGCAAAGGGCATGGGCTCAAGGGGGCATGTATAGTTATGCCATCTTTTACAATCAATCTACCTTGGGATAGGAAACCTAAAATGGAAAAGCAGGCATCAGGTTAAGAGAGCACCTCCTAGGTTGGAAATAATTAAGATGTTGTTTGGTAATGATGAATTGCATCTAGTTGTGTCTTTGTTTTTGTTCTGTCTTTTTTTTTTTCCTTACACAGCGGCATCCTGCAAAATTAAAGATCATAAACTTAATTAGATCAAGAGCCAAAAGTTATATTAGAGTTAGAATCTTGTTTTAAAAAAGATATCCACTTCTTTAAGTCTAGCCCAAAGCATATAGTGAGATAATCCCTTAGCCATGAAAAAAAAAAAGTTTTAAGAAGAGCTGAGATTTCATGAAGAAATTACAAAACTTATTTTCAATCTTGATCTGATCCAATCCAATTGGAAGTCCTAATTTCATAAATTTTGGGTTAGATACAAAGCAAAGTTTTGTAGCTTGTGATTATGCAATAAGTGGTAAAGTAGAAAAGAGACTATCTTCTCTTTGCCCTTGGCATGCCACTGAAGATCCTGATGTCATCATGGATTACACACTGCCCAAAGTTACCAGTATTGTTAAGAACAAGCCACATCCAAAGCCTCGCTCCTACAGAGGTGTCCCTGATGCCAGGATCTGTACCTTTGACCTGGGGTAGAAGAAGGAAAATGTGGATGAGTACCTAGTATGTGGCCAGATGATGTCAGATGAATAGCAGCAGCTCTCCTCTGAAGCCCTGGAAGCTGTCCATATTTGTATTGACAAGTACAGGATGAAAAGTTGGGGCAAAGGTGGTTTTCACATCTGAGTGTGGCTCCACCTCTTCCACTTCATCCTTCTCAACAAGATGTCCTATGCTGGTTCTAGACAGGTATGTGGGGTGCCCTTGGAAAGCCCCAAGGCACAGCAGCCAGGGTCAACATTGGTCAAGTCATCGTGCCCATCTGTCCCAAGCTGTAGAACAAGGAGCATGTGACTGAGGCCCTACACAGGGCCAAGTTCAAGTTCCCTGGCTGCCAGAAGATCCACATTTCCAAGAAGTGGGGCTCAACTAAGTTTGATGCAGATGAATTTGAAGACATGGTGGCTAAAAAATGGCTCTTCCCAGATGGCTGTGGGATCAAATACATTCCAAATCATGGCCCCTCCTGGACAAATACCAGGCTGTGAACTCATGAGAACCTTGGCACTTCCCCCTCCTTACTCATGGCAGCCAATAAATCCTACTTCCTGCCTAACAGAGATAGAGAGAGAGAGAAAGAGACTAGATTCTCAGGAAAAACATACTTCCTTCTTGCGGGGTGCAGGTAGGAAGTGGCTTTCTATCACCTCCTGATGGCAAAAAACTTAAATTCCAAAGACCAGCCTAAAGGCTTGATGCATCCTATTACTGTCATAAGCTTTGTAGCCTGTTTAACTTTGTTTTCAATACGTGTTTGCCTAATACATCTTTATTTTGATGAAGGAATCACCCAGACTCAGTTTTTCCAAATACCACTGGTAGAGATGCAATGAGCACTGCTCCAAGAGTACAAGGAATGGAGAAAGTGGGCTTCTAGTTGTGGTGTTAATGGTATATGCCCTTGATTTTTCTGCACTCTCATTAGCTGTTTCCTCAACAGCTAAATATGAAAGCCTTAAACTTTTCCTGCATTAAGGTTATAAGTACAAATGAAATCACATTTAAAAAGTACTGCATATATTGATGGGAGATTAGATTGGGATGGAGGTAGTTTTGGTGTGAAAAACCTTTGATTTTTGCATACTTCTTGACCCAAGAATTCCACTTTTAGGGAATTATTTTAAGGAAATAATTAAGGATGTTCATAAAGCTTTAGCTGCAAGGACATTCATTCCTCTAATTTCATGATGGTAGAAATGCTGAAAATGACAAAAATGACTCAAATTAGGGGTTTGGATAAATAACTTACAGTAGATCCATACATTGAAGTGCTAAACAGCAGTGGGAAATAATGATCTGGAGAATTTTTATGAATATATACTGAATAGTTTCCATGTCACTAAATGAAAAAGTATGAAGAAAATAATATGTTAGTATAATTACATTTTTGAATTAAATATGTGTAGAAAAAAACAGAGAATATGCTCTAAAATGTTATCAGCAGTTATCTATGTTGGAGAGAGGAATGGTTTTTATTTTCTTATTTTTGCTTAACACTATTTTCTACATCTTTTACTTTTATATAATAACTTTTATTGTTTTTTTCCTTATTACAAAGGTTTATGGAATAAAATTTATAAGTATAAAGCATTTTTTATGCTTACTTCTTGAATCAGGAAACTATAATAATGAGAACTCAAATTCAAAAGTCTGCATCTTTAAGAGCTTTGCCAACTGACATTTGTCCTTGTCACAGACAAAACACTTTTCTATTTATGTTTACAGCATTGAAAAATGCACAGTATCCTACAACACAAGGAGGGAGATTTATAATAAAGCCCTTCATCTCGGTGCATGAGTATACCTGTAAATCATTCAACAGGCTCACATTAAGTATAAGCCTCAAAGCAGCAGATGTATCAAGCAAACAATAAAACTTGAGGGTGTCTGCACTATCTGCATCTTTGTTTCTCTGTGTAAGCACGAATGTCTTGCTAAACTCTTTGTTCCAGAGCCATCTCATTGTTCATTCAACATATATTTACTTTGGGACTATGTATTATCATCTGAGCCTGGTACCATGATTCTGGAAAATCCGGTTGCTGGTAATTCTCTGGAATCAGAGTCCTTGCAAAGATGCAACAATACCTCTAACATAGCGTAGGTCCTGTATGTAATATCAAATAAGGAAAAAACATTAGCTCTGCCCTCAGGAAACTTATTTTCTGGTTAAGAAGGAAAAAAAGGCATATACTGAATGACTAGGAAAAAAATGCCATTCATCATTTCTTTCAACAAGATTTATTTGGAACTTACTGATGATGGGCAACTTGCCAGACAGAGTGCATAGGATATATAGCACAAAGTTAGAATATAATTCAGAATGAATTTATGCCAAATGGTGTAATTTAGAAAGGGGAGAGAGTAATATGAGACCCCACAAACCTTACTTCACAGCTGGAACAGACCTCGGGAGCATCTTGTCCAAACAAACCTAGCATGATTTTATAGAGGTAGAAATTGCATAGGTGGGGAAGTTTTCCCAGTAGAAACAGACCTTGGGATGGGGTTGAAATGAGGGACAGAATTTGATGAATAGAATGACAAAAGAGTACTCTTCCAGAGGAAGAATCAACGGTTCTGAACTGGGCAAGTATATGACCTATAAGTGAGCCTAAGAAATAACAACAGAAGCGGAGTGTTTATGCAAGTTTCAAACACAGAGAGAAAGATACTCTGTTGATTTACAACAAATAACAGGCATTAGAAAATGCAGCTCTTTAAGGACGTTATTCTCCCTAAAAAGAGAGATAGAAAGTAGATATACAGTCCTAAATAGTTGCTCGCCTTTACTTCTAAAAACAAACAAAATTAAGGATTAAACATAAATGAACAATTATTCAACATCAACCACAGCAACTTCTTTCAAGATATGTCTCCAAAGGCAAAGGAAACAAAAGCAAAAATGAACTTTTGGGACTTCATCAAGATCAAAAGCTTCTGCACAGCAAAGGAAACAGTCAACAAAACAAAAAGGCAACCCACAGAATGGGAGAAGATATTTGCAAATGACACTACAGACAAAGGGCTGAAAACCAAGATCTATAAAGAACTCCTCAAACTCAACACACACAAAACAGATAATCACATCAAAAAATAGGCAGAAGACATGAACAGACACTTCTCCAAAGAAGACATACAAATGGCTAACAGACACATGAAAAAATGTTCATCGTCACTACCCATCAGGGAGATTCAAATCAAAACCACATTGAGATACCACCTTATACCAATTAGAATGGCCAAAATTAACAAGACAGGAAACAAGTGATGGAGAGGATGTGGAGAAAGGGGAACCCTCTCACACTGTTGGTGGGAATGCAAGTTGGTGCAGCCACTTTGGAAAACAGTGTGGAGATTCCTTAAGAAATTAAATATAGAGCTACCCTATGACCCTGCAATTGCACTATTGGGTATTTACCCAAAGATACAGATGTAGTGAAAAGAAAGGCCATCTGTACCCCAATGTTCATAGCAGCAATGGCCACAGTCGCCAAACTGTGGAAAGAACCAAGATGCCCTTCAACAGATGAATGGATAAAGAAGATATGGTCCATAAATACTATGGAGTATTACGCCTCCATCAGAAAGGATGAATACCCAAATTTTGTATCAACATGGATGGGACTGGAAGAGATTATGCTGCATGAAATAAGGCAAGCAGAGAGAGTTAGTTATCATATGGTTTCAATTACTTGTGGAGCATAAGGAATAACATGGAGGACATGGGGAGATGGAGAGGAGAAGTGAGTTGGGGGAAATCAGAGGGGGAGACAAACCATGAGAGACTGTGGACTCTGAGAAACAAACTGAGGGTTTTGGAGGGGAGGGTGGTGGGAGGTTGGGTGAGCCTGGTGGTGGGTATTATGGAGGGCACCTATTGCATGGAGCACTGGGTGTGGTGCATTAACAATGAATTCTGGAACACTGAAAAGAAATTTTAAAAAAATAAATAATTTTTTTTAAGCCATAGGCTGGGAAGGGGAGGAGGGAAGTCCTGCAGTTTCCCCAGCCATACAGATACTTCTAAGATGATGTTTTTTGGAGTAGAGGTGGAAAGAACTGGGCATGAATTCTAGTTCTACCACTCACTATAGCACTAAGTCCTCTTGAGATCATTTCTTCATTTTAAAATGGAATGATTGTATTGCCACTTCTAGTCAGGGTAGAGCAAGAGGGAGCAGATTTATATTCCTGCCTGAAACAACCACAGAAACCAGAAAAAAATGTTTGAAACAACAGTGTTCAAGTCACTAAAAATCAGACAATGAAGGACAGTGATCCCCAAGAGAAGGACAAGTATGAAATGAAACCTATGACCATCCCACTTCACTGTTAGAGAGTGTTTCCAGGTTGTACTATTTGAGAGTGTTTCCAGGTGCAGAAAGGGGAATCCAGGCAGAGCCTCGTGGTCTCCCTGAGTTGGGGAGACAGACCTGCGAGCCTGGGGGGACCAAGGAAACTAGAGTTAGCTGGTCAGAATACCAGAGAGAAGAGAGGTACACAATGAGAGAGTTCTGTGATGATCTTCAAAAGTTTCCACTCAAGTATTTAGGAGAGTATTGATCAAAGCATATGTGTGAACAAACCATCTTAGGGGAGAAGAACCGTCAGACAGAATCAGAGACAGCTGTGCCTAATACTCACACTAAGCCAGGATAATATGTTATCACCAGCCAGGCTGGGAAAAATTGTATTTCATGGGGCATAGGTAGAGTATTCAGGAAGTTCTTGACTTAGCAGAGAATAATTAGCTTTAGATCTACCTAACAAATCATAAAAACACTTCCTGAAATGACTGAACTATTTTTAAATAATACAGCTACATTCCTGAGCAAAACTGAAGAATGCTTATAGGAATATAAAATTACCCAGAACTCAACAAGGTAAAATTCAAAATGGTTGGCATCAAATCAAAGATTGCAAGGCAGGCAAAGAAAAATAATAATAAAGAAAGAAAGAAAGAAAGAAAGAAAGAAAGAAAGAAAGAAAGAAAGAAAGAAAAGAAGACCCAGAATGAGAAGAATAATCAATCACTCACTCAGTCAAATCCAACACAGTGTTGGCAAACAGATGTTAGAATTAGCAGATAAAAACTTTAAAGTAGCTATTATTACTGTATTTTATGTGTAGAAACAGGAAATATTAAAAAAATCAAATTTTCATACTCGAGAAAACATGGACGTTACCACAAAAACTACCGTGTTTGAGAAAAAACAAAACAAAATACTGAATGGGATTAAGAGAAGATTAGAAATAGCAAGAGTAAAGACCAGTGAATATTAGGACACAGCAATAGAAACTATCCAAAATGAAAAACATAAAGTAAAAAGGCTCAAGAGAAAGAAAAAGAAAAAAAAAAGAAAAGAAAGAATGAGAAAAAAAGGAAGAAGGAAAAAATGAAAGAAGGAAGGAAAGAAAAGAGCATTAATGGGTTGTGGGACAACTTTAAGCAACACAAAGGGTGTGTAATTAGGGTCCTTGGTGGTGGGGGAGAAAAAAGTCTTGAAGAAACACTAGGTATAAGTTTTCCAAATATCATGAAAACTATAAAGCCAGAGATCTAAGAATTTTAATGAACAACCCCCCAACACATAGAGAAAATAAGGAAACTATTCCAAAGTTCATAATAATCAAATTGATCAAAATCAATGATAAAGAGAAAATCTTATAAGCAACCAGAGAGAATATGACATGTTATGTACAGCAGAATAAAGGTAAGGATGACATCATATTTGTTGTCATAAACAATACAAACTCCAAGGCCGGGGGAAAACATCTTTAAAGTACCAAAAAAAGAATCCTGTCAACCTACAATTCTATGTGTAGTCAAAACCATCTTTCAAAAATGAAGGCAAAATAACAACTTTATTTTAAAGATATAACATTGAAATAATTAATCACCAACATATCATCAGTATAAGAAATATTAAAAGAAGTCTTCAGGCAGAAGGAAAATGATACCAGAAAGACATGTGGACCTATACAAAAGACTGCAAAGCACTAGAAATGGTAACTACCTGGGTAAATTTGTAAGAATCTTATGTATGATTTAAATCTCCTGAAAAGATAATTGACTGCTTAAAAAAACAACACAAACAAGTTTAAAAAAACCCAATGTATAATAGAGGTTTAAACATAAACATATGACAACCGTATCATAAAAGATGGGAGGGGAGAAATAGAACTATGCTATTGTAGGATTTTTATACTGTGTGAAGTGATATATCATATGAAGGTAGTCTGTGATGAGTGAAAGATGCATGGTATGAATCCTAAAGCAACTAATAATTCAATAAAACAAAGTTATAGGTAATGAGTCAACAAAGGATGTAAAATAAAGTTTAAGAACTCAATACAAAGGAGGCAGACAAAGAGGGAAAATAGGAAGAAAGAACAGATGGGACGAATAAATAGAAAACAAAGAGCAAGATGGTAGGTGTAAACCAAAGAATGTCAATAATCCCATTAAATGTAAATGATCCCATTAAATGTCAATAATCCCATTAAATGTAAATGATCTAACAATCCAGTTAAAAGGCAGGTTATCAGATTGACAAAGAAAACAAGACCCACTTAAATGTCACCAACAGAAAAACAATTTAAATATTATAACACAAAAAGGTTAAAAGTAAAAGAATGATGAAAGATAATTATACTAACATTAGTCAAAAGAAAGCTTTAGTAGCTATATTAATAACAAAGTAGACTTTGGAACAAAGAATATTATCAGGGATAGAAAAGGCCATTACATAATGAAAACAGGATTAATGCCTCAGGAGGACACAACAATCCTAATCATTTATTGACCTAATAAACCAGTTTTTAAAATCAGGAAGTAAAATCTGATAGAGCTGTAAGCAGAAATAGACAAATACACAATTATAGTTGATTTTAATACTTCCCTCTCAATAATTGATACAAGTAGATGGAAAATCAGCAAGAATGTAGAAGACTTAAACAACATCATCAAATGACTTTACTTGACTGACATTTATAGAACCATCCATTCAATAAGAACATCAAACCATCTCCCTTTCCAGAACACAAGGAACATTTGTCAAGAGAGACCATTTTCTGGACCATAATACAAGTGTCAATAATTTAAAAGTATGTAAGTTTTACAAATTAGATTCTCTAACCACAATGAAATTAAAAACCAGTAACAGAAATATTTGTGAAATCCCCAAATATTTTGAAACTACATAACAGCACACTTTTAAATGATCCATGGATCAAAGAAGAAATCAAAAGAGCAATTATGAAGTATTTTATACTGTATGAAAATGAAAATTAGAATTCATGGGCGGCTGCCAAAGTGGTGCCTAGAAAGAAATTTATAGCACTAAATGTTTATATTAGATGGTCTCAAGGGAGCCTGAGTGGCTTAGTTGGTTAAATGAGGGACTCTTGATTTCAGCTCAGGTCATTATCTCAGGGTTGTGAGATTGAGTCCTGTGTTGGGCTCTGAGCTCAGCACAGAGTCTGTTTGAGATCCTTCCTCTCCCTCTGTCCCTCCCCCGACTCATGCTCTAAATAAATAAATAAATAAAATCTTTTAAAAAAAGATAGTCTCAATCATGACCTAAACTTCACCTTTAGAAACTAGAAAATAAAAACACAGTAAGCAGAAGAAAGTTAAAGCTGAAATCAATAAAATAGAAAACAAAACACTAGAAATAATTCTTTACTTGAAAAATAAAACAACAGAATTCAAAAATATCTTGCCAGAAAAAGAGAGACAAGACACAAATATTGGGAATAAGAGAGATGACATTACAGATCCTACATATATTAAAAGGTTAAGAGGGAAATGCTAACAAATTTGACAACTTAGATGAAATTGAAAAATTCCTTGAAAGACACAAACTGCCATGTTTATTTACGAAGACATAGATAAACTGTATAGGCCTATATCCACAAGAAAAACTGAATTTGTAGTTAAAAACCTTTCCGAGAAGAAAACTCTAGGCCCAAATAGCTTCACTGATAAATTCTACCAAATACAGAAAGAAGTAATAATATACCAGTATTACACAAACTCTTCCCAAAAACTGAAGAGGAAGGACTATTCTCCATCTGGTGTTATGAGGCCAACATCCTCTCACCAAAACCAGCCAAACAAATTATGCGAAAACAAACAAACAAAAACCTACAGACCAATGGCTCTTGTATAGCATTAACACAGGTGTAAGGATTATAAACAAAATTTTATCAAGTAGAATCAAGCAATATATAAAAAGGATAATATATCCTAAGCAAGTGATGTTCATCTCAGGAATACAGTTTTGGTTTAACATTTGAAAACCAAATCAGTGTAACCAAGCCTTAAAAAGTCATCATACAGGGACACCTGGGTGGCACAGTTGGTTAAGTGACTTACTCTTGGTTTCAGCTCAGGTGGTGATATTGGGGTTGTGGAATTGAGCCCCATGTTGGGCTCTGCACACTGAGTGCAGTCTGCTTGGGATTCTCTCTCCCTCTGCCCCTCCCCACCCCTTTCTCTCTCTCCCTCATTCTCTCTCTCTCTCAAATAAATCCTTTTTTAAAAGTCAACATATGAACAAACTAAAAAAGAAACCACATGAAGTAAAATTCATTTGACATGATCTAACATACAGTTTTGATAAAAACTCTCAGCAAACAAAGAACTGAAGGTGACTTCTTCGACTTTATAGAGGGCATTGTGGTAGGAGGACTCTAAGATGGCTTCCCATGTTCCCTGTCTCCTCTATAAGCCCTTCCCCTAAGTATGGGCTAGACTTAGTGATGACTCACTTTTTTACAAATAGAATCCTGCAAAAGTGATAAGATGTCACTTCTGAATTAGTTTACAAAACGAATGTGGCTTTAATCTTGCTTACCCTCTCATGCTCTCTCATTATCTTTTTCTGAGGGAAGCTGAGCTGCTTATGGAAAGCCCCATGTGGCAAAGGACTGATGGAGTCCCCAGGTCAATAGCTAAAGAGGAACTGACACCCACAATCAAACAGCCTGTGAGGATATGAATCTTGCCAACAACCACATGAGTAAGCTTGGAAGTACATCTTCCCTGTGCTCAGACTTTGGATGTAACAACAGCCACCACAATTCTTTGATCACAGTCTTGTGAGAAGCCTTGAGGCAGATGCACCCAGCTAAGCCATGTCTAGATCCCTGACCCATGGAAATGGTGACATAATAAATGTTCATTGCCAGGGGCACCTGGGTTGCTCAGTTGGTTAATGTCTGCCTCTGGCTCAGGTCATGATCCTGGCGTCCCAGGATTGAGGCCCAGGTTGGGCTCCCTGCTCAGTGGGGAGCCTGCTTCTCCCTTTGCCCCTCCCCCCACTTGTGCGTCCTCTCTCTCTCTTTCTCTCTCTCTCTCTCTTTTTCTCTCTCTCTCTTGCTCACTTTCTCTCTCTCAAATAAATAAATACAATCTTAAATAAATGTTTGTTGCTTTAAGTTGCTATGTTTGGGGTTTATTCATTATGCAGCAACAGAAAATGAACATGGCATGTACAAAAAAATCTACTACTTACATTCTGCTTAATAGTGAAAGATTAAATGCTTTACCTCTGAGATCAGCAACAAGACAAGGGTGTTTGTTCTTACGACTTCTCTGCAACATTGGATTGGCGGTCTAGTTGGTACACTCAAACATGGAAAATAAATAAGAGGTGTTTGGATCGGAAAGGAAGATGTGAAACTCTTTATTCTTAGCACAGTTGTCTGTGTAAAAAAATCTGATTACATGTACAAAAAGAGCTGCTAGAACTAAAACATAAGTTTAGCAGAATTTCAGAGCATGAAATCAATATATGAAAATCAATTGTATGCGTAAATACCAGCAACAATCAGAAATTGAACTTAAATAAGCAGTAACATTTAAAATAGCATCAAAAATATGAAGCACTCAGGGATACATCTGACAAGAGACGTGAGAGACTTATACACCAAGGCTTAAAAAACATTGCTGAGGGAAGTTAAACAAGACCTAAATAAATGGAGAGATATGCCTCGTTTGTTTCAGAAGACTTAATATAATTAAGATCCAAATCCCCCTTAAATTGGTCTATAGAGTTAATGTAATTCCAATCAAAGTCTCAACAGGACTTTTTTGTAGAAAATGAAAATCAAAAATTTTAAAATTCATATGGAAATGCAAAAGACCTAGAATGGCCAAGACAACTTTGAAGAAAAATAATTTTAGAGGACAGCTACTACCTGATTTCAAGAGTTATTTTAAAGCTATAGTAATCAAGACAATATAGGATTACACCAAGATTGACAAAGAGATCAACAAAATAAAATTCAAAAATGGACTCAAACCTATATGGACAACTGATTTTAGACAAAGGTATAATGGTAATTCAGTGGAGAAAGACAGTCTTTTTAACAAATAGTCTGGAACAACTATAAAACCTTGTGCCCTCCAAAAAGAGCTTCAGTCCATATCTCATACCATATACAAAATTTAACTCAACAAGGATCTTAGACATAAATAAAAAATGAAAACTGAAAATTTCTAGAAGAAAACTTAGAGGAGGGATGCCTGGGTGGCTCAGCTGGTTAAGCGTCTGCCTTTGGCTCATGTCATGAACCCCGGGTCGATGGGCAGCCTGCTTCTCCTTCTGCCTGCTGCTCCCCCAGTTTGTGCTCTCTCTCTCTCTCTCTCTCTGACAAATAAAATGAATAAAATCTTTTAAAAAATAGAGAAAATCTTTGTGATCTTGGATAAGGTAAGGATTTCTTACAATAATATAGCAAAAACATCTATTAAAAATTGGTAAACTGGACTTTAACAAGATTAAAAACTTCTGCTCTTCAAAAGACACTGTTAAGAGAATGAAAAGACAAGTCACAGACTGGGAGAAAATATTTGTAAAACATATGTCTGATTCAGGACTTGTGCTCAGAATAAATTTTTCAAAACCTCTCAAAACTCAATAATAACAAAACAAACCACCCAATAAAAAAATGGGCAAAAGATTTTCATAGACATCTCACCAAATGTATACTGATGCCACATAAGCATAGGAAAAGATGTTCAACATAATTATTCAGTAAGGAAATGCAAATTAAAACCACCAAGAGATGCCACTGTGCATCTATTACATTAGATTAAAATTAAATTGAAATGATACTGACCATACCAAGATTGGGTGTGAATAGAGGCAACTGAAACTTTCATACAGTGCTGCTGAGAATATAAATGATATGAGCATGTTGAAAAACATTTCTGCAGTTTCTTAAGAAATTAAACACAAACCTACCATATGATCCAAGCAATTCATGCAGAAGCACTTACGCTAAGAAAAAGAAAGCACATATTCATACAAAGACTTGTGCATGAATGTTCATCGCAACTTTAATTGTAATAAGCTCAAATTGGAAACAACCCAAGTGTCCTCAAAGCATCAACCTGGTGCTATATCCATACAATGGAATGCTACTAGACAATGAAAAGGAATGAACTTTGATATATGCAGCAACATGGATGAAACTCAAGATAATTATGCTGAGTTAAAGAACCCCAACAACAACAAAAATGAATACAAAGCTCATGATTCCATTCACAGAGAATTTAAGAATGTGCAAACTTATCTATGGTGATAGAAAACAGATGCCAGGGCACCTGGGTGGCTCAGTTGGTTAAACGTCTGCCTTTGGCTCAGATTGTTATCCTGGGGTCCTGTGATCAAGTTCCACATTGGACTCCCTGCTCTGTGGGGATCCTGTTTCTCCCTTTGCCTCTGCCTCTCTCTCTCCCTGTCTCTCATGAATAAATAAATAAAATATTGACAAGAAAAAGAAAGCAGATACCAATCTGCCACTAGGTTGCTTGGGAGAGGGGTTGGAGGGGTGGGAGAGAGATGATAAAGGGGCACCAGGAAACTTTTGGGGGTGATGCATATGTTAACTGTCTTGATTGTGGTAATGGTGTCACAGGTGTAGGTGTATGTCAAAACTTACAAAATTATATATTTTAAATATGCGCAGCTTGTTGTATGTCAATAATGCCTCAATAAAGCCGGTTAAGACTAAAAAGCAAAAACAGAAGGATCTTAACTCTTACAGGGAAAGGACTGTAATGATACTGAAATGAGGCAAGGGCTTTGGAAACCAAGTACAATGTGAGCCGTTATGATCTGTGCCTGTATCTTGTCAACTTTGTTATGTGTTGGTGATGTTTACTTACATAAATGTTCACAAGACCCTTCTTGGTGTTTGGGGAGTGTATCCCCAATGATTTTTACCATAAATGATGGTTTTGTTTTTTTTAAGCCTCATTTGGCGTAAATCAACAGTTCTCCAACTTGTCAGGACGTGACATATATTAAATTTTTCTCCCTCCTTATCTTTCTGTCTCTCAGTCTTGACCCTGATTAGCTTCCAGATGCTCTATAAGGATGGCTGAAAGCACAATTGGGTTCATCATTTATTCAGCATATATAACGCAGCTATTTAAAAATTTACTGCTGAGATGTATATCATCATTGAGGTTAAGATAAAACACACTAAGTACGAGTTCCATTGTTCGAAAGGCTTACCCAGTAAGTCAAACTAGAGAAAGCAGCAGGTCTGGATTTTAACAGCAAAATCGGGAAAAATATCTGTGCCTTGTCCAACCAAACATTGGAGGCCAAGCAAACTCCTTGGGAAAATTTTGTTTTGTTTTGTTTTGTTTTGTTTTGTTTTTACCAATTTATGACTTTAGGGATGAAATGTTTCAGGAGCCTCATTGCTAAACCAGAGGAATCAATATTTTTCTGTTAACAGGCAAGCTGTCACATAAATAAATCGGCTGAAAACCTCCATTTAGCAGTTCAGGAAAAATGCCTGGTCCAGAGGTGTACCAAAGCCTTACCGAAAATCTGCTGTACTTTGATCTCTTAAGTTGGGCCAGCCAAACCCTCACCAGCTTCTGTCCTAGTGAGTTCATGTACCTCTGTTTCACAGCTCTTGAGATTCTAATTCACGTTGCTAAACAATATGTTGTAATTCGTTGATTCAGGAACAAAGCTCATCTTCTCTGTTATTTGCGAAAGGGGAATCTGAGACCTTGTATTGGTTCCATATATCATGTCTCTTCTCCTTCTCTTGGAGTTACAAATGTAATAGATCACACAGTCTCCTGGCAAAGCTGAGGTTATAACTTCTCAGGTTAGAAAGACCCCGAGACTAAGGTAACCATGTTTCTAGAAGCTTCTCATTCACAGAGCTATTTCAGGATCCATCTTATATTTTGTTTTTCATCCCTCTGAATTGCCAGGTAAGAGAAGTGCTTTACAAACCATCAAGTGGAGATAAGAGTGAACAATGTTAAGATGTGAGCAAGTCTTTGTCTTGTCATCAAGCTATACGTAGACCTACCCCTTCTTTGAGCAAACTGAATAGTCAGTCATTGGACCAATGTTTAATTCAACCAAAGTTAGGCACCGGGCATTGTGCTTAGGTGCTGAGGATAAAATCACCTCTAGAGATGCAGTCCTTTCCCTGAAGAAAAATACTACGTGGATATAAAGCATTTCACATGTGAGATGAGCTATAAAATGTGATACACATATAACCTTTTAGAAGACAGTGTACTACAAAACACAAGAGATTCTTCTGTGGGCATATTCATGGGAGTGCTCATGTGTGCCTTCTAGCTCTTTGCCACAGCATGGTACTGATAAGGAGGTTATCAGGCAGCATTTATTAATGCCGCATGGAAGGGGGTGCCTAGGTCGCTCAGTCAGTTAAGCGTCTGCCTTCGGCTCAGGTCATGATCCTAGGGTCCTGGGATTGAGCCCCACATGGGACTCCCTGCTCAGTGGGGAGCCTGCTTCTCCCCCTCCCTCTGCTGCCACCCTCCCCCACCACTTGTGCTCTCTCACTCTCTGTCTCTCAAAAAATAAAAAAAAAATAAAAAAAAAAATCCCTTCGAAGTAGTTGGGGAAAAAATACAGTCTTGGGCCTCAGTCCAGTTCTAATTCATCAGAATCTCTGGGAGGTGGGGCCTGTGAATCTGACCATGAACTCGGTTCCTAGATGACTCTGCCCATGTCAAGTTTACAGAAGTCCTGCTATAGGAACAAATTACAAGAAGGACCTCAATTGCCCATGTAGGCTCAGGGGTACTACCTCTGAAGTAGGGCTTCTATATTCCCAAGTCAGGAAAGATGTGTTCGCTAGGGAGAATGTCTGAGCAGTAGGAGAGGGGCAGGGGGAAGAAAAGGCTCAGCACTGGGGAAAGGAGCCCTTGGCTCTCACCCTGCTTCTGCTGCCCAGTGGTCTTGTGATATCAGAAGACTCACTTCTCTGACAGTCACTCACATAGTATTTTTTAAATCCAAAGCAGGAATCAGAAAAACAAAAGACAAAAAACAACCCCTTTACTCCGTCAAACATAAAACAATGCCTTTCCTGCCTATCTGAGTAGGTTGTTGCGAGGTGTGAGTAAGGTAACATCATGGCAGCGGCTTTCTTGAAAAGAATGGAGAATTTAACTAGTGCTAAATATTCAGTTTGCTGCCCCATTAATATTTCTCCTGCTGAAAGTAGCTGAAAGCCAAGTGATGTTCTTTCCATTTGGCTGGAAGCAGAGCATCTAGCTGGCCTACCTTTGCCACCATCTGTCTTGCCAAAGACTAAGTAATAACTCTCCCTACTGTCCCTTCCACTCAGTCCTGAAACAACACTCCCCCCAATCCCCTCTACCCCGGGAATGCCAAAAAGGCCACCATGGTATAATTCCTGGACCAAAGGCCATGTGAGCAGCCCACCACCTATGTCTACCTCAACACCGAATTCCTCTTTTAAATGAGGAAATCTGTTGGCTGAGAACCCTCAGGACTATTAGCTAGTGTTTACACTGGGCATAGGAAAACAGTCACCCGTTTTGCCAGGGTAATGAGATTTCTTGTGAGATTTCCACCCGCCCCTCCCCCATGGACTTTCTTAAATGGAAACATCTATGCCCTGCCACACTTTGGTCATCACAAGAATACAGGGGTGTTGTATTAGTTATCTATAGCTGTTTAACAAATCATCCCCACAATTTCGTGGCTTCAAACCATGAGCATTTATTATCTCCCAGTTTCTGTGGGTCAGGAATCTGGGAGCAGCTAGACAGGGTCCTCAGACTCAAGATGTGTCACCAAGCCTCAATCAAGATGCCAGTTGGGACTACAGTCTCATCTTGGGAAGGATCAGTCTCCAAGCTCACTCACATAGTTATTGGCAGGATTCAGTTTTCAGGGAACAGCCTACACTGGAGAAGGAATTACACAAAAGGTATGAATACCAAGGGCAGGACCACTGGGGACCCTTTTAGAGAAGATACACAGCAAATATTGTTCATTGACTGACAAGCATTTAACTTACTTTGTTTAGAAGGTATGTATTGCATGGAGCACTGGGTGTGATGCATAAACAATGAATTCTGGAAAGCTGAAAAGAAATTTAAAAAAAAAAAGAAGCCTAGTAAACAACAACAACAACACTTCTTCTAAGATCAGTCAGTGGTTATCAGTCAATGAACGATATTTGTTGTGTATCTTCTCTATGTAGGAGGTAACTAGTCAGTTAGGTGCTCAAATAGTATAAAATATGCTTGACTCTGTCCCAAAATATTTGCCCTGTCTCCTCCTGTTCTGGTACATAGGGCCTTCATTTATTTCTTTGTTTTATTTACTCTATAGTTACAGAGAAAGTAAAAGTTACCGAGGACATGGGATAATCTATTCTAGATAATCATGTTGGTGAAGTCCTCAGGAGCACATCAATATTACCTAGAGTTAAGAGTAATAGAGCATAAGTTAAGAGTAATGGAGCATAGAGCCTGGGAGTTTTGACTCTGTCATCAAGGAGATTTCAATTCAGATATTGACTCAACCACTTAAGTAGTGGTGTGACTTTGGGCAAACAAGTTCATTTCTTGGTCTCAAATTATTTACCTACATACTGAGGATCAAAAATAGTTCCTGCATCTAAGGGTTATTATACAGATTAAGCAAAGCCATGCATTTTAAAAGAGGAGCAGGGCCCAGCACACAGTCGATACTCAATAAATACCATTTATTTTATGATTTATCGGGATCTTGATGTAGGGTAGAAGTCACTAGATTACTTCTAATTGAGGAATCTGGAATTCAGGGCTCACTCTATCATCAGTTAAAACTCTCTACACTATGCTGGAACATTTTCCTTTATTTCCCCCCTATATATTTGTGCTTTAATGTCCTTTAAGAATGTTTCACACTCCCCTCACACATCTTCGTGGGGGGAGGGGGCGGAGATCCTTATACTTTTGACATATTCCTTAGCAAAAATCACCATTATAGTTTTATGGCAACCCATTTGCAGGTGAATATGATGTATTTGAAGAAGAAATCCTGCCTTCACCAAGCTTGAAGAGTGATTTATACACAATGACAGGTTAAAATGAGCTAGTTTCCCACACTGATCTAAAACAGATATTGGGAATTTTGTCCTTCCTGGTCCCTGATTCTGATCACTTAAAAGGTGATTTGTTCTGATCTACTTCTCTATTTTTTTCTGACTTTGCCATTATTTTCTCATGAGCAGACATCACTCTTAAGTTTTCTCACTGCTTTTGTCCAGGGGGCAAGTCTCCAGAAATAACTTGCCTGGCCCTCTTGCCTTTGTTCTGATAAGGCTCTGTTTCCTTCCCACAGCAGAGTCAGTATTTAGATTCCATTTTGAGTTTATATCAGTCCCAATCATGGGATTTGGGGGGGACCCACTCCCCCTCGACCACCACCTCTATGTTTCCCGCTCTATCTGATACCAACCGGAGTGAGCTGGTGGGAATAGGGGCTGCTGTTGTTCTGTGTGTTCTGGGAACGTTGTAGCTCAACATTCATGTTTATCTGCTCCTCTGAGTTCTTGTTAGTTTGATGCCTTTGGTTGCCTGGGGCATAGGAAACAACACGTGTTTTGACTGATAGCTTGGAGTTGTAATAGATCATTGATGCCCTTCATCCGCAGCCACTTTCTGCTACCCAAACCATAGAGTTTTGTATGACAAGAAGAGCACCCTGCTAAAACAAAAACAAAAACAAAAACAAAAAAACCTGGCTATCAGCAGGTTATTCTCGCAAATATATACACTTCCAGGTATTTCTTGAAAACAACCGAACTAGGGCTTCACCCTGAAACTTGAGTACACTCTGTGTTTAACATTGCTGCAGAACTGAAGACCAGTCAGCTCCTTCTTCTCTTGTGCTGAGAATCAATTCATCATGCGTGGAATCAAAAGGGAGGCTGAGGTGTTGAGGGGATCGAACTGTCTGGCAGTCTCTGAGCCTGGCACTTTACTTGGTGAGTTCATCTAATGCTCCCGACCTTGAGAAGTCTTACTATCCACCCACCACAGATGGGAAACTTGAGGCCCAGAGAAGGTTCCAGAATCCCACACACATGGTTGATCTAGGATTTAGTCTCCATTCTGTCTGCCTCTGTGGGTTCACTGCCACTGTGTGAAACAGAAGGGCAGTGTACCAGTCAACACTGTTGAGGCCCAGCTCCACATCACAGTAATAATAGCAAAAATCAACATAAGGGTTTCCTAAAGTTCCAGGCAGAGTTGTAAGTTTTCATTAATTCCACCTCCAGAATACCCTGGTGAGGCAGTGATTATTATTACCTCCATTTTACAGATGAGAGAACTGAGTCATGGGTTGCTCAACATTATAGACCTCTTAAGTGGCAGAGCCCAAATACAGGCAGATTGCATATGGCACCATGGCCTCGAAAATGCATTTAACCTCCCATACTCGCCAGCATAGTTGATTAATTAATCAGGTTATTAGCAAATCCGTTTGTTTCAGTTATCGATAGCTACATAACAAACTAATACAAACCTTTGCGGATGGAAGAAATTGTTGTTTTATTTTGTCCATGATTTTATGAGTCCAGAATCCAGGAAGGGCCTCAGATGGGCCCTTCTTGAATTCATGTGGCACTAGTTGGGGTGAACTATTTCCAAGGTGACTTCTTCACCTACATGCTTGGTGCTTTGTTCTCTCTTTCTCTGTCTCTCCCTCTCTCTCTTCCTCCCTCCTTCTCCATCTCCCTTCATATGGAATCTCAACAACTGTGTGGCTTGGGCCTCTCACAGTATGGTAGTTTCAGGATGGTTACATCTCTAACCTGGCTGCTGGCTTCTAAGATGCAGAAAGAAGAATTTGCCAAGCCAACTAATGATTATGCTTAGAATTGGCACCATGTCACTTTTGCCATATTCTAAAGATCAAAGCATTCACGGGGCCTACCCAGATTCAAAAGGCAGAGAAAGAGACTCCACCTGCCACTGGGGTGGTGGCAAGGTCACATTGTAGAATAGCATGTGGAGTGGGCCATTTTTGAAAAATGTAGTCTGCCACACCCTCCTTCCCAGCACAATCAGTCACGGTTTAGAGACTTAAATGTCACAAACAGAATCAATCTGGTAAAGGAATTGCTGTTTACCTCACGGTGCTGTGTCATTTATTTTAGCACTATAATTTAAGAGAGTGTCCTTACATAATATATGAAGGCATGTCTTATGCATTGAGTCTACAACAAAGGAATCCAATGGTGGTTCTTGATGGAATAAAATTTCATAATTTTTGAGGCCCAAGAACAGTATCCATCAAGAGAGACGCATTCTTCACCAAGATTTGAAATAACTCTAGATATAGTATGAAATCTATTGAGGGCAGGGTTCAGAGGGGAGACATAGTTTGTTTTGTGCAATAAGCATTGTACATAAGGCATGGACATGGATCCTTTGTCCTCTGGACTGGCCTAACACAGGGAGGTATATTGATCATCCTGGGTACATGACAACCATCCCAGTACGTGGAGGTGTGCTCACTTGAGGATGCTAAATGCACATTGTGCCTGAACTTGGACTGTCTCTGAAAGAGTACAGCAATTGAAGGCCGCTAAATGCAGTTCAGGAGCCACAAGAACAGGTCACATAACCTGGCTTCAGGACCAACATGTTTCTTCACCATGTGGCATTTGCAGTAATGTGCACTATGGCTTTAAATTCAAAATGGAGGTGTCTCTGTTGTGCAGAATCCATAACTGGTCATAACATTTCTTTGATTTTTTTTTGAAATGCCATTTTGCCAATGCTGTTAGAATTACCAAGTATTCATCAAAATAACAATGATAACTTTTCTATGAATGCAGCATGCTGCTATAATCTACATTGAAGTTGCATAATTATCTGCTACCATCCCTATTCTTTTATGTGCTCAGTAAGTATTTATCCAATATACCCATACTGTTTGCTACTGTGATTTGTTATAAAAGAGCACAGCAAGAAAACTTGGGACCTGCCTGGTTTATCATACTGAGTATCCGTGTTCAAGCCATTAGTTCTGTTAGAATTACATATCTTTAGGGATTTTGTAATAGCATTCTCAAGGCACTGTGTGAGACCGTAGGAACTCACACAGATAAACAAATCCATTTAACCTGGATCTAGATCTTGACCCACCTCACATTAAGGATAAAAACGTACCTATTCCTCTAAGCTTACGATGAAAAATAAAGATCTTTAACATCTAATCAGACAAGGTATATTTGAACAAAACAGATTGTCCAAGCTTTCTTGGCTACAGTGATTATGCAATCACATGAACACTTCGAAAAACAAGGGATTGAAACAGCACTTACACTCTTTCTTTGGTGTTCCATAAACTTCTTGGTTCGCTTTCTGAGGGGAAAGTATTACATGATTTGACTTCACCCAATATCATTTTCCTGTTATTTAACAATTATAATAGGAATCATTTAAATACCCATTCATCAAAGATCAGTTTAAGTGTAGGACTTTTGGTTGGACAATTCTATTCACCCTGGACTTGGTCATTGTTCCATAGAGATAACGCATTCTTAGATTTTGACTGTAGCCAGGTGCTTTGATGAAGTCTGATCCAGGGACCAACAGATGATGACCTTGTTGAAGAAATTAAGGAAGCCCTTAAAGAAGATGGCAACACATAAAAGTATCCCCTTGCAAAAGGGAAATTAGATATCAGAATGCTCATGGTTTCATATCACTGTAGCTGCTATACACTCTACTCAGTGGGTACCTGTCACAGGTCAAGTTTCCAAGAACGAGGCTCTGACAGTGATTTGCACGTGGGAGGTTTATTGGGGAGTGCTTTGGGGATTAATAACTACGGGAGAGTGGAAGAAGCAGGATTGGTAGAGGAAAAATTGAATTGAGAAGCAATTACTACAAAGATCTGGGATGGCCCTGAAGAATTGTCTCAAGTTGGGTCGCATGGGGCAGGTCTTTCTATACCCAGATTGATCAGTCATTGGATATAGGTTCAACATGGGAGGGGGTATGACCTTGGATGAAGCAGTTCTCTTCATCAAAGGACAACTTCTAGAGAGGGTGAACAGATGAAGGCTTGTGGCTGCCAACACTCTCACACCCTGAAGAAATGAGTGTTCCAATCTGCAGCATCCATATCTGCAGTGTTTGGAATATATAAGGCAAGCACTCCTGCAACAATTAAAGACATTTGGGTCTTTCCAGTTATTAATGTCTACTGAGTTTTTATTCTACAAATGGTGCTCATTCCTGAGCTCCTTCATGATAATACCGAAAAAGACATTTCAGGAATGTCAAGCAGTTGTTGATTTCTCAACCTATCAGTGCGTTTTCATGAATATGTATTACTTTTTCTTACAACTCATGCTTCACCTTAGGGGGAGAAAATGCCAGATAGTTCTTGAGGCATTGATTGCTTTCTACTCAAAAATGACGTCATCTGCATAACCAAAATCCCACACAAATTGGAAAATGAAGACCTGCTATTATTTCAGGATTCTAACACTTTCTGACTGCCTCATTGTCATGTCTTCGTAACTCATGATAATCCCTTTGTTATTTTTTTCTAAAATAAGCCTTATTTATTTATTTGCTTATTTTTTCCCATTTATTAGTTATATGGTGCTTCTTATGTGCCAGGCACCATTCTAATTGCTTCACCATTATCACGTCGGTTAGTTCTCATACCAACAATATGAGTTAGGTAAAATTATTAAACTCATTTTATAGATGAGCAAATGGAGGCTCAAAAGTTAATTAATTCACACAACTAGCAACTAGTAGAGCCACGATTTCAATCCATGGAATCCAACCTCTAGAGTCCCTGCTCCTTATCCCAGTGCTATGCTCCCTTGTGATAGCAAGTGCTAATACCACAGGTCTTCTGAAAGCCCAAAAGAAGGATGATGTGAGATCTTAGATAACAAATCTCCATTTCTCACCTCTTGGAGCTGACTAAACTATTTATTTTTTTAAGATTTTTTTTCCTTAGGACATTATTTATTTATTTGTCAGAAAGAGATAGAGAGCATGCATGCAGAAGCAGGGGAATTGGCAGACAGAGGGAGAGGGAGAAGCAGGTTCCCTGTTCAGCAGGGAGTCCAATGTGGGACTCGATCTCAGGATCCTGGGATCATGACCTGAGCTGAAGGCAGCCGCTTAACTGACTGAGCCACCCAGGAGTCCCTGACTAAAAAATTTATTAATCCCATGGAGCTCCACACAGTTTTGTTTTTTAAATGTGTATACATGTATAGTGTGTGTGTGTGTGTGTGTGTGTGCGTGCACGCATGTGTGTGTGTTGAAAGGAAAGTGCTGCTCATGGTCATAAGGGTATAAAGCAGTGAATATGAATAAAAAAAGAAAAGATTTTTGTACATATGTAATTAATGTTCTTATTCTAAGAGGCAATAATCATATTATTCTGCCAAGATTGTATCCTAGATTATCATGGGAGTCTACACTAGAAAAGACTAGGCTGGTGGTCTAAAATTACTCCTGATGAGAAAAATGTAAGGATGGAAACCTAAAGCTGTTCCATCCAGTCCAGATTAGTCAGGAGAGACTACCAAAGCAATCTATTTTTCCATAAGAGATTAACTAAAACAACTTTGGTCAAGAATATATAACCATGTTTCCAGGCCATAGTAAGATTTTTTTTTTTTACTATGTTCAGTTCCTTTGCAAACTATCTTGGAGTTCTCCCAATTTTATCTTAAATGTCAGATACACACCAGTTACTGTGACAGATATTGCCATCTACATTCATTTCTGATGGTAGGGCCCTATTTACCTCTCTTGTATTATGCTTTTTGAAAAAGAGCTTCCTCAGAACTGTCACCTAGAGCAGTGCAGCCTCCTAGGACATGGGAAAAAAAGCCATTTTGCCTGAGTTTCATTGCCTTACATGCTATTTCTTCCCTAACCCTGAAACCAGTCTTGCCACATGACTGATGAGGCAGCATCATAAAACTTGCTTTCAGGCCTTCCATTCTGGCTGAGCTGTAGATTTGAGGTACAACAGAAGTGGTGCAGATGCCACTTGCCTAGACTCTAATCTCCTCTCTATACTGCAAAACTGACAAAGCTGTTCCCTGCCCTGATGATTGTGGGCAGAGAATCTGGGCGGTACATAGTCTAAATCATAGAAGCATTTCTCACAGGTCTGTATGACAACAAAAGACTGAAGATTGTTGTTTTGGACTTATTTTCCAGCCAGACACCCCACAAGTTCCCCCAAGCAAGTGTCAAATCACTCAGCCATGTCACAAGGGCTGAGGTGGAGATATCTTATATGTCCATACCCACTAGTAAAACATACGGCCATAAGCCAACCAACAAGAAGGCCAGCTTCAAAGCCTTCCCCCCATCCCAGTTTACTAAGTGGGATTCCTCAGACCACAAGAGAGCCATGAACACATGGTCGGAAGTCTATGAGCATTCTATGAAAATTTACTGATTTTCAATATTTAGATTTTGCTAGTAATTTAAATATATTAAATTAAGCATAATCCATGTGATCCCATTGACAAATTAACCCTGAGTCCTGTCACTGTATCTCAGTGCCTGCATGTGTGGTTAGGTTTACTATCATATTCGTGTTAAATAATATGTCACTTTACTCTCATTACCTGTATTAGGGTTCTCCAGATAAATAATACCAATAGGATATAAACAGGTAAATAGATGATGATAGATATATAGATAGATAGATAGATAGATAATATAAATTGGCTTATGTGATTATAGGGACTGAGAAGTCCCACAATCTGCCATCCACAAGCCAGAGAACCAAGAAAGCTAGTGGTATAATTCAGTCTGATTCCAAAAGCCTGAGAACCAAAAGGCCACCAGTTAAGTCCCAGTCCATTGATCAGAGAACCAGGAGTGTCGATGCCCACGGGCAGGAGATAATGGATATTTCTGTTTAATAAGAGAAAATGTTCCCTTTCTCTGAGTTTTTATTCTGTTCAGGCCCAAGTAGATTGGGTCATGCCCACCCAAGTTGGAGAGGGTGGATGTTTCAGTCTACTGAATCAAATGCTAATTTCTTCCAGAAACACCCTCACAGACACACCCAGAAATAATGTTCTATCAGCTATGTGGGCATCGTTTATTCCAGTCAAGTTGGCAATAAATTTAACCAACACATTACAGAATTTAAGGAAAAGGAGATAGATATAATATATAAAAGATGTCTTGAGTCTCCAGTAGAAGATTAATTGACCTAACAGCCAAAACAGCTGAGAGCGAAAGTTTCACAATAGTTTGCAAAAGGGGAAAGTGGTGGGAAAATTGAATTGTCATATGGCACATGGTAGTAGAAATCTGCTGGGCTCAAAAGAAACTGCCCTATAGAAGAACCACTTAGAATCAGGCTCACCTCCTGCCCCAGAGCCTTTGAACCCACTGTTCCCTCTGACTCGAACACTCGCCATGCCCCACCCCCCAAAAATATTCACTCAAGTTTTTATCCAAATGTCCCCTTCTCCACGAGGCCCTTCTGACATTACAACCAGCAATTCCCTTTTTTCTCAGTCTTTACCTTTCCTTCCCTAGATTTTCCTCCTCAGTGCTTATCATTATCTGACACACTCTACATTTCACTCATACATTTGGGTTATCAGCCATCTCATCCCAGTAGAATGTGAGCTTTATGAAGACAGGGACTTTTATTTTGTTCATTGCTACCCATAGAAGTGTGCCACCAGAAATAACAGACCCTTGATTCATGTGGACTGAGTGAGTAAATGCATACATGAATGAATATTTACACTGCGATTACTAGTTTAACTTTATCACATCCACCTTATTTATCACGTTTCTTTGCTTTTTTTAGATTTTATTTATTTATTTGTCAGAGAGAGAGAGAGCAAGTGAGCACAAGCAGGGGGAGTATCAGGCAGAGGGAGAAATAGGCTCCCCGACGAGCAGGGAGCCCGATGTAGGGCTCCATCCCAGTACCCTGGGATCATGACCTGAACGAAAGGCCGATGATGCCTGACTGAGCCAGCGAAGCATCCCCACATTAATGTTGTTAATTTGTATTTTGTCACTTTGTAGTTTTGATGTTTCATTTGTAAGCCTGTTTTTGATTTATATTTGTACAATAACATATACATAAGAGTGGTTTATCATAACCCTGCATTATGTCCCTATGTATTTAAGTAACATAATAATAAATAGTAAAGGGAATATTTGAAGACTTTGGACTTTTTTTTCCTTTTTAGACATTTTTAGTTGGTTCACACCTAAAAATTAATATTGGATAAGAAGATTCCTGGCTAATGAGAGTGTCAAGAAGGGTCCTATTTGCTGGGAAACTCTGTGATTCAATCTTTGTGTTTGATTTTTTCAAATTGTCCCTCACCCCTTGCACCCAGCCTTGGGTAGGAAGAATCATGTGGAATCAGCAATAGGGTGTAGGTTGTTAAGTAGTAGTTTTTACAAAGAAAAGTAAAGCTCTATTACCGAAGCCAGCTCCTGCCTTGCCCATTAGTGTTACTCAAAAATTGCAACAGCTTTAAGAATCCATCTTTAAAATAAGGTCTCATTTCTCTGAAATTGCAGCTATTGTAAAGCACATTCAGAGGTTTATATGGTAGTGTATATTTTCCCCCTTAAGTTGATGGGTGTTGTTGAATTAGGCAGTTGTTGAATGCACTGAAAAATCAATTGTTCTGGGGAAGATTTCCCCACCAATTGTTCTATCCCAAAGTGTTTTGATGGTATTAGCTCAGTGCTTCAAATGTGTGCTAAGCTTTTTTTTTTCCCTTTGAGCTATTTCTTTGATTGTCCTAGAAGGCCCAGGACAGTGCTTTTAAATATAGAGGGAACTCCATAATTTTGAAGATATTTTATAAACAAGCTCTTCTAACCTCAGTCTTAGAGGTAGGAGTAAAATACACTGTTCTGGGGTTTAGAATGTTCCACCTCAGTTCATTAACTTAGCCTCACATCGACCATGAAGACCATATGCAGTAATTCTTAAATCCTTCATTTAGCCATGAAACAACAATGATTTTGCAGCTTCTGCTTCAGAACTGTGTCTAGGAAATCTAGCCATCACAAAATGGCAGAGAAAAGAGGACACTTCAGCCTATATGTAGAAAACATGGATTACACATGGGCAAACTCCCTTTTCTCTCTTTGTTCTTCTGAACACACAAAATACCTATCGCTACTAGACTCTAGGACTAAAGAAATCTGGAATAAAGCAATAGTCCCTCACGATCCTGACCACCAGACATATTTTTCTGATACCAGTGATTTACTCTTCAATGTATGCATTATCTTACTACTGCACTGAATGCAGAAAAGATCATTGTAAATATCGTACCATCCTCTCTCAGGGCTATAATGTTGGATCCCATGTGTCCTGTGGGAGTCTTCCATCTTCTCTCCCTTCATAGGTAGCAAACATGGAGTTTACTTTCACTACTGCATATCCCTTTCCTCCGTGTCTCACAGAGGGTATGGGCTTGGAGAAATCGTTGTTTCACTTAATCCCTAACCCAACTACACATTATCATAACCATACAATTTCCTTAGAGCAAAAAGATATGGGCCACTCAAAACTATCTGGGGAAGTCTTACAATGTGCAAAGCTTTGTGCAAGCATGTTTTCTCTTCAGTGTCTTGTGAGCTGTGGTTCTAACACATTAATCATATTTGCATAGAATATTCTTGTCATTGAGCATCTCTAATTGCATTCTCCTAAAAATATCTTTGGACTTGGCAGTAGGATTTCAAGACCCTTCCTGTTGCCCAAAAGGATCACCAAGTCTGCATCTGATCTCCAGTCTGCCTTATTCTCCAGAGTCTTTCAGTTTTACACTGATACTTCCCAACTCTCACCAGAGGCTCATCCTGTCCCCTAACCAACCTTTTTAGCCATGCTTCCTCTTGGATGCTATAGTAGGTATCTATTGCTGTATAACAATATTACCACAAATTTGGCAGCATGAAACAACACATACTTACTTATTTTTTTAGTTTTGATAGGCCAGAAATCCAGTGTGGCTTAGGTGGGTCCTATGCATCAGGGTCACTCGTGAGGCCTAAGTGTTCACTAGGGCTACAGTCTCATCTGAGGCTCAAATGGGGAAGGATCTGCTTCTAAGTGCATGTGGTTACACCAGGATTCTGTTCCATGGGAGCCATTAGCCAGAGGCCACTTCTGTTTCCTTGTTTTAAGAACCTCTCCGACATAGTGGCTTACTTCATCAAAACCAGGAAGGGAGAGAATCTGCTAGGATGACAGAAGTCACAATGACATGTGGCCTAATCACAGAAGTGACATCCCATCAATTACTCTATTGGTTGGAAGAAAGGCAGGTCTCTCCCACACTAGAGTGGAGGGAAATCACATAAAAAATGTGACTATCAGGAGGCAGGGAAAATTGGGGGCCATCCTAGAGTCTATCCACCACAAATGCTCCACAACCAAGAATGATCTCTAAAACTTGACTAAGAGAAATGAAAAATGAGCGCATTTGCCAAATCAGTCCATTTGTAGCAAATACTGTTGATATCTCTTACATATTCCCCTAAGTTCAAGCAACCTCAGGACACCCAGACTTGACTTTCCACTGCTGACATCTGTATCTCTGTGTTTGAAACCTTCTCTCAAGTCAGGAAAGAAGGCCTGCTCTGTCCAGAGGATACATTTTTCTTTCTTCCATCATGGTGGACTGTTCTGAGAGGCAATAGTCCATATAGCCCTTCTGAAGATGCCTCATGAGACCAGGCAATTACCTCTACTTGTTAACAAGCTGTGACTAGCTTGGAAAAATAGCCTCTACTACATTTCTCCTGCCTTCCCTACTTCAGTACCCCCTTTCCCCTCACTCCTGTTTTCTTGGATTTGCTCTCTACTATAAAGCTGGGCCTATGAACCTTTTGCCTAAAGCTGTTTCCTGGATAACCCAGGCTAAGACCTATAAAAGGAAATATTTAACAAACTATAGAAATGATCCCTGAAAGTATAGTCTTCAAGATGCTCTTCAACAGAAGAATAGACAAAGAAGATATGGCCCATATATACAATGGAGTATTATGCCTCCATCAGAAAGGATGAATACCCAACTTTTGTATCAATATGCACAGGACTGGAGGAGTTTATGCTGAGTGCAATAAATCAAGCAGAGGGAGTCAATTATCATATGGTTTCACTTACTTGTGGAGCATAAGGAATAACACAGAGGATGTTAGGAGATGGGGAGGAGAAGTGAGTTGGGGGAAATTGGAGGGGGAGAGAAACCGTGAGAGACTGTGCACTCTGAGAAACGAACTGAGGGTTTTGGAGGGGAAGAGGGTGGGGGGATGGGTGAGCCTGGTGGTGGGTATTAAGGAGGGCATGTATTGCATGGAGCACTGGGTGTGGTGCATAAACAATGAATCTTGGAACACTGAAAAAAATAAATTTAAATTTAAAAAAAAGGAAGTATTTAGAATTTGGCATGGACTCATTGTAAGTTTAGGATAGTGGTGCATTCAGAGGAACGAGGACATATTCTTCCTGTCATCTCATTCCCAAACCTGCAGCACTTTTCAAATATACTTCTTCCCTACTCCCAGGTACCGACTGGGTTTCAACTCTGCCCAGAGGTTACCCTGAAGTATTAATACTTCTGTCCCTCACAGTCCAATTTTCCCATAACCAAGATAGAATGCATGTCCTTCTTCCTGAGGCCCCTGTTCCAATGCTGGAGAGCATGTTTATTATATATGATACTCTTTTTACCTACCCTGAGGGTATTCCTGTTGATCTTTCAGGGTCATGGTGCACCTTGTGAGCTATAAAACTACCAAGGGAGAAAGAGTAGTTCTAGCTAAGATATAATTTTAAGAAGACACACAAAACAAAATGGGGAAAAATAGGGCCCTCAGGCTGCTCTACACTTCTAAAGTAAAGCTCCAAAAAATAAAATAAGCAGGCCACACACAAGGAAGCAGGCAAACTTTGTTTTGCTGAGAGGACTCTTTTCCTTGGGTTAATTCCAAAAGGGAACAGGCGCTGAGTGAGTCACAGAATAAGTAGGGCAGAGTTTGCCTTTCAGGGAATGTGATAGTGTAGGCGTACCCGTAGCCCCTCGAGGACGCTCAGCAGGCACGACTTCCCAAATCCCAGACTACGTCAGGCAGAAGCCTAACATGCAGAACTCACACATCCATGCAAACTCGCTCTGATTTTGTTCCCATGCCTACCACAAACTGAGTTTTCGGGGTGAGCTCATCTCTCTGCTTGATCTGTGCTCTTAGTGAAAAGATGGGCAAGGCAGAGTTGAGTCTGCTGAGAGTCTATAAGGGATACTCCCCAACCTGGAGCTGGGCCAAGCTGTGGGAAAGACAAAGTAGAAATCTGGCCAGTGTGTGCTAAGAGTTGCTCAGTGGGATGTCCTAGCAAAGCATTCCCAGGCGGGTTCTGAGACCAGTGTACAGGACCAAGGGTGGGATGCATAAGAGAAAGAATTCTATAAAGAAAACATTCTAATGGGCAAGGGAAAATGACCCTATATAGCACTAGGTTCAGAAGACTGCTATCCATGACTGGGTATTGTTGGAACTGGGCAGTCCCATGTTCCAGGGTCAGCAGAGACACTGCTCTAAAGTCAATCAATATGTCACAGATTTCAGTGTGGGAGGTAGACTCAAATCTGATAGCTCATGATTTAGTAGTTATTTTGCAACAATTGTTTTCCCCTAGAAGCAAACTCTTTCTTCAAATGCAAACTGACAGGGAAGAATAATAAATAAAGCAGATAAGAGAGAAGAAGCTCTCGTTGAAAATGAGGTAGTAAGATGGATGAGTTACATGTTTCCCCACCTCCTCCAAAATATGAGCCTGAGTTCCTTCTATGCCACTTCTATGTTCCATGTGATATCCTTTGAAACAAAAACCCTATGCTACCTGAAGGCAGACAAGTAAGAAGACTGGGGCAGAGCACTGGGGTAGAGAGGAAGAACTTGGAGGAGACTGTTCCCATTCTTCCTACCACTGAGAAGTTTATGAGTCGAATATTCAAGAGTGTAATTAATACCTCCACAATGCCCATGGAGAACATGAATGAGTGTTCAGAGCTCTAGTCATGGTTTAGAAAACACTGACAGTCTTGAATACTGTTCTCATTATCCATCCGTGTGTGTGTGTGTGTGTGTGTGTGTGTACCAGTGTACCATAAAATAAAGACCTCTTTCTTGCTTTTCATCCTCCAGATAAATTACTCAATACTTCTTGTGCTTATCAAAACAAGACTTTCAGAATCATGACCTTTGATCAATGCATGATCTTAGAATTTCTTCTGCATCATCAAAGACTAAATTATATTCAAAGTGGCTTTAGTGTTAATTTTATTTCATTATACATCTCTTCTTTGGAAAGCCATCAATGTCTATGAGGTATAGTCACTCAGAGTCTCTTTCTAGTTTCTAATGTTTTAGATAAAAGAGAATGTACTAACCCTTGTTAGAACAGTATTATTACACAACTCCTCCCTCCCCCTAAAACACCCTCAAATTTTCTGCCTTCCTCGCCTTTTCTACCACACTTGGTAAAACTTACATCATATTTTATTTTGCTTTTGTACTTTAACCATATTCTTTTTGATCCTTTGGGCTTTTTAATTGCCTATGTTTATCCCATGTTAATAAATACAACATATGCTTTCACCTAATCACTAAGACTACCCACTTCAAAATCATACACTTTTTTAAATGAATCCATATGCTTAAAGACATTTTTGGAGAGACTTCATATGCCTGTGTTTAATACTGACCTGTTGACTTAGAAGCTTGCTGTATAATTGTCATCCTGGAATTTCTTTTTATTGCATTGTTTCTTGGCCCTCAAATCTTCCTTGTTTTTCTCATTCTTGAATTCCTTTTATTTTTGGTTTTGCTGAACAACACTATCTAGTAACATTTTTCCCCCCAGAGGTGTATATAGATATTAAACTTCCTGAATCCTTGCCTGTCCAAAATGTCTTTCTTTGGCTTCTTGACCTTCTTAAAAGTTTTCCCAGATATAAAATACTATGTTGAAAAGATATTCCTTCAGAACTTTGAGACATTGCCTCATTGTCTTCTACAATGTGGTGTTTGTAATGTCATATATCATTATAGTTTATTTTTCTATTCTCCACTGACCTCCAGAAGCTTTTAGGATCATGCTTTTATCACTGTTATTATGAAATTTTAGTTGTGGGTCTCACAGTGGGCTTTTCTGTACTTATTCTGCTGGACATTTATTGAACATTTTAAAGTTGAAGATAGGATTTTATTAAATCCTGAGAAGTTTTCTTCTATTATTCCTATGGTTATTTCATTTCCTGTATTTTTTTGCTCCATCTTCCTGGAACTCCATTTAGGTAAATACTCAACTTCTTATATGTGATCTTCTGTATCTCCTCATTTTAAATGTATTTAATAAATGATATTTTTAATTTTCAAGACTGTTTTGTTTTTCAGCGTGCCTGGGTGGCTCAGTGGTTTAAGCCTCTGCCGTCGGCTCAGGTCATGATCTCAGGGTCCTATATAAAGCTCCTCATCAGGCTCTCTGCTCAGCAGGGAGCCTGCTTCCCTCTCTTTCTCTCTGCCTGCCTCTCTGCTTACTTGTGGTCTCTGTCTGTCAAATAAATTTTTTTTTTTAAAAAAAGAATGTTTTATTTTCTTTGCATGCTCCTTTTTGTAATATCTTATTCTTATTTTATGCATGCAATATTTTCTCAAATCTCCCTGAGGATTTTAAATAGATTTCTTCTTAACTTATCTTATATTCCTTGAATTCTCTCTTTCTCCTTTGGGGTTTTTTAAAAATTAGTACATTAGGTTCCCCTATCATGAGTTACGGTTTCTTCAAATGCCATATAATCTTTAGTTGTACATTTGAACTTAAAAATATGGGAATATTCAGCCAAATGACACAAAATGCTGATTCAAAAGGACACGTGCACTCCAGTTTATAGCAGCATTATCACCAATAGCCAAATTATGGAAAGAGCCCAAATATCCATCGACTGATGAATGAATGAAGAAGATGTGGGATATATATATATGTGTGTTTATATATGTGTGTGTGTGTGTGTGTGTATATATATATATATATACATATTATATACATACATATATATAGTGGTCTGTATATAATGGAATATTATTGGGCTTTCAAAAGAATGAAATCTTGCCATTTGTAACAACAAATATGGATGGAACTAGACTGTATTTGGCTAAGCAAAATAAGTCAGTTGGAGAAAGACAAATATCATATGATTTCAGTCATATGTGAAATTTAAGAAACAAAGCAGATGAACATAGGGGAAAGGAAGGAAAAACAAAATAAGATGAAAATAGAGAAGGAGGCAAACCGTAAGAGACTCTTCAATATGGAGAACACACAGAGGGTTGCTGGAGGGGAGGTGTGTGGGGGAATTGTCTAAATGGGTGATGGGCACTAAGGAAAACACTTGCGGTGAGCACCATGTGTTATATGTAAGTGATAAATCACTAAATTCTACTCTTTAAACCAATACTACACTATATGTTAACTACCTTGAATTTATTTTTCTGAAGATTTATATATTTATTTTAGAGAGAGAGAGAGCAAGGGAGAGAGAGAGAGCGCACACATGCACAAGTGGGAGAGAGGCAGACAGAGAGGGAGAGAATCCTTAAGCAGACTCGCTGCTGTGGGGGTCAGGGGTGTCTGACTCAGGGCTCCATCCCAGGACCCTGAGATCATGACCTGAGCCAAAATCAGGAGTCAGATGCTTAACCGACTGAGCCACCCAGGTGTCCCTAACTTGAATTTAAATTAAAAAAAAAAGAAATATGGTATGTTCTTTATTTTAAAGTAGTTGATATTACTATCCCTCTGGAGCTATGTAGATCTTTCTCCACCTGAAAGGGAAGGTGTATCATTCATAAAGGAGCTTTATTTTAGGGGGTGAAGGGACAGAAATAAGGGAGGGAGTTTGGACATCTCCCTTGAAATCAGAACAAAGAAGCCTTTACTATAGGGCACCCAAGAACCACAATAGGACTCCAGACTTTTCAATTGCTTTATAGAGCCCTTCTCCTGTTCTAAAATAGAGGTAGTCCCTCCACATGGGCGTGCATGGAATGGAATGATAATAGCTATTTTTGACATAGTGTTTCTGGTCATCATTCTGAATTCTACTCCACTTCCCAATGCAACTCTTTGTACCCTATAGCTTATAGCTTAGAATCCCTACACCTTCAGAGGCTGTTCAGTGACCTCTTCTCCTTCTATGTTGTGAGCTGTTGCATCCTCCACTATTTCATCTATCAAAATAACCCCTGGTGTTTTCAGTCTTTCAAAAGTGCATCAAAATCTCTGGTCAATCCTTGGCCCTTTATCCCCTTTTTAGTTCTATTATAGATGTATTCCTTTTTATACTTCTTTACTATCATTTCAGTGAGATGTGGGAAGCAAAAGTGAAGCCTGCCATCCTGAAGGAGACTGAATGAATTTTAGATAAACCTCATTCTACTGAAGTCTGCTCCAAGGGAAAAAGAATTACAGAAAGGAGTCAGGCTATTTATGCTAATTTTTAGGTAGTAGTTCTATCTTTCAAATTCTGTTTCCAGAAGTTCCCTTGGCATTCTAAATATTAAAATGCTGGTTGGCATACTCTATGACTAAATTATACATGATCCAAATTTAATAATGGCACACAAATATTGTTCTTTACACATACTGCACAATTAAAATCTGTATGCACATATTCACGAAGTTGATAGTGTACAAAGTATTTACATATATCTCAGCTGAGCCTCATTACAAGCCTTTAAGGTAAGTATATCAGGTTACACTGGCTGTTGCATAGTTGTGAAGACAACTAGACAGCTTTGTTTCTAGACTTGTTTCAGTTACCTTGCTGAAAACCATCTTCATCTTTTACAAGCTACTTAACATTTCTTATACCTGATTTTTTAGATTAATAATGGTAACTCCCTCAAAGGGTCATGGTAAGAAATGAGAATACCTGTAAACATTTAGAGCAAGGCCTAGCACAAAGTAAGTGCTCCAGAATTATTAGCTATTTTTGTTGCTGTTGTTATTATTATTTTCTTCATAATTGTCTCTTACTTCCTTCTACAGATGACAAAACTATGTGCCATTAGTCAAGCCACTCTTAGAGTCAGTTAATAAAAAACAGATCCTGGATACAAATTCCTGTGTTCTGGCTCCAAATTCAAGTTATTTCTTTCACACCATATTGTTTCAACATGCTAAGAAGATTAAAGATTCAAGCTGAGAATGACCATAAAATTCTCTTTCCTCTCCTTAACCACTAACCAAAAATGTGGTGCTATGCAAATTCTATGCATAGAAGGGAGGAGTGATCTATTTAAAATAGACATTCAATATCTTTTATCTGTGCTTTCTCAACATGAGTCTATTAAATCTTTTTCACAATGTGTTGCAGTTATTAAGTAAACATTTGCCCCAGTTAAAGAACTAGATCATTCATTTTTGCATTCCCGATGCCATATCAGCAAAATTTATGTAGCATTTCAAGCTCAAGTATATTTGATTAAAGTTACTTAAACAGAGGGGCATTAGTGACAATACCAAATGTACATACTCACTTCCATGTTCTTGGGCCCTCTAGAGACAATGAACTTATAATCGTGAGACTCACTGTGTGGACTTTTTCAGAAAGTTTATGCTACTACTGCTCTTCAGATCTCTGATGAGCTGAACTACCAGCACATCAATACATAGAAGGTAAATGTTTAACAAACAAAATGATTGGAGTCCCAAGGGTCAAGAACCTGCCAATGCATATATTATCTACCATTAGTGGTTACTCTTATTTCTGATCCTGAAAGGAGATTTAGGATATAGATTCTAGAATTCCTTTGTTTTTGTTATTTTTCTTTAATTTTTTTTCTTCTGCTTGCATGATGCTTATACACTCCAGAATGTTTGCACACATTCTTTCCAAAGCTTCAGAGCAGTGGAATCAAAGCCTCCCAGGGCATGGAAGTTTTATTTGTGGCAGGAAGAAAACAGATGGGATATAAACAGGTTTGGATACCCCCAGGGATACTAATGGTATTGCACGAAAATAAGCAAGTAATGCTAAATAGCATACATGTTACTTTTAGTCTTCTCCATCTTACTATTTTTCAAAATCCAGTATCACTAACAGAAGATAATTTTTAGGGCTAGAAAAAGTAGACAGAAAATTAAAACAGAATTTTTTTCTTCCTTATCACAGGGCACCAGAAGGGCATAGATTAGAGTCTTTGAGTTGATATACGGAAACTATATATATTGGAACTATGACACACCTTTAGTCAATTTCAAAGCTAACATGGAGGAACTTCCAACTTGTAGTGATCACTTGCATGTCTTTTCTAACAGATGGCATGACCATCCACATTTTGGGTATGTTGGATGGATTTTTAAGAATGGAGATGATATTTGGGGTTGCCTGGATAGCTCAGTTGGCTTAGCATCTGCCTTCAGCTCAGGTCATGATCTCATGAGTCCTGGAATGGAGCCAGTGTTGGGCTCCCTGCTCAGTGGGGAGTCTGCTTCTCCCTCTCCTGTCCCTGCCCCCATTCATACTCTCTCTTTCTCTCTCTCAAACAAATAAATAAAATATTTTTTTTAAATAAAAAGAAGGGAGCTGATATTTCTTTGTTGCTGGTTGGACTTGAGATTGTGGTCAGTCAGTGTCCATACAGTGGGTCACTACAGATTGGAGTCTAACAAACTAATGGGCCAGAAATCCCCAATACATTGTGGATAAAAAGAGATTTGGGGGTCTGACTGGACCTAAACAATAGGCTGATTAAAGCTTTAACAGAGCTGACTGGCCAAAGGCAGCCCTGGCTCTTCCCAGGTTCTATGCCAAGAGTTGGCAAGGGAGGATCCTGTCAAAGCAATCCCTCATGCTTAAGGCAGTCCCCTCTTTATTTCTCACTGAGAACTACTGTTTGTTCCTAGCTTTGCATGCCACCCCGCCAAGAAAAAGCCAATAACCAGACCTATCTCTGACACTGCACTAGCTACAGTCACGATAGATGACTCGTTTCTGAGGAGCGGACAGAGATGTTGCGGTTGAACATTAGGTCATTCCGAGCTCAGCATTTCTAATGCTAGAGGTCTGTCACAGGTTGGTTTCCTAGGAAGCTGACTCAGGCAGCTATTAGAGGGGATCTTGGGAGAAACACCAGCAGGAGGGAGGGGAAGGGCAAGGGACTGAGCAAGGGACTAAGCAAGGGACTGAGAAGTCCAGTTGTGATGAAGTCTCAGGGCTAAGTCTTGGTCAGCTCTGCGGGGAACTTGGAAGCTAGAATGGCTTTTCAGAGTTGTCTTGAGTTGGGTCCAAATGAACAGACTCCTTAGAAGCCTACACTGATCAGTCACTAGGTTTGGGCCACCCCAGGAAGGAGGCATGATCTTGAGCCCAGGTTTCTCTTCAGCCCCGAGGCTATCCTGGGGAAGAGTGGGCTGTTGAGGGCTGTCTGCGGAGGGCACTCTCAGCAGCTGTGATGCTAAAGGGGGTCTGGACAGGGATCACAGACCTCCTCATGAGGTCCAACTCCAGGGAAGCCAGATATCAGTTCAAACACCCAGCCTAGCTCGCCATGTGAAAAGTGTGCTGGCTCCTGGGATGTGTTCTGCCCATCCATGAGTAGCAGAGTTTGCCCTTGTTCAATGCCAGGTCTGTGACTGATCCTACAACCCCATGGAGAGCTCCAAGATGGTGCCAACAATATCAAAATGAATATTAAATACATGCAACAGTGACTGGCCGTGTTCTAAGCCCTCTTTTTGGGTCACCTCATGAAGTCCTCTCAACAACCCCATGACGTGGGTAGTTTTGCATCTCACAAATGAGGGAGCTGAGGGGAAAGAGCAGAAGGGACTGCGAGTGACTCTTCTGCCCTCACTTGGAGAAAATGAGGAATTCAGGGCTAGTGCATTGTCCCGGGGGCACCACCGATCTTTCTTATTTTCCTGCACTTCTTTTTTAGCAGGGCAAGAGAGAGAGAGCACAGGGTGGGAAGAGGCAGAGGGAGAGGGACAAGCATGCTCCCTCTGAGCAGGGAGACAGAGGCAGGGCTTGGTCCCAGGACCCCGGGAACATGACCTAAGACGAAGGCAGATGCTTAACCAACTGAGCCACCCAGGTGCCCCTTTCCTGCACTGTCTTTACGCTCAGGTGCCCTGAGAGGTGCAAGGTACCTCTCCACATAGATACATATGTGATCTCCACATAGCCGGCAAAGGTACAGTGTCAGCCAGAAAGAGAGGGTGTCTGGTGCTGGTCTGTGGGTAGGCTTTCTAAAGAAAGGACAGACGCTCCCTGAAGGCTTTCCTGAGTTCTAAATGCAAGAGCAGGCCCCAAATCAATTCAGAAACACATTTCAATCTGCCTTCAATTTATGTTCCCCATATACAAAAGGATAGATCATGTGGCTATATACAAATGTGGCTTCCCCTTGGCTTTAGAAGCCCTGGCCAATCTTTTGGTCTCTGCTGCTTATGAGACACACACATTTACCTCTAAGATGAGAGACTTGGAACAAAGGGTCTTGAAGGCCCCCTTCCAGCTCTAAAAATTGTATGTTGCTATTGAAGTCCACAGTAACTAATAAAGAGACTTCAGAAGGGAAAAAAAGAAACATTCTGAGACGATCAAGTGTTGTGTGTTACTATAAATAACTGAATGCGGTTCTTACCTGTGGTTTGGATTCAGGAGACAGAATTAATTCCTTTCTTTCATAAACTTGGCACTGTCCTGGAAGTTTCAAAGCATTTTCAAATTAAAATGTAGACTGGCTTTCCATCTAAATCCTGCTTCCTGTCTTCCCATTTCATCTCCTACTTTGCAAAGTTAGTGGTGATGAAAACTCCAAGGACATGTTCAAAAGGAGGGTGACTTTAAGCAGGTGCCATTCAAGCCTGGCCTTTTGGGAGAGTTGCCTTTTCACTTTGTCTTCACCTGTGTCCCTTGCAGCTCCTGGTGCTGGAGCTAGAGGGGACACAGGTAACAAGCTGTATTGGAGGGTGTACGCAGTTCCAGCCTCCAAGAGGTCCCAGTTCTGCTGGGAGAAAAGGGAGAGGCTCAGATATATCTGATGCTATTACAGAAAATGATCAGCACTTTAACAGGTGTAGAGGAAGTGTGTGCACAGGAGAAAAATAATACTAGCTACCGTTGATGGGATACTTACTGGAGGCTGTGTGCTTTACTAACATCTTTTCATGTAATCAGTCCAACAACCATGTATGGAAGATATTATTTATTATTATCCTCATTTGATTGTGAGAAACTTGACTCAAGAGGGGTGACAATCTGTGCCTCAGGTGACTCAGCTGATATATGGGAGAGCCCATTTTCAAATCTAGAGCTTCAAATCTAGGACTCTGATTCCTTTCCTGTCAATTACTATACTCTTCTGCCTCCCTCAAGGCAGGTACCCACTATTCTGACTCGCGAATTTGAGGTGTGGTTTGCACTGAATGTGGAAGACTGAATAAAAGACGCAGTAAAAACAGGAAGACATAGGGGCGCCTGGATGGCTCGGTCATTGAGCATCTGCTTTCGGCTCAGGTCATGATGCCAGGGCCCTGGGGTTGAGCCCCATATTTGGGCTCTCTGCTCAGTGGGGAACCTGATTCTCCCTTTGCTTGCACCTCCACCTGCTTGTGCTCTGTACTGGTAACTGAGTATGTGTATTGGGGGGCGGTCAGTGGATGAAGACAGTGTCCAGGAGGGTGAGGAGGAAGGACTACAGAAAGAGTAGTATGGGGTGGGGAGGGGACATATTGAGTACAGCTGTGATCTGTGGAAGCTTCTAGGCAAACCTATGCACAGTCCTGTCATTCAATGTGATGAATTTCTGCAAAATTGTATACACATCACACACACACACACACACACACACACAC